>NC_083586.1:11255000-11625833 GCF_027579695.1 Neoarius graeffei
AAGGTCACAAAGGACCCCAGGGTAACTTCTAAGCAACTGAAGGCCTCTCTCACATTGGCTAATGTTAATGTTCATGAGTCCACCATCAGGAGAACACTGAACAACAATGGTGTGCATGGCAAGGTTGCAAGGAGAAAGCCACTGCTCTCCAAAAAGAACATTGCTGCTCATCTGCAGTTTGCTAAAGATCACGTGGACAAGCCAGAAGACTATTGGAAAAATGTTTTGTGGACGGATGAGACCAAAATAGAACTTTTTGGTTTAAATGAGAAGCATTATGTTTGGAGAAAGGAAAACACTGCATTTCAGCATAAGAACCTTATCCCATCTGCAAAACATGGTGGTGGTAGTATCATGGTTTGGACCTGTTTTGCTGCATCTGGGCCAGGACGGCTTGCCATCATTGATGGAACAATGAATTCTGAATTATACCAGCGAATTCTAAAGGAAAGTGTCAGGACATCTGTCCATGAACTGAATCTCAAGAGAAGGTGGGTCATGCAGCAAGACAACGACCCTAAGCACACAAGTTGTTCTACCAAAGAATGGTTAAAGAAGAATAAAGTGAATGTTTTGGAATGGCCAAGTCAAAGTCCTGGCCTTAATCCAATGGAAATGTTGTGGAAGGACCTGAAGTGAGCAGTTCATGTGAGGAAACCCACCAACATCCCAGAGTTGAAGCTGTTCTGTACGGAGGAATGGGCTAAAATTCCTCCAGGCCGGTGTGCAGGACTGATCAACAGTTACCGCAAACATTTAGTTGCTGTTATTGCTGCACAAGGGGGTCACACCAGATACTGAAAGCAAAGGTTCACATACTTTTGCCACTCACAAATATGTAATATTGGATCATTTTCCTCAATAAATAAATGACCAAGTATAATATTTTTGTTTCATTTGTTTAACTGGGTTCTCTTTATCTACTTTTAGGACTTGTGTGAAAATCTGATGATGTTTTAGGTCATATTTATGCAGAAAGAAAGAAAATTCTAAAGGGTTCACAAACTTTCAAGCACCACTGTATATATACACACAGACTCCACCTAAACCCTAAACCTTTCCACTTCTGTTATCCCAGGCTTAGTTAAACTGATTCAGGGGTGTTATTTAACCACTGAGAAATGAACTGTATAGCCAGTCTAATGCTATTTTTGCTAATTTACATTTTGATTTCAGCAGAAATAGTACACATATCTTGGTATTAATTCAAAAGACCTATCATGGGTCAGTGGAACAGAATATTGCCAATTAGCACAGACTACAGCACGATTAAATGAATATAAGCTGAACTGATGACCGGACGGTTCCCGAGTCAACATTAAGGCAAACGTTTGAAAGCAAACTTTAATTCACACAGCCCTTCTTAATGCAAATAGACACAGGCTTATGATGATGGCAAAGCAACAGATTGAGTCTCCTGAATAATTAAGAAAGACATTTGGGCCTTTTTCTTTTTTACCTAGTTATGACCTCTTTTAAATTAGTGCTAAAGTGACTCCATGCTAATTGCAATTCAACTCTGTTCAGCTAATTTACCTTTTAAAGTGTAGTGAGATGGCCGTTAGGTGAAATTACAGATAAAGCACGCTCCCTCGTGATAACAGATTCAGCACATCACTATCTGAAAATTAGTCAGGGAGATTGAAGGATAAACACATTCATAAGGCATTAGCATATCATGCTATCTCACTGACCCCTGTTATTCATTAACATGTTTTATATGGATTTGAAATGGATTCTATGAAGCAAAGAAAGGAATAAAGTGGGCATAATTTTAGTTCATGCCATAACAAATCGCAAATTCATTCATTTCCACAACATAGCTGAGTGCTAAAAGAGTCCTTAGTGAATGCTAATGGTAATACAGACAAGTTTTAGATGAATAATACAGTCATGGGTATTATTATTATTATTTATTTATTTATTTTATTTTTTTTTAATTGGTGATGAATAAACAAGCCCACATTGCAGCCATGCAGCCATTAAAAGAATGAGGTCACATTTTACCTGAAGCTCAGATTAGCATAAAAGGGAATTTTTAGTTGAAGTAAGGTGACATTTTAGCATGGAGGGAAAGTGCTAACTTAATACAAATTAAAGGACTCATCTAAAACTAACTAACATTATTGTTAGGAAAGCCTTTACCTTGAGATGAGATTCAAGTTATCTCAAGCTAGCAGTATTGTGTAGTAAAACTTTAGTGAAGCTCAAATTACTGTGTGTAAACTTTTAGCTCAATGTAATATTAATACAAGGAAAAACTTTATGTGAGGTAAACATTTCTTCAAGCTTAAGCTGTTTTTAATGTAAAGGGAATTTTACTTTAGCTGTGCTAGCATTACTGTCAGATAAAAATGTACCCGAAGCTTATATGAAGGTTGGTTTCAGCTAAGCTTATTGTGAGGTGAAGTTTTAACTTCATGTAATGGGGGGGGGGAAGATTATGCTTAAACTGTTTTGTTTTAATGTCAAGAATAAAATATCATAAGATAGATAGAATTAATATGTTACAACTTAGCTAATGTTTTATTTAACTATCATTACTGTTACTGTTCATCTTAAGGTACTCATAGTTTAAGCTTTTTTTTCTTTTCTGAAGGTGATATTAGTGCAAATTAGTCTGAAGTTTTTTTTTTTTTTTTTTAAGGGCACACACTAGCATTAAGGTTGCCTTTAGTTAGGATTATATTGAGATGAAACTAAAATTAGCTTCAGTTGGTTTTAATTTTAACTGAAAGTTAATTAAATAATGCTACCTAAGATGATATAAGTGGTATGAAAAGCCTTACCTTTAGATGAGAAAATTAAAATAAAAATAAAAGACGCTCAAGCTTACATTATTAGGCAAAACATTGCAGGTTCTTAGCTAAGATCATGAGGGAAAATGTACACTAGTCTTAACATAAAGGAAAATTCTATTATAAGCTAGCATTACTGTGAGGTAAAAATGTTATCTAAGATTATTAAGATTGTTTTAAGCTAAGACATGTCTGAGTTAAAATGTTAGCTTGTTCTAACATTGTTGTGAAGGAAAACTTTAGCTTAATTAAGCTAATTATAACTCAAAGGGGAAAAAATAACTAAAGCAAGTGTAAAGTAAGCATTTGGCTAAGTTCATGTAACTGTGAGGAAAAAAATCTGATGAGGTTTCTCTGGGATAGAGGTAGGTTTAAGGCAATATTTTTTTCTTGAATGTGTAAACAACAAATAGCATCACTAACAAAAATAACAAAAAAAAAGATGTTTTTAACTGATATTAGGGCATGGTTCCACAATAAAACCTGCATCGACAACAGTTACTTCATCATATCTGCATTGGATTTGCTGTTACTAACTGCTAAGCAGGGTTTGCTAATTATAAAAAATATGTGTGCATTGTGAGGACGTGACCGTTCATAAATGGGATAGTAATTGGCGAAGTGGTGGCATCGGAAGCAAAGGCGCAGCTGTTTGCCTCAGATTGGAGAGCTGAAAGATAAATCTTGGTATGAATTAGCGGGGTATTTTCATCTCCACCGAGGACAGATCCTCATCTCTCCCAGATTCGATTTGGACTCATCACCGTGGTTTTGTGCTGTCAGACACCACAGAGACATTAAAGTAGGAGAAAGTGGCAGCTTCTGCTCAGCGATCCATCACCTTTTGTGCAATCTGTAACTGTAAAATGTGAAAATAATAAACAAAGACTCATGACTCTTCAATCAAATGCAAGCATACAAAGCAGATATGAATGATTTTGCTCTGTAGTAACTCCACCCACATTTTCAGCACCTTTGGAAGTTCTGGAACTTTCTATCTAATTTCAAAAATATTTTTTTGTTTTTGATCTTTAGACTCTGTAGTTTTAACCTTGCTAAGTCAAAGTCCCTCCCATGCCAGGACCTGGTCTTCCCAGGCAGTCTTCCATCCAAGTACCAACCAGGCCCTGAAGGTGCATTGGGCGGCACCAGCCTCTGTTTCTATAGCCCTTGGCCTCTCACCTATTACATAACTAGGGTTACAGTAGGGGGGCTGGCCCTCTGGTAACCACGAGAGTTTGACTCCCTACTCACATCTGGATTGTGATGTGTCTCGCCAGATGGCACCATTTTTATGATGGCCTTTGGTATGACCCAACTGCAAGTAGAGGTCATGATATCCCAGTCGAGAGGCAGACATGTTAAACACTAGGCCACCTGATGGTAACCTTGCTAAATAATTCACACTTTTTTGCTAGCTTGCTAGCCACACTATTGCATCCTTATAGAGGTCCTTACAGAGCCAAGCTATTAAAAAAAGGTGGTAGTCATTGTTTAACATAATTTCCATGGTTGTAGTGTCCGCTATGATCGCTCAGTATGCCTTTAGGACGGACAGGAAGGATAATATCACGCTTTACCACTATTTCCAACATCAGATTTTGAGTCTTCTTCAGGAAACATGGGTGATGCATCATTCAGTGATTGGATTTAGTTGTATTAGCATACTTTTTACTTCTCGGTTCATTATTAGCATCTGATGCTTGTTTATAGAAGTGTTAGCATTTGTGCAACACTTTAGTTTCATGACAAGTTTTCAGAAGCGCACAAGACATAGCATAAGTAGTCGACTGTAGAAATTTAGGTTAGCTGTTGATGCTAAGCATATGTTGTAATTTTAGCCATACTGAATCTTTTCTCAGTAATCTACCAACACAACTGAGGTAAATGTTGATGTTCCTGATAGTTCTGTATCAGTTTCATTGTCAGTGCACCTCTATATAAAAGATGGTTACATCCATCCATCCATCCACTATCTGTAGCTGCTTATCCTGTTCTACAGGGTCGCAGGCAAGCTGGAGCCTGATGGTTACATGATCAGGTTAAAAAATAAAAAAATCACTAGCCTGAGTCATTAGTTAGCTTGTATTTTGTGTCCATTTGAAAAGAATGATCTTGTGATGCATTATTCTGCTTTTAATGATGGACTATCACAGGAACAGGAGGAATATGGGAGGTTTAATTTCACTTTCCTGAAGCAAGAAGGAGTAAAGCAGCCATCTCTCTCTCTCTCTCTCTCTCTCTCTCTTCCTTTTTCTCTCATTTTTTTTAAATAGAAAACATTCCCACACATCTGGTCAAAGGAAAAGGACAGAGGTGTTATCCTCTGTCTCTCCACACCTTTATCAGCACCTGAGTGACAGAAAGCAGCAGGAAGCAACGGCTCATCAACCACCGATTGTGAACTTCACAAGAGGTCAAAAGTCATGGCAAAAATAGACTCTGACTCTGTGCTTCTGACTCACTAGAGTGGACTTGAGTGAATTTCCAGGCTGGTGGAAGTGCAGTTCAGGTTTTAGTGGTTAGATTGTAGGTAAAATGAACTATATATCAAATATTAGAGCATATTTCTTAGATTCACCATAATCACATGCTGTGAGGAAAAGCAAAATGTTTGTGCTGGTTCAGATATGGAATAAGGTTATTAGTTTTATGATAATTTCATGATTACTTTCAAATAGTGAGAAATATAATGCAATATAATTTTGATGGATGTTGATATGTTGGAATCCTACCTGACCTGGATGTGGAGATATGGACAGACACTTGGATGTTAAATGTATCATTCCCCATCTTAAACCTGGTTCCAGTAAAATGGATATGATTTGATTCATTTAGGCTCAGTTCATTTGTTTCAGATTTGTTTTTATGAAATAAGGATTTGTTCAGGATAGAACTTCAGCTATTTTTGAATAAAGCTATTTTATTTGAATCTGCCTAAAACTAAATCTGATTTAAAGGGGTTTTACTGGGCAAATTTCAGCTGTGTTTTGCTGTTATATACTATATATATATATCAGCTGGATAGTACAGTGGTAATGCTCACTGACTACGACGTAGGAGATCGGGGTTCGAATCCCGGTTGGGGCAAAACATCATCCAGTAAGGGTCCTTAGGCAAGACCCCTCATGATATATCGGCCTACCTCAGGAATGAGTGAAGACATAACTGATAGGGACATACTGGCTCAGACGTCGCCCGGGTCAACAAGGTCTGTGTCAGTTGCTAGGGAACCAGGGCAAACTGATGAGAAATGGGCTACTGGAACAAGACATTGATGGACGCATCAATGTCTTGTTCCAGTAGCCCATTTCTCATCAGTTTGCAGAAAATACGGAGACAGAAAATACGGAGTTGCTGGAATGCTACTATACAAGCAGTCCCAGAGAGAGGGGATACATGCAGCGAATGTGGGACCATTGGATACTTCGAAACCCACAATCAAGGCTAACAAAGAAACAGCTATTAGCCCAGTGTTCCAACATCCGTAATCGAAATCTACTATCACAACTAGAGATTAATGAAATACAACAACGATGCTACGGCAAGGGGGAGCCAGCTACTATGTCATGAGATGTCATCATCCCCACAACCAGAGATTGGGTACCAAGCCCCAACACCTAACAGCCTCAACACAAGAGCTGCTTCCTGAGAAGGAAGATCGTGACCCAACTGGAAACCTGGAGCCCCCGACGAATACCGAAGCTGAGTTGCCAAGTACCTTCAGAAGATCTACTAGTAGATGTGAATGCTGCTCTGAAGACAATCTCCACAAGAACCATCACTGAGACCAACAAGCTGATACACAGTACAGCAACAGTAATCATGGAGATGCTTGGACACAAGGTGGGCTCGGGACATAACAAACAGTATCCACCATGGAAGAGACGATTAGAGGCCAAGATAAAGGCAGCAAGGAGAGAAGTTAGCCAGCTAGCTGAACTACAGAAAGGGAACATGGTGAATAAAGGGGCACCCAGGAAGTACAACTCACTCTCCATACCAGAGGCACTCGAAACTGCCAAACAGCGACTAACAGCTCTGGCCACCCGGTTGAGGAGATACACCAAGGAGGGAGAGGCCAGGAGAATAAACAAGCTATTCTCCACTGAACCAGCCAAGGTGTACTCTCAGTGGCAGGGGAACAACAACCGGTCAGACCCACCAAGAGCTGAGGTGGAAAAATACTGGAAAGACATATGGGAAAGAACGGCATCACACAACACCGATGCCCAATGGTTAGTGGACCTAAGAGCTGACCACAGCAACCTCCCAGAACAAGAACCAGTAACCATCTCAATGGCAGACATCCAAGAAAGAGTGTCAAAGATGAAGAGCTGGACAGCACCAGGCCCCGATATGATCCATACATACTGGCTGAAGAAGCTAACTGCACTCCATGAACGCCTAGCAGCACAGATGAACCAGCTGCTGAGGGATGGAACCCACCCAGAATGGCTAACCCAAGGCAGGACAGTCCTAATCATGAAGGACCCCCAGAAGGGACCCATCCCATCCAACTACCAGCCAATTACCTGTCTCTGCACAACATGGAAGGCCCTGTCAGGCATCATTGCGGCAAAAATGAGTAAGCATGTGGCTCAATACATGAGCGAGGCACAGAAAGGGATTGGCAGTAACACCAGAGGAGCCAAGCACCAGCTACTGGTTGATAGAACAGTCGCCCGAGACTGTAAGAAGAGACAGACCAACCTGTGCACTGCCTGGATTGACTACAAGAAAGCCTACGACTCAATGCCACACACATGGATACTGGAATGTCTGGAACTGTATAAGATCAACAGGAACCTAAGGACCTTCATCCAGAACTCAATGGAAATGTGGAAGACAACCCTAGAGGCCAACTCAAAACCCATTGCCCAAGTCAACATCAAGTGCGGCATATACCAAGGAGATGCGCTATCACCACTGCTGTTCTGCATAGGCCTGAACCCCCTCAGTCAGATCATCACGAAGAGCGGCTATGGGTACCGATTCCGTAGTGGGGCAACAATCAGCCACCTGCTCTACATGGATGACATCAAGCTGTATGCCAGGAACGAGCGAGAAATAGACTCGCTGATCCACACCACCCGGATCTACAGCGATGACATAGGGATGTCATTCGGATTGGACAAGTGTGGCCGGATGGTCTCAAAGAGAGGCAAGATGATCCGGACTGAGGGGATTGACCTACCAGAGGGCAACATAGGTGATATCCAAGACAGCTACAAGTACCTTGGCATCCCACAGGCTAATGGAAACCATGAAGAAGCCACAAGGAAGTCAACCACAGCCAAATACCTCCAGAGAGTAAGGCAGGTCCTGAAAAGTCAGCTGAATGGTAAGAACAAGGTCCGAGCCATCAACATGTACGCACTACCAGTCATCAGATACCCCGCTGGCATCATAAACTGGCCAAAGGAGGAGATAGAAGCCACAGATATCAAGACTAGAAAGCTCCTCACCATGCATGGAGGGTTCCACCCCAAGTCCAGCGCCCTGAGACTATACACTAAGCGGAAAGAGGGAGGCCGAGGGCTAGTGAGCATCAAGACCACGGTCCAGGATGAAACATCGAAAATCCGAGAATACATCAGAAAGATGGCCCCAAAGGATGAACTGCTAAGTGAATGTCTCAGGCAGCAGAACCCTGATGAGAGTGCAGAGGAGGAGGAGGAACAGACAACCTGGAGAGACAAACCCCTACATGGTATGTACCACCGTCAGATAGAGGAAGTGGCTGATATCAAGAAATCCTACCAGTGGCTGGATAATGCAGGACTGACAGACAGCACAGAGGCACTAATCATGGCAGCACAAGAACAGGCCATAAGCACAAGAGCCATAGAGGCCAGGATCTACCAGAGTAGATCAGACCCAAGATGCAGACTGTGCAAAGAAGCCCCTGAAACAGTCCAGCACATAGTAGCAGGGTGTAAGATACTAGCTGGATCAGCGTACATGGAGAGGCACAACCAAGTGGCTGGGATAGTATACAGGAACATCTGCAACCAGTATGGAATAGAAGTACCCAAGTCCCAATGGGCCATACCACAGAAGGTGGCTGAGAACAACAGGGCCAAGGTTCTGTGGGACTTCAGCTTCCAGACTGACAAACAGATCCTGGCTAACCAACCGGACATAGTGGTGATGGACAAAGAGCAGAAGAGGGTGGTGGTGATAGATGTGGCGATCCCAGCTGACGCCAACATCAGGAAGAAGGAACATGAGAAACTTGAGAAGTATCAAGGGTTGAAAGAGCAGCTGGAACGGATGTGGAAGGTCAAGGGTTGCGTGGTCCCCGTGGTAGTGGGGGCACTTGGGGCAGTAACCCCCAAACTGGGAGAGTGGCTCCAGCAAATCCCAGGAACAACATCTGAAGCCTCAGTCCAGAAGAGCGCAGTCCTAGGAACATCGAAGATACTGCGCAGAACCCTCAAACTCCCAGGCCTCTGGTAGAGGACCCGAGCTTGAGGATGACATGGATACCACCCCCCCCACCCCACCCCCCCCCCCCCGGGGGGTGAGAAGGAGATTTTTATATATATATATATATATATATATATATATATATATATATATATATATACACACACACACACACACACTGTATATAATAAACTAAAAAAAAAATTAAAATGCACCTGGTGAAGAATTTGTGAATTTGTTTATCATGAGTTGAGAGGAGTAAGTGCTATTGCAATCAAAGATGTCTCATAAACTTCTGACAGTGTATTATTATTATTATTATTATTATTATTGTTGTTGTTGTTATCCATCCATCCATTATCCATGACCGCTTATCCTGTGTAGGGTCACAGGCAAGCTGGAGCCTATCCCAGCTGACTGTGGGCAAGAGGTGGGGTACACCCTGGACAAGTTATTATTATTATTATTATTATTATTATTATTAACCCTCCTGTTGCTCAAACATGTCCGATTTGCTATTTTCCATTTACTGTAGCTATTTTTTTTTCTCACTGGACTGGCATAACACTTAATAACTTTGAGTATAAATATAGGGGTGATTATAGAAAATTTTGCATGCTGATTCGTTGAGAAATTTGGACTATTTTTCGATAATCATCTCAAGTGACTCAACAAAATGATGGCCAAACGCTTCGTCACCGTAAGTGAGGAAGAATTACAAATTATGAAAGAAAATGCTGTTCCTAAAAGCACTAAAGATGTTATGAATTTTGATCTGAAACTATTCAAAGGAAAGGTGGAATTGTGATTTATTTTATGTAATATGATTTGTTTTATGTGAGTCAGCATAGATAAGTGACAAGTCTGTGCACATTATATTTGCATGCTGCTTTTGAAGTTTGAATGAAAATATTATTATTTATATACATTTTTTTTTTAAATCCACCTCAGGCTCAGTGAATATCAGTGAATAATAACCTCAACTTCGTCTCAGTTATTATTCACTCATATTCACTTCATTTTCGATGAATAATTGTGAAATAATAATGTGTGTCTGAATGATAAATGATTTTGGTAACTTGTCAGTAGTTTGTTCTCTCTCTTAATCTCACTCATCTCCACACCCATAGAAAGATATATAAACAGGGTTGACATAGTAACAAAAATTGGGCTAGTTTTTAACAAGGTTGCAGGTCGAGGTTGCAAAGTCCAAAGGTAATATTCTTGGTAGTTGAACAGCTAAAATCCGGATTCATATATCAGTAACATCACTTGCAAAATATCTGCACACTCATACTGTCATTCTGTGCTCACTGTTACTTATATTATATTTATACTTATTTATATTTACTATTTCATCTTTGCACTATGCACCATATTGCACCAAAAGGGAAAATCCTTTCTGTGATGAGCAGCTAAAATCCAGATTCATATATCAGTAATATCACGTGTAAAATATCTGCACACTCATACCGTCATTCTGTGCACACTGTATACTTTATATTTATTTATCTATTTCATACTTGACTTACCTGGATTAGTTTGCACTATAGCCCTGTGATGACCTGGCGACTTGTCCAGGGTGTACCCCGCCTTTCGCCCGTAGTCAGCTGGGATAGGCTCCAGCTTGCCTGCGACCCTGTAGAAGGATAAAACGGCCAGAGATAATGAGATGAGATGAGTTTGCACTATGCACCTATTGCACCTTTTTTTGTTTGTTTGTTTGTTTGTTTTGTGTATACGCTTTTTATCTGTGTTTGTACTATGAGAGCTAAGTGAAACCGGAGTCAAATTCCTCATGTGTGTCCACATACCTGGCAATAAAAGTGTTTCTGATTCTGGTTGTTATAACTAGTCTGGAACTGCCAAGATGTTTTTCAAGCAAATACAAATCTAACTCGAAGGGCACTCAGTAGACTGCATACCTCTGCCAAGCCATATATTCACATTTGCATCAAAATCTAATCATTTGTTCCTTGGCCCATGACTCAGCTTTCCTTAAAATTTCATCAAAATCTGTTCACTACTTTTTGAGTTACAATGGGAACAACAACAACAATAATAATAAAACAATAAATAAATCCTGGCTCTGCATACATATCTGGATTTGCATCAAAATCTATTCAATTGTTGTCTGTGAAGATTCTCAGTCATCCAGGTCATAGTAAACTGTGGGTGGTAAAAGAGAGCAACTGGACTTGCTTGAAGATTCTTGAAGACGTTTCACCTCTCATCCAAAAGGATTCTTCAGTTCTGTCTGACTAATAGGGAGTATCAGGTATTTATCCTCTCATGGATGAAAAGCAATCCTAAGGTGTCGTTGAGCCATCCTGTTGGTGTGGGTCACTGGGGGCTGGATGTGAATGGCCTAGAGAGTCATTGGGATGATCAATGGATAGTTGGTTCTCTCTGTCCTCTTGTGAGTCACTGAGAACAGCTGGGTTTTGGTGTGCATTCAGTTGTCTGGGAAGTGTGCTAAGGACTGCATTGTAGGTGGCTGATAAATGATGTCTTAGACCACCACCTCTGTTCATTGATGGCCGTTCCAGGTTGACAAAAATGGCTTCTTTAACTTCTCGTTCATACCAATGATCCTCTCTGGCTAAAATGTGCATGTTGTAATCCTGAAATGAGTGTCCTTTGTTGTTAAGATGAAAATAGACAGCAGAGTCCTGGCCTGAGGAACTGGCTCTCCTTTGTTGAGTCATGCGCCTGTGAAGCAGTTGTTTTGTTTCCCCAATATATGAGTCCGTGCATTCCTTGCTGCACTGAATTGCATACATTACGTTGTCCTGTTTGTGTCTGGCTATTCTGTCCTTAGGGTGGACCAGTTTCTGCTTCGGGGTGTTACTGGGTCTGAAATGTATCGGAATGGTGTGTTTGTAGAAGACCCTCCTGAGTTTCTCAGATAGACCAGAAATGTAGGGAATGACAGTATTCTTGCGTTTGTTCCTGTTATCTTCCTTGTCCGTTATGTTCCTTTTTCTGCTCTTGAAAAAAGCCCAGTTGGGATACCCGCCCAGTTGGGATATTCCTCAGGCCAAGACTCTGCTGTCTATGTTCATCTTAACAACAAAGGACACTCATTTCAGGATTGCAACGTACACATTTTAGCCAGAGAGGATCGTTGGTATGAGCGAGGAGTTAAAGAAGCCATTTCTGTCAACCTGGAATGGCCATCACTGAACAGAGGTGGTGGTCTAAGACATCATTTTTCAGCCACCTACAATGCAGTCCTTAGCACACTTCCTAGACAACTGAATGCACACCAAAACCCAGCTGTTTTCAGTTTTGGTGTGCATTCAGTTGATCATCCCAACTACTCTCTAGGCCATACACACCCAGCCCCCAGTGACCCACACCAACAGGATGACTCTACGACACCTTAGGATTGCTTTTCATCCATGAGAAGATAAATACCTGATACTCCCTATTAGTCAGACAGAACTGAAGAAGCCTTTCGGATGAGAAGTGAAACATCTTCAAGAATCTTCAAGCAAGTCCAGTTGCTCTCTTTTACCACCCACAGTCTATTCAATTGTTCCTTGGCCCATGGCCCATCTTTCCTCCAAATTTCATCAAAATCCATTCACTACTTTTTGAGTTATGATGGGAACAGACAAACAAATGGAGGAGAAAACATAACCTCTTCCAACAAAGTGTACTAGTGCATCTCAAAAAATTAGAATATTGTGAAAAAGTTCAATATTTTCCATCAGTTATTTAAGAAAGTGAAAATGTTATATATTATAGACTCATTACACATAAACTAAAATGTTTCAAGCATTTTTCTATTTTAATTTTAATCAGTATGGCATACAGTACAAAAACATAAAAAAAAATCTCAAAATATTAGAATATTTCATTTCGAGTTTGAGTAAAACAGTATGAACACAGTGTATCTCTCGGTCTAGTTCAGTACACACAACCACAATCATGGGGAAGGCTGCTGACTTGACTGTTGTCCAGAAGATGATCACTGATGCCCTCCACAAGGAGGGTAAGCCACAAAAGGTCATTGCTGAAAAGGGTGGCTGGAAAAGGTGCACAAGCAACAGGGATGGCTGCAGTCTTGAGAGGATTGTCAAGAAAAGTTGATTCAAGAACTTGGGAGAGCTTCACAAGGAGTGGACTGAGGCTGGTGTCAGTGTATCAAGACCCATCACGAACAGACATCTTCAAGAAAGGGGATACAACTTTCGCATTCCTAATATCAAGCTACTCCTGAGCCAGAGACAATGTCAGAAGTGTCTTATCTGGGCTAAGGAGAGAAAGAAATGGACTGTTGCTCAGTGGTCCAAAGTCCTCTTTTCAGATGAAAGTACATTTTGCATTTAATTTGGAAATCACGGTTCTAGAGTCTGGAGGAAGAGTGGAGAGGCACAGAATCCAAGGTGTTTGAAGCCCAGTGTGAAGTTTCCACAGTCTGTGATGATTTGGGGTGCCATGTCATCTGCTGGTGTTGGTCCACTGTATTTTATCAAGTCCAGAGTCAACACAGCCATCTACCAGGAGATTTTAGAGCACTTCATGCTTCCATCTGCTGACGAGCTTTTTGGAGATGCTGATTTCCTTTTCGAGCAAGACTTAGCACCTACCCACAGTGCCAAAACTACTATCATGGTCAGCAAACCATTTGGTATTACTGTGTTTGATTGGCCAGCCAACTTGCCTGACCTGAACCCCATAGAGAATCTATGGGGTATTGTCAAGAGGAAGATGAGAAACACCCGACCCAAAAATACAGATACGCTGAAGGCCACTATCAAAGCAACCTGGGCTTTAATAACACCTCAGCAGTGCCACAGACTGATCACCTCCATGCCACACCGCATTGATACAGTAATTCATGGTAAAGGAGCCCCAACCAAGTATTGAGTGTATAAATGAATATACTTTTCAGAAGTTGGACATTTCTGTATTGTAAATCCTTTTTTTGATTGATCTTAGGGAATATTCTAATAATTTGAGATACGAGATTTCTGATTTTCATGAGCTATAAGCCATAATCATCAAAATTAAAACAAAAAAAGGCTTTAAATATTTCACTTTACATTTAATGAATATAGAATATATGAAAGTTTACCTTTTTGAATTAAATTATAAAAAAAGAACTTTTTCATGCTATTCTAATTTTTTGAGATGCACTAGTATGTATGACAGTGTATGTATGATGTACAGAACCATTTTGCCTATAAGTTATATTGTAAAGATTGGTGGATTTTGTTGTGTCCATATTAGGTGCTGACAAATATAGCTTTGTATGTTTTATTGTAAATAAAAAAAAAAAAAAGTGCCCACCATCGTGAATTCAAGGACTGGGAAAACAAAGAAAAGTTTGTCTCCCTCTTCCAATACCAGAATATTTTGGGCTAGTTTCTGATTCGTTTTGAAGACAGTAGTTATGCTGAGACATGGCAACCTGGGTTATGATTTCAACCCCAGCTCTGTGCCAATAAGGGATGCAAATACCTGAATGTGTGCAAGAACTCCAGCCACATGCCATGGTGAGTTCACATTGTCACTCGTGCATGAGCACTGTTCATTTTGCCTAAATACAATTGAATCTAATGTAGGCAATATATATTTACAATAAGTTCCACAATACAGTGTAAATATTGTGATAATTATTGGGATGGAGTGGGAGAGTCATTGTTTTGTCATTCCAGGAGCTCGCATCTACACCAATGAACCTTGATGCCATTGAAATCAATTATCATAAATCAACACCTGCTGAAGTATCTGATTAACATTTAACACTGTGTGGAGAAGCAACATATGGTACTGCCTGAATTTAAAAAAAAAAATTGCAAGGAAATACAGTGTAATGTTAATTTGATTATAATATTTATCTTTGATAACTAATGAGAACTAAAAACACTTCTCACTGGTGCACTCAGACTTTTGCACCCTATATTAGAGTTAGGGGACATGAATTACATTTCTGCCATGTCAGTGGGACCCAGCTGTTGTACGCCACTGAGGCACAAACAGCAGGAATGGGAATGACAATTCACACACTACAAATGTGATCTGGAAGCGGTGTGGTGCTCAGCACCAGATACTCGCAGATGGCACAGTGACAGATGGGCAGAGAGATTAGAGTGCCGACCGGCAGCTGAGTGAAGGGGAGACAAAAAAATGTCGAGACATCACACACTTGCTACAGAGAGAATGTGCAAGGACAAGCCAAGAAAATAATGTGCTCTGTAATACAGGATGCATTCAGGACTAAAAATGTCAGACAGACATACAGTGCCTTGCATAAGTATTCAACCCCTTGAACTTCTGTTGTGTTCCAACTTGGAACTGAAATGGACTTCATTGAGATTATATACCATGAATCTACACAAAATAGTTCATCATATTCAAGTGGATGAGAATAAGTTTATGTTTGCAAAAAGGATATGATTGCTATGAAATCTCTAAATTAGTTCTGGTGCAGCCATTTGCCCAGCCAAAGCCCACACTGTTAGATGAATAGAGTTGACATGTGTGAAATTACAGTGTCACATGGTCTCAATATAAATGCATCTGTTCCTGGAAGACCCCAGGATTTTTTTCCCCCTTTCGAAAACATACTGAAAAAACAGCATCATTAAAGATCAAGGAGCTATCAAAACAAGTACAGGACAAATTTCTGGAAATATATCAAATATGAACATCCCATGGATCACTTTTCAATGGCACAACCACGACTAGAGGCTGTTCAATAAAAGTCATGACTGGGTAAATTCAGGATTAGTCAAAGAAGCGACCAAGAGGACAAAGGTAAATCTGACAGAGCTGAACAGATCCACAGCTCAGTAGGAGAAGCCAGTTACAGGACAATCATAGCACAGATACTCTACAAAGCTGGGTTTTATGCAGTCAGGAGCTGTAAGTCAGATACAATTTCATTTAGAGTGTACTAAAATGGATGCTGGAGACTCAGCAAATGTGGAAAAAAAAAGGTTCTCTGGTTTGATGTGACAACAATGGAACTTTTTGCCTTGGCAGAAAGTGCTACATATGGCAGAAACCCAACATTGTTCATCAGCATTCTGAGAACACCATTCCCAGTGAGAAGCATGGTGGTGGTAGCATCATATTGAGCGTCACCCTTCTGGTGCTGTTGATGGTCTTGTATAGATACCTTAAAGAGTTGCACTTCATGAAAAACAGATTATGCCACATCTTACACTTGATTCAGTGGATAATCTAAGATGGATACTGTAGCTTTGTACATAAGATGGACCATGATTATCCAAGGACTTGATCACAATCTGCTCATGCTGATGTTCATCAGTATCCTTTCAGCACAATCAGTCCTGCTTGCTGTATGCTCTAATGATCTATAATCCTACTATATGGTGTCACCCAGAAGAGAATGGCTCATGATATACAGTGTCTTGCAAAAGTATTCATCCTCCTTAATGTTTGTCCTGTTTTGTCACATTACAAGATGGAATTAAAATTGATTTTTTTGGGGTGAGCACCATTTGATTTACACAAGATGCCTACCACTTTAAAGGTGAAAATTGTTGTTTTATTGTGACACAAACAATAATTAAGATTTAAAAAAAAAACAGAAATCTGGAGTATGCATAGGTATTCACCCCCAAAGTCAATACTTTGTAGAGTCAACTTTTGCTACAATGACAGCTGCAAATCTCTTGGGGTATATCTCTATTAGCTTAGCACATCTAGCCACTGGGATTTTTGCCCATTCCTCAAGGCAAATCTGCTCCAACTCCTTCAAGTTAGATGGGTTGTGTTGGTGTGCAGCAATCTCCAAGTTATGCCACAGATTCTCAATTGGATTGAGGTCTGGGCTTTGATTAGGCCATTCCAAGACATTTAAATGTTTCCCTTTAAACCACTCCAGTGTAGCTTTAGCTGTATGCTTAGGGTCATTATCCTGCTGGAACGTGAAACTTCATCCCAGTCTCAAACCTCTGGCCGACTCAAACAGGTTTTCCTTAAGAATTGCCCTGTATTTAGTGCCATACATTTTTCCTTTAGTCCTGACCAGCTTTCCTGTCCCTGCAGATGAAAAATGCTCCCACAGCATGATGCTGCCACCACCATGCTTCCCTGTAAGAATGGTGTTCTCAGGGTATTGGGTTTGCACCACATATGGAATTTCCTAATTTGGTGTCTTTGTTGCATCTCTGATTGATGCCCTCCTTGTCTGGTCTGTGAGTTTTGCTGAGCAGCCTTCTCTTGTCAGGTTTGTAGTGGTGACATATTCTTTCCATTTTGCTATAATGGATTTAATGGTGCTCTGTGGGATAATCAAAGTTTGGGATATTTTTTATAACCCAACCCTGATCTATACTTCTTCACAACTTTGACATGTTTGGAGTGCTCCTTGGTTTTCATGTTGCTTGCTTAGTAGTGTAGCAGAGTCAGGGTCCTTCCAGAACAGGTTGATTTATACAGACATCATATGACAGATCTTGTGACATTTTCATTGCACACAGGTGGATTTTAATTAACTAATTATGTGACTTATGAAGTTAATTTGTTGGACCAGCTCTTATTTAGGGGTTTCATACAAAAGATGGTGAATACCTACCGGTATGCACACTCCAGATTTATCTTCTTTCATCTTAATTATTGCTTTTGTCATGATTAAAAACAAACAAACAACAACAACAAAAAAAACATTGCACCTTTAAAGTGGTAGGCATGTTGTGTAAATCAAATGGTGCTAACCCCCCAAAAATCCATTTTAATTCCATCTTGGAATGCAACAAAACAGGACAAACACCAAGGGGGATGAATACTTTTGCAATATACTATATCAATCAAGGTTTCTTCCGCATGTCATCTCAGGGAGTTTTGCCTCACCACTATTGCCTCTGGCTTATCATTAGGGATACAAATCTACAGCTCTATCTGGATTTCTGTAAAGTTGCTTTGGGATAATGTCTGTTGTTAAAAGTGCTAAACAAGTAATGTTGAATTGCAGTCAACTGAATGTGACATGGCTGTGCAAGTGACTCACTTTCTCTGGACATGAGGAATAAATTGATTCTGATGGCTATTTAAACACTTATATTGATGAAGAAAAATTGGTACATGTCAGCAGCGAGACAAGTCTGCTGGGACCACATCCAAATAGCAGTAATACATTGCATGAACAAAGGTGGCCTCTTTGAGTCAGTAATTAAAGACATTATTCCCCATTGCACACCACTCCTACCTTGCTGTAAGGGTGAGTGATGAATAACGGTAAACATATTTATGTATTTATTTAATTTTGCTGAATAGTGTTTTCCAAACGCTAATGACTGCTTCACAAAGTCATATAAAACCCAGACAACCTAACTTTACAGGCACACTCACAAGTGACAAAGAAACAGGTGACCATTCATTTTCTACAGTGGTGCTTGAAAGTTTGTGAACCCTTTAGAATTTTCAGTATTTCAGCATAAATGTGACCTAAAGCATCATCAGATTTTCACACAAGTCCTGAAAGTAGATAAAAAGAACCCAGTTAAACAAACAAGACAAAAATATTGTACTTATTTGTTTTGTTTGTTTATTGATGAAAATGATCCACTATTACATATCAGTGAGTTGCAAAAGTATGTGAACTTTCGCTTTTACTATCTGGTACACGGTGCTTGAAAGTTTGTGAACCCTTTACAATTTTCTATATTTCTGCATAAATATGACCTAAAAGATCATCAGATTTTCACACAAGTCCTAAAAGTAGATAAAGAAAACCCAGTTAAACAAATGAGACAAAAGTATTATACTTGGTCATTTATTTATTGAGGAAAATGATCCAATATTACATATCTGTGAGTGGCAAAAGTATGTGAACCTCTAGGATTAGCAGCTAATTTGAAGGTGAAATTAGAGTCAGGTGTTTTCAATCAATGGGATGACAATCAGGTGTGAGTGGGCACCCTGTTTTATTTAAAGAACAGGGACCTATCAAAGTCTGATCTTCACAACACATGTTTGTGAAAGTGTATCATGGCAAGAACAAAGGAGATTTCTGAGGACCTCAGAAAAAGTGTTGTTGATGCTCATCAGGCTGGAAAAGGTTACAAAACCATCTCTAAAGAGTTTGGACTCCACCAATCAGTCAGACAGTCAGTCAGACAGATTGTGTACAAATGGAGGAAATTCAAGATCATTGTTACCCTCCCCAGGAGTGGTTGACCAACAAATATCACTCCAAAAGCAAGCTGTGTAATAGTTGGCAAGGTCACAAAGGATCCCAGGGTAACTTCTAAGCAACTGAAGGCCTCTCTCACATTGGCTAATGTTCATGAGTCCACCATCAGGAGAACACTGAACAACAATGGTGTGCATGGCAGGGTTGCAAGGAGAAAGCCACTGCTCTCTAAAAAGAACATTGCTGCTCATCTGAAGTTTGCTAAAGATCACATGGATAAGCCAGAAGGCTATTGGAAAAATAGTTTGTGGATGGATGAGACCAAAATAGAACTTTTGGTCTAAAAGAGAAGCGTTACATTTGGAGAAAGGAAAACACTCCATTCCAGCATAAGAACCTTATCCCATCTGTGAAACATGGTGGTGGTAGGTTTGAGCCTGTTTTGCTGCATCTGGGCCAGGATGGCTTGCCATCATTGATGAAACAATGAATTCTGAATTATACCAGCAAATTCTAAAGGAAAATTTCAGGACATCTCTCCATAAACTGAATCTCAAGAGAAGGTGGGTCATGCAGCAAGACAATGACTCTAAGCACACAAGTCATTCTATCAAAGAATGGTTAAATAAGAATAAAGTTAATGTTTTGGAATGGCCAAGTCAAAGTCTTGACCTTAATCCAATTGAAATGTTGTGGAAGGACCTTAAGTGAGCAGTTCATGTGAGGAAACCCACCAACATCCCAGAGTTGAAGCTGTTCTGTATGGAGGAATGGAGCCCAAGTAGGAGCCCAATTGACATCAGTGTAGGAGCTCAATCGACATCATCGTCCTTGTAAAGATTGCTAGGACATTCTGATAAATCAAGTGAAAACATATGCATTAGTTTACAATATGGTGTAATGGAAACTTCTAATAAACACTTCAGAACGCTTAGCAGTTGTCTTTTCAGTTATAGCAGATCATATAAAACAGATATATAAAATAGGAAAGGAAAAAGAAGCAGAAAAGAAGAAGACACCACTTCAGTGATACCGAGAGTATGCGCACTCTGAGTTGTGTTTTAGTAGCTGTTATCTATTATACTCTAAAGGCATTCACTTACTGCTCACGTCTTCACGTGATTGGCTCAAGATTTTCTATGAAGCTTTGGTGTGCTCTGGGATGTGCAGGCAGATGCATGGTTCGGGAGAACTCAGACACCCTGCTTATCACCAGCCAAGGCCACAGAAAGGCGATTATAGCATATGGAAAAACAACTTTTCTCAGTACACTAGGCCACTTGAGCTCAATACACAGAAATGCAGAGAATAGGAATGTTCATTCACTAAATTTCCTTCACATTTCCCCCCTTTTATCCTACTGGATAATAATTGCTAAAAGAAAGAAATGTACACAATTTCAGTGGTAAGAGTTCCCAGAGAGATTCGACTTAACATGTCATTGAGTGTACAGGGATAATGCTAAGGCTGTTTTGTAAGACATAGACATCTTACGTTAATGCTAGCAAGCTATATACATAGATCAGGAAACAATAGAACATAAAACAACCACAAATGAGAGTGTTTTAAGCTAGGGCTAATTTCATATCAGCTGTGCTGACATCGTCAAATGGTGGGTTATAGTCTTCGTGTGGGTTTGGAGGCCAGTCAGGCAAGTTGTCTGGGTCTATTTTCACCATCTGGTAACCAATATTTGCCAGCTGCCTCTGAAACACAGACATACTGTACAACATTGACAGAAAACAGGGAGCAATCATAGCATCACAATCACTAAGCCTAGGACCGGTATGGTGGATAGAATCAGAGTCTTCCATCCACTGAACCAATGCCACCAACTGTCTTCGACTCTGTGTCAGCCTGGGTTCCCTGTATCGACCACCACACGAATCCTCCCGTGAGCCCCAGCAGGATCAGGATGCTCAGGCCCACGACTGGACCTAGCTTATAATGATTTACCCCCTTCATCTTATGTTAACTATGTCTCCGAGTTAACCCTTGCCCTTCTTGACATGTATTGGTGCTCAGAGGGCGGGCACGCCCTATCAGCCCTAGTCCTACCTCACCGGGACTTGGAGGAAACTCGAAACCCTAAGACTTATCTATCGGCTAGACACTGAAATACTCTTCTCAATTGAGGGTGCGTGCGTGACTGATGTGATACTCGCACTGTTCCATGCAGTGATGCCTTTCTTCCTCATGCACTTTACCAGCGTCCAGGTCACTTAGGCCTTCCTCTTCCTCCTGCTCAGCCAGTTCAGGAACCCTCCTGCAGTGGCGAGCATGGATCCACATCACTCTGTCTGTGACCTTCACTGCCGTTGGGGTCGTGAGCAGGACCTGGAATGGGCCATTCCACCGTGGCTTGTTCCACTTGGTTCGTCGGAAGTCCTTCACCACTATCCAATACCCTGGTTGTAGATTGTGCAGAGGTCCCTCAGCGGGCTTGGGAAGTGCTTCTTTTACCTGTTTGTGGATAGATTTCAAAGCAGAGGACAATGTTGCACAGTAATTCAACATTGCATCATCACACAGTGTTCCTTGGGCTGGCCTCATCCCTGTGTTGGGTACTCGTCCAAACAGAATTTCAAAAGGGCTTAACCCATGTTTAAGCCTAGTTTGCATCCTCATTTATGTGAGTACTACAGGGAGGACCTTTGTTCATCCTAGCACTGTTTCTGCGCAAGCTTTGCTTAGTTTAATTTTAAGGGACCCAGTTTCCCTCACTAAGTGTCAGTTCAATGAAGTCCATTTGGAGATGATCAAACGGTTTGTCTGGTATTGGGTGTGCTGCTTGAGTTAGTTTGATACCTTGACCTGCATTATGTTGTGCGCATATCAAGCATTGCTTGCAAAATTTCGCAGCATAATTTGAAAACCCCTGTGTGAACCGTCTCTTTGTTACTTCTGCTACCATCCCCCCTTTTGACACATAGGTGAGCCCATGAGCCAATTTTGCATAGAAAGAGAACATGTGTTTTGTTAGACAGGGATGGCCCGAGGGACAAACCCAGACCAAGTTTGCAAAGATACAGCCGGCCTGTTTCCAGACTCGTCTCTTGTCCTGGGGGGCAGTGCTCTGAAGGTTCACTAGCTGTAAACAGGGGGTAGAAACCTGAGGAAAAGCAAGGTTAGAGGGTGAACTGGAAGCTGAGGCTGGACACTTAGCTGCCGCGTCCACCCTGGCATTTCCTTGAGACACAAGATCAGTATTGTTAGTATGGCCAGCACACTTACACACAGCAATGGCTCTAGGGAGTAAAATAGCATCCAACAACTCAGAGACCAGTTAATGATGTGCAATGGGAGATCCTGTGCTCGTGAGAAAATTTCTCTTTCCAAATGGTGCCACAATTGTGCACAACGCCAAGTGCGTACCTGCTGTCCATAAAAATATTGACAGATTGCCCTGCAGCCAATTTGCATGCCTCGATAAGGGCACAGAGCTCTGCAGCCTGTGCTGACAGGTTTCAGGACAGACACGACGCCTTGAGGACCTCATGATCTGAGACTACAGCAAAACCTACTTTGTTCTTTCCCGTCTCTGGGTCTCTGGAGGCTGAACCATCCACATAGAGGACCATGTCTGGATTTCCCAAAGAGTCGCTCTTTAAGTCTGCCCTGGGGGAACAAAAATCGTTAGTGAGAGCAACCCAGTCATGTGGCTCTCCATCGGGAGAAGAGGGGTAGGATTCAGAACAGTACAGCGTTTCACAATGATATTAGGCATATCAAGTATGACAGTGTTATACTTTAACCACCTCTGTGCTGACAAATGTGATGTCATTTTCCCAACAGAAGCAGGGAGACAGCATGTGGGACCAAAAGGGTGAGGTTAGAATACCCCACAATATTTCTGGAAGCAGTTACCGCCTTTTCAGCTGCAGCAACTGCACATAGGCAAACAGGAAGTCCAGCCGCCACTGGGTCCAATTTGCTGGAGAAGTAGGCTACTGGTCTTAATCTATCCCTATGCTTCTGCAAAAGAACAGAGGTCATGAAACCCTTCTTTTCATCTACAGTTTGAACAAATGGTTTATTGGGGTCAGGCGATCCCAGAGTGGGTGTGGTCTGCAGAGCGCTCTTTAGGGACATCAGGTGCGCGCGGAACAACTGCAGCATCGACTGCTTGCAGATCTTGGACAAACCTCCACTCATCAGGCTGGGACAGTTTTCTTGCCTTCTTAACTGGGAAAATATGAGTGCACACTGGAGAGTCCTGGCAAAGGACAATTACACCTGCCTTCAGCAATGAATCAAAGACCGATCTTATACCTGCAATTGCTTCTGGTTTGAGTGGGTATTGGGTCTGTTTAGGCCTGAAATCTGATTTGGGGGTGATCACCACTGGTTCAGCATTCTTTATTAGGCCTACATCATGTTTACCCTTTGCCCAAACAGAATTTGGAACTCCCGCCAATTTAGGGTGCACCTCTGCTGGAGTTATGCCTGTGGAAACAGAGACAAACAGGCCACTATGGCTGGGGTCCCCAGGACCCTGGTCATCAGTGGCTAATATTATGCTGCGCTTAACATGCACACACATAGCATGACTTTGTTTGTAGACCCCAAGCTTTTGGCAAAACAACACACTAGGGTCCTCTGTTTGGGACCATTGACTGTGCACTTCTTGACCCATTTCCCCATGTCTTTCCAATGGGCAGCTCGTGGCTTTGCTAATGAGACAAGGGGTTAACAGAATTAACGATGTCAAAGAAATCATGCTGGCAGCAGCCGACCTCAGAGTCCTCTGACATGAGGCCACGTATCACATGTTTGAGAACTCTGCGATGAACATTGATGCAGCTGTTCAGACAATGAGTAAAATGGACCTGCACAGTGCAATAATGTTTAGACCAATATGTATTTTTGAGGGTCAATCTTTCACGTGCATGGGGGTCTGCAAACCAAGTCTTTTCAAACTCTACATCTTGCCCTTGGTGAACATGTGCTGTGCACTGCAAATCTTCCTCTTTCATATAATCTGTGTCAACTGATGAGGTGTTCAAGTGTGCAAGCTGTACAAGGTGTTTGGGAGTTTGTGTGAGTTGATCTGAGCAGAGCCTCCAGACATACACATACAGGGGGCTTCCAAGACCATACTGCACACCGCACATTTCACTTACCTAAATAGTTAGTCCATCTGGAGTGGACGTGAGATTTACTCCTAATTTGCACATTAAATCGCATGCTAACAAGTTTACTGGACATGTATATGAGATGAGGAATGAGTTGGAAAAGTTTTGGTCACAGGTCATCCTGAGATGTCCATCGTCTGAATTGAATTTGAGCTGAGCGGTGGGTCTACTGGAAGTACCCCATGTTGTATGACTGAGTGTCCCGCTCCAGAATCTACTAAAAAAAAAAAATCAACACATGCCCACATACAGTGAGGGGCATACAAGTGACTTTAGAAAAGGGAGTAGTTGTGTATTTTAACAAACTTAATGCAACTTCAGGTGTATCTACCTGGACTGGTGTATCAGGCGTTTATGTGTAGTCTCGCTGTTGCATGCAGGTGCTGCTACTAATGTGTTTAATATTATGTGAATGTTCCTGTCTATGTGTATGTGTATCATCAGGTGTGTGTGTGTGTGTGTGTGTGTGTTACCTCCCCTGTTCTCTGTGCGGGGCCCATTCCCGGAGTCCACCCATCAGTCTGCTGTATTCCTCACGGGGCCTCTGTTGCTACTGTGGAGACGATCTTGAGCAATGTGTCCCTTCTGATTGCAGTTGTAGCAGGTTGCGCCTTTTATCCAGGACAGGTCACCCCAGGTCATCCTGCCTCGGCCCCTACCTCGACCCCTTCCTCTAGGTCCAGGCTGAGCAGTCTGGAGAAGAGTGAGAGTGGCAGCGTGTAGGTCTTGGTCTCTTTTGTTGACTTTGTCTTCTCCTTCTCTTTCAGCAGCCTTTCTGCATGCACAGTGTACTGCTCGATCTTGGTGAGGCTGTCGGTTTCCCACAGGAGACAGAGCTGCTTTACTGACTTGGCCACTGCTGGATTCATACCGTTCATGAAACTGTTCTGCAGGTGCACTTCCCAGACCTCAGGAGTGCCTTCCACTCCAGCCAGGGTCACGGGTCTGGTCAGGCCACTGTGTTTCTCATGCGCAGTGGTGAGACGAGCGAGAAACACGGAAACCACTTCACCATCTTCTTGCTTACACATACTGACCTTAGTCATGTCTATGTTCAAGGGAAAAAGCTTTGATCAGATGAGCACAGACAGCAGTGAGGGTATTTCTATACTCACTATTGCCATCCGCTGGTCGGCTTCTGGCCACTCTCTGGAAACCTTGCTCCAATCGATACCCATCTTGGTCATGAGTAGGTGGTGAAGTTCATGGGTGGTTGGCCAGAATTCTCTGCAAAATATCAACAGCTCATTACCAAATCTCTTTCCTCCTACCTCTCTCACATTGGGAAGAGAAGCCATGCTTTCCTTGATATCAGCTGTCGTCCAGGGTCTGTGGACTAGAAGCACGCTGTCAGCTCCAGCCACTTCCACCACTGGAAGATGAAGGACTTCAGACTTTAGGTTACGGCCTTGTGGACCCACTGGTGAGCATGTGGTCAGGTCCAGGAGGGTGTCTCTTCCGTTGCCATATGTAAGACCGGATCTTGTGTGTGACAGAGAAGAGAGGGGAGGTGCTGACACTGGAGGCGGCTGGTAGACTGGGAGAGATTCTAGAGGCTCAGGGGTTTTTTTTTTGCTTTGTCTTGACTTCTCCCCCTTTCTGTGGGTGAGGCACTTGTGGGAGTGATGCTCCGCCTTGCTGAGGAGGCGGTGGGGCAGACTCCAGGTCAGGGTCCATCTGAAATTTCAAACACTGAGAAGAGGGTGAGAGCCCTGCCTGTTTTTTCTCTCTTTTGTACTCTCTCTTAAGTGTTTCTTCTTTCCATGCAGAAAACGCCCTCCAGTCCCCTAAGAACTTAACATTATCTGCAGACTCTTCTTTTTTCTTCTGTTTCAACTTCTCTTCTAACTGTCCTATCTGCCTGGGACTAAAACTGCCCTTCTCAGGGAATCCTAAGTCCTTTACCCATATGTCAAACTGTGCCAAACAATCCTCGCCATACGAGGTTTTCATAAACTGGATGTTTGGGCTGTCATAAGAACACCCAATTCTTATTATAACACATGTAGCCTCAGGCTTACTTGCTTTTTCTTTTCTTTCCCTAACTTGCTGTTTCTGTTCCCCATTGTACCCTGTTATATCAACAGGTTATGACAACAATGGCTGAGTTTCTTTACTAGGATCACAAGAAGAACAGGTTGGACTATGTCCAAAAATGTGATACAATAATCCTTTAGGTATGTTCTTATTAGTAAACAATTTATCTGACATTTACCTTAAGCTAAAAGTAGGTATCATTTAGCACAACAACCTCAAAGACAACTCACGCATATGTACAAAATCTATTTCTCTGTTTCAGAATTTGGAGGAGGACAGTACTCTGTTAATTAATCAATATTTTGCATGCACACCGGTGTGTCTTGGTGACTTCGTGCTCGAATCTCTCTATCCCGTTCCTATGACAGGCCAGTTGTTCACACAGAACAAAGGGAGCAAGATTCAGTTCTTTCCTAGTTACAAATCGCTGAACGTGAATCCCTCGAAACACCCACCCTTACTTCCCTCTCTCAAGTAGGTAAGCCATTACCCAGTCATCACTTAGGCAGATTTTCTCTTACACAACCCAATAAACTACTCGTGGTTTATTGTCTCAAAATTGTTTTATCCATTTCTGCAAACATATTGATGGTACCACAGCTTAGCAGTCCTCCTGGGCTAGGACAACTTTCTGTCCATCTCTTATATCAGTCTTCCTTGGCTAGGACAAATTTCTGTCCATCTCTTATATCAGTCTTCCTTGACTAGGACAAATTTCTGTCCATCTCTTATATCAGTCTTTAAATACTGTTTCCACTAATTTCTTTACACAAGAATGCAAAGTTATCACTTACTGGTTCGGTGAGCCCTGATGGTCTGGTCTCTCATCCGAGTTCTCAGCTCCGCACCGTGGCCTTGGGAGTGTCCCATCGTCTGAGGATCAGATGCGTAGGGCCCTCCCAGGGACGCCAAATTGTAATGGAAACTTCTAATAAACACTTCAGAACGCTTAGCAGTTGTCTTTTCAGTTATTTATTATAGTAGATCATATAAAACAGATATATAAAATAGGAAAGGAAGAAGAAGAAGAAGAGAAGAAGACACCACTTCAGTGATGCCGAGAGTATGCGCACTCTGAGTTGTGTTTTAGTGGCTGTTATCTATTATACTCTAAAGGCATTCGCTTACTGCTCGCATCTTCACGTGACTGGCTCAAGATTTTCTATGAAGCTTTGTTAAAGTGTGCACCTGGCGTGCTTTGGGATGTGCAGGCAGATGCAGACACCCTGCTTATCACCAGCCAAGGCCACAGAAAGGCAATTACAGCATATGGAAAAACAACTTTTCTCAGTACACTAGGCCACTTGAGCTCAACACACAGAAACAGAATACGAATGTTCATTCACTAAATTTCCTTCACAATGGCAACCATGATCAAACAGTAAACAAAAACACATTTGGGGACTTAAGAGTCTCCAGAACTTCAAAACATCACGAAATAATGGGAAATGGCAAGAAAGGTGATTTGTGAATCCAAACGAAATCAGTCAGAGGAGTTTACAAACCTTTCACAAGGTGATCACTGCAAACTCGAGTGCTCTTCGACTCGGCTCCCTTTGATCGCTGCGAAAGGTTCTACAGCGAAGTTTCTCGTCATCTTTTCGTAAAATTATTTGCTCTTTCACCCTTTGTCACTTCATGGGCAACCTGGAAGAAATTTTTATCAGTTTCACAGTTTGTTTGATTTGATCAGCCCAAAACAACACAAGTGGAGGGCATTTTAATGACTGGCAAGGCACCCCAGTGAAAGTAATGCTTTGTGAACAGTGAGCTCAGCTGACCACCACTTCATGTATTGCATATCTAATGAGGCAGATGTGACGTCATATGCAACTCATCTATTCTTATCAGACAGGCCATGCCCATAAGCAACAAGAGTAGTGCTCTCTGTACACCCACAAGGGACAAACTACAAACAAGAGACACAAGCTAATGTGAATACAGGGCAAGGCAAATGCAAGGCACACACACACGCACACACTGAACTAATGAATGAGAAAAGCGTTTCTCTTATCTTTATATTTCTCTTAAGTAATTTGTAAACAGCATTCCTTGCAGCAAGAAGACATGTTAATGTCGTTAATAAGTGCCAGAGTGCTCAAGCTTCTTGACTGCGTACGATGTTTGTGCTGCACTAGCCGAGTGTGGTGCAGATTAATAGTGTCGTATTAATATGGAGATCAGTGTTTGTAATTCTCAAAACAAAGACATTTATCATAATTACCCACAAGTGTGAAGAAACGAGGCAGTTCGAAATGAAACCAGAGGGGTGTCGAGCTTTATTTTACAGTGAACCAACGTAACAGGCATAAACTTTTTTTAAAAAGTTTGATAACAATGTAGACTGATAATCATTTTTAGCACTGCAAGTCTTGCTCTCATGGTCCTTTGTATTTCATTTCCATCACATCTCACTCTCTCTGTCTCTCTCTGGCTGCCTCATTAAAATCTTGCCTCGAACTGCGTGCAACTTCCATTATGCATTAATGTTTTTGTTTGTTTGTTTATTTATTTATTACTTCTTCAGAGAAATAGCCACCTTTTTGTTTGGCTAAAGCCTGAGTCTTCGTCCACTAATGAGGACGCACCTAAAAGCTGGCTGTGTTCTCATCTGAAGCTTGTGTTTTCCCCACACACTTTCTTTGTGCTTTCCCCTCAGGTTGTGCCCTACTAAGTCACACTCAGCCGATTGCTGACTTGATGAAAGCACTAGTGAGGAGGGAGGATAACAAGGCAGCAGTGATGAGCCTCGAGCCAATCGAGGGCTGTGTCTCAAATCCACACTGGCTCGCCAGTCGTTAGGAGACGAAGCCTCCAAAGGCAGTTTTATCCGAGTGCACAAAAATGAGGCCAGGCTTTGCATCAACACTTTGATGTGGAGAGTTTCAAGAAGTGCTTTAGGTTTAAAAAAAAGTTTCTGTCTTTACAGAAAGTCAACACTTTTTTAAACACTTCTTATGTTTCACACATTTGTCCCACATTGTGCATGTTTTTTTAAACATTTGTTTACAGTGCCTTCCACAATTATTGGCACCCCATGTAAAGATTAGTAAAAAGCGTTAGAAATAAATTCACCTTTTGTTGAAGTTGCTTCACCTCATGGTGAAAAAATGAGAAAAATCCAACCTTAATTGAAATAAATTTATTCAGAGAAAAACAAATCCCTCATCAAGAAATAATTATTTTCAACAAAAACACATGTGCCACTATTATTGGCACCCCCAGTGTTCTATACAGAGTAGATGGTATTTCTGCTGGGCTCTGGGCCTGTTGCATCTCCACCAGTACCCGTGGCAGACTGCATGGCAGGGGCATCGATTTCGTGAGTCTGGCCTAGGCCAGACCACATACCATGGAGCTAGGTAGCTGCAGGGTCCTCAGCTGGGGACCACCGCTTATTGATGTTTCGCCCCTTATCCCAGAACATCTCCTGGTGGCAGGGCAGTTCCAGGGACGTCTCCCTGTCACCCCCTGCAGCTACCCTCCTTAGATGTTACCTCCCCAGGACTTATCTCATCTTCTCAGCCAAAGCCAGAAACTTGCCTTCTTCCCCTCCTCTGAAATCTCCCTCATGGCTTTGTGGAGTCTGGCTCCCTGCAACCCCACATCCTTCAGGAGACATGATGTGGAGCCTTCCATAAATCCTCTGACCCCCACCTCCACTGGGTAGAGCTTCACACTCCATCCACCTTCCCTGCCCTCCGCAACCAGGTCTGCATACTTGGCCTTCTTACATTCATGGGCTACCTCCAGCCCCTCTTCCCATGGCACTGTCAGCTCAATTAGTAGAGCAGATTTTCCGACTGGTGTCCACAGCACCATGTCTGGCCATAATGTGGTGCTGAGATCTCCCTTGGGAAGTGGAGCTGCCTTCCCAGGTCCACCTCCATGCTCCACTCCACCTCTGATGTTAAAAGGTTAGGAGTTGGTCTCCTGCTAGTGTTTTGGGGAGCCTCCCCCTGTCTGAGGAAGTGGATGCTCTGCTGGATACCTCTTGGTCTGTTGTGGTTTGCCTCCTGCCATCTATCCTCGACCACCTCGGCCAGCTTCCTGAGCACCTGGTCGTGTCGCCATCTGTACCAACCCCGGGTCAGGGCAGTTTTACAGCCGGATAGGATGTGTTGGAGAGTGGCATTGGTGGTCCCACAAAGGTCACAGCTTTGCTCAGTTCTGAGCCACTGGTGGAGGTTTTGGGGGCTGGGTAGGGTGTCGTAGGTTGCCCTAATGAGAAAACTGAGGCAAGCTTGTGGCATCTTCCAGACATCTGCCCAGGTGATCGCTTGGCTCACAACACCCTCCCATGTGGTCCATCTCCCCTGTTGAGCCTGGGCTACAGACTTCAGTCTGTGCTCCTCCTGCTCCATCCTGGTCACTTTGGAGATAACCAAATCCTTCCTCTCCTTCTTGGTTGCCTTGGACCATAGGGTGGGTGGCTCACCCCAACCAAGGCCTCCCCACCCTATTTGGACTCTTCCCACCACCTCCTGATATTGCAGTCTGCTCACTGCCTTCTGCACTTCCTCCTCAACTCTCCACTTCCTTCCAGTTGGTACACTGGCCTGCATATCTCTCACAGCACTGTCCAAGGAGTCCCTTAACTCCATCACCAGCCTGGCCTTCTCCTGCCTGTAGCCAAGGGTGACAGATTTCAGGGGTAGTTGGAGAGAATTACGCCCATACAGGCCTGCTGCTAAGAAGCACCATGGTAGCCCAAGCCATTTACAGATGTAAGAAATCATAGTGAGCACAGTGTAACTGAAGCATGTTTCCCATTTAAATTGTGCAATATTTTTGAGTTGATTGGAGTTGGTAGAAACTTTCAAATTGCAATCCCTTGACTTCTGGATGAACTGGGGAACAAATATAAGGTGACACAGAGGCCAAATCCATCAACAGTTTTTCATTTCATTCCTTCATTTATTCATTTCATGATTAATTGATTTTCACATGCAGTGTATGTGTTTTGATTTTCACATGTGACTTTTTGGGTGCTCTGGTTTCCCCCACAGTCCAAAGACATGCAGGTTAGGTTAATTGGTGGCTCTAAATTGACCATAGGTGTGAATGTGAGTGTGAATGGTTGTTTGTCTCTGTGTCAGCCCTGTGATGACCTGGCGACTTGTCCAGGGTGTACCCCGCCTTTCGCCCATAGTCAGCTGGGATAGGCTCCAGCTTGCCTGCGACCCTGTAGAAGGATAAAGCGGCTAGAGATAATGAGATGAGATGAGACTTTTTGGGTGCTCTGGTTTCCCCCACAGTCCAAAGACATGCAGGTTAGGTTAATTGGTGGCTCTAAATTGACCATAGGTGTGAATGTGAGTGTGAATGGTTGTTTGTCTCTGTGTCAGCCCTGCGATAACCTGCCGACTTGTCCAGGGTGTAACCTGCCTCTCGCCCATAGTCAGCTGGGATAGGCTCCAGCTTGCCTGCGACCCTGTAGAACAGGATAAGCAGCTACAGATTATGGATGGCTGGCTGGCTGGATGTGACTTTTTTCCTTGATTATTTTCAGATTTGATTTTTACCCACAATTCAAGTTTTATTTCACAGCATTCATTTATTTCATGTGATTATTTTTTTTTATTTGTATTTTTTTTTTTACAAATGATTCATTTATCATGAATTGAATCAAATGAATTGTGTACCAATTCATCAGTTGCCAATTTATCACAGGGCTAATATCAAGACAAACAACCATTCACACTCATATTCACACCTATAGAGGTCTTTCACTGACATCACAGATTTTTGTCTATCACTTAGGAAACAAAAAACAAAAAAACAGCTGTGACAGTTCATTCTCACCTTATTAACTCTAGCCTCTTTATCGTGTTCTACAGGGTTGCAGACAAGCTGGAGCCTATCCCAGCTGACTACAGGCGAAAGGCGGGGTACACCCTGAACAAGTCACCAGGTCATCACAGGGCTGACACATAGACACAGACAACCATTCACACTCAATTTAGAGTCACCAGTTAACCTAACCTGCATGTCTTTGGACTGTGGGGGAAATCAGAGCATCCGGAGGAAACCCACGTGGACAACATGCAAACTCCACACAGAAAGGCCCTCGCCGGCCACAGGGCTTGAACCTGGCCCTCTTGCTGTGAGGCGACAGCGCTAACCACCACACCACTGTGCCGCCTGCTGTGACAGTTAATAATGAAAATCAAGATGACTGCAGTCAGTACAATCTCTCTGAAATTATTAAAATTTCAGAGAAATTGTACTCTGAAATAAATTTATTTATTTATTTCTGTTTCCAGTTGAGAGTACACTGTGCACATTCTGGCTGCTGCTTCTCACCGGAGCTTTTTATTTTATTTTATTTTATTTTATTTCATTTTCCATTTCATTTTTCTTTTTTTGTTTGTGTAGTTTGATGTTTGGTTTTTTTTTTTGTTTGTTTGTTTGAGTGTTTTGTCCGCCGGTTGTGGTATAGAGCCGGACCCAGTTTTGGTCATCAGTTCCCTCCAAGGTTTGGTTCACCATGGGTAATGCCTGTGCTCCTCACTATGGACTGCAGTGAGTTCACTGCTCTTTTTAACATCGTGGTTGTCCAGTGCTCTGTGCGGCAGTGCTTTTGTGCTTGGTGTGGTGTTTTGAGTGATGTTGCTTGGTGGCGTCACGGCGGCTGTGCAGGTGGTTTGGGACATACCAGTGCTCTGCATGGCGGTGCTTCTGTGCTCACTTTCTGGATCCATGCCATGGTGTTCTGGGTGGTGTTGCCCGGCAGCGTTGCCCGATGGCATTACAGCGGCTGTGCAGGCAGTGTGGGATTTGTTTTCATGTGCCTTTTGATGTGACTGTGGCTGTTACACCACTGGAATGACATCCTGACCTTCTTTTGGTGGACTTTTTTTTGTTTTCCTTATAATTGTAAAGTGACCTTGGGTATGAGAAAGGCGCTATGTAAGTTTAACTGATTGTTGTTATTATTAGTAAAATTATTTTATTACATTAGATAGTTACATCAATAAATTGATACATGCAGGCATCGCAGATCCATATAATCTACCCACAAATGTATTAATTTATTATTTATTCTGCACACTGTTCTCTCTCTCTCTCTGTGGGTGTATATGTGCATGCGTGTGTTCACAGCTTCAGATGGAGTAAAAGCAGAGGAAGAATTTCATTGTGCCTGAGAGTACATTAGACAAAAATAAAGGCTTCTTCTTCTTAATTTACCCACAAATATATTTATTCCACTTGAAAAGTGTTCAGCAAACCAGCTACCAGATTTGGAACACTACGACATCCTGAACTATTTTGCATTTGGGACTTCTAAATACATTGGAGATGCTAAAGCAGTGGTTCTTAACCTTTTTTGAGTCACAGACCCCTTTATGAATCTGATGAAAGCTATGGACCCCCTTCCCCAAAAATATTCACATAAACACAACTTTGCATGCATGCAATATGTATAATGTGCTTTATTTATCGAGATTTTATTGTCTCATACATATGACATACACAAAGTATTACTACTACTACTATTGCTACTACTACTCTCTTGTTATCTACTTTATTGCTACTACTACTCTCTTGTACTCTCTACTACTTTATTTCAATGAGAAGATTGTTGTTGTTTGCCTTTGTGGAGCTCTCTTCGGTGTGGGTGGAGCACAGAGGACGGCAGGACAAAGCTTCAGGGAACAACAGGCTTTTATTGCCAGACTTTTCAGTATAACAATCGTTCTTATTTCGTAAATACACACACGCTGTGTTCTTGTCCCGGGAAGAGCTCTCCTCTGCTCTCCCTCTGCCTCCTTAAATAGGACGTGGTTACTGGGAAGACACACAAACACAGGTTAATTACCGTCAGGTGTAGCGATTCTGCCACTCACCTTCCCTGGCTCTGCCCTCCTGTCACAGACCGGCGCTTGACCACGCCCCCGCTGCCACATACCCCCACCACCCAACTCAGGCCGGGCGCCCATCCGGCCCGCAGCCGACTCCCCCCCCCCCTTGATGGGAGAGGAAGTCCGCCACGACCATCTGCGCCCCCGGCCTGTGGACCACCTTGAAATTGAAGGGTTGGAGTGCCAGATACCAACGGGTGATCCGCATGTTGGAATATTTCATGCAGTGGAGCCACTGGAGGGGCGCGTGGTCTGAACAGAGGGTGAAAGGGCGCCCCAGCAGGTAGTAACGGAGGGCGAGGACCACCCACTTGATCGCGAGGCATTCCTTCTCAATAGTGCTGTAGCACCCCTCACGCACCAACAGCTTCCTGCTAATGTACAGGATGGGGCGGTCCTCCCCCTCCACCTCCTGGGACAACACCGCCCCCAGCCCCCTGTCCGACGTGTTGGTCTGCAACACAAAAGGAAGAGAAAAGTCAGGGGAGTGTAATAGTGGCCCTCCACACAGTGCAGCCTTTACCTCAGAGAAAGCCCGCTGGCACTGCTCCATCCACTGGACCGGATCTGGCACCCCATTTTTAGTGAGGTCAGTCAGCGGGCTGCTGACATCTGAATATTTAGGTATAAACCTACGATAGTAGCCAGCCAGCCCCAGGAACTGTCTCACCCCCTTTTTGGTCTTGGGCCTCGGGCAGGCCGCAATCGCTGCTGTCTTATAAATTTGGGGACGCACCTGCCCATTGCCCAGGTGGAAGACCAGATACCGTACTTCCACCCGCCCAATCGCACACTTCTTCGGGCTGGCAGTGAGACCCGCCCGCCTCAGTGACCTAAGGATGGCCCTCAGGTGTTGCAGGTGCCGCTGCCAGTCGTTACTATAAATGAGAATATCATCGAGATATGCGGCCGCATAGGTGGCGTGGGGCCGGAGGACCCTGTACATCAGCCGCTGAAACGTAGCGGGTGCCCCAAACAGCCCAAAAGGAAGTGTGACAAATTGGTGTAAGCCGAACGGTGTGGAAAAGGCCGTTTTCTCCCGGGATAATGGAGTCAAGGGGATCTGCCAATATCCCTTCGTCAAATCCAGTGTCGAGTAAAAGCGAGCCGTGCCTAGTCGATCGAGCAGCTCGTCAATACGAGGCATTGGGTACGCGTCGAATTTAGACACCGCGTTGACTTTTCTATAGTCCACACAGAACCGGACCGACCCGTCGGCCTTGGGTACCAAGACCACCGGGCTGCTCCAGTCACTGTGGGACTCCTCGACGATGCCCATTTCGAGCATGGTCTGAAGTTCTTCCTGAACCACCTTTTTTTTGTGTTCGGGTAGCCTGTAAGGGCGGCTACGCACTACCACCCCCGGGGGCGTCTCTATGTGGTGCTCTATGAGGTTAGTGCGACTGGGCAGGGGCGAGAACACATCCGAAAACTCGGCCTGCAACTGGGCGACCTCCGTGAGTTGGGTCGGGGAGAGGTGGTCTCCACAGGGGACCGGAGAGGTACATGATGCCAATGTCCCTTTTTGAACCTCCGGCCCCAGCTCCGCCTTCTCCGGAACTACTGACACCAATGCCACGGGGACCTCCTCGTTCCAGAGTTTAAGCGGATTGAGGTGGTAGATCTGTAGCGCCCCCCCCGTCCGTTCGCCTCACCTCATAGTTGACGTCCCCAACTCGCCGTGTGACCTCAAAGGGTCCTTGCCACTTGGCGATTAATTTGGAGCTCGACGTGGGCAACAGTACGAGTACCTTATCTCCCGGAGTGAACTCTCTAAGGCGCGTGCCCTTGTTGTACAGGCGGGCTTGCCGTTCCTGGGCCTGCCGCAAATTCTCCTGAGTGAGGTGTGTGAGCGTGTGGAGTTTTGCGCGCAGGTCCATAACGTACTGAATTTCGTTTTAACTCTGTGAAGGTCCCTCCTCCCAATTTTCTCGCAGCACATCTAAAATGCCGCGCGGCTTACGCCCATATAACAATTCAAACGGGGAGAACCCCGTGGAGGCTTGGGGGACCTCTTGCACTGCAAATAACAAGGGTTCGAGCCATTTATCCCAGTTACGTGCGTCCTCACTTACGGATTTTTTTATTATATTCTTGAGGGTGTGATTGAACCGTTCAACTAAACCGTCCATTTGTGGTTGATAAACGCTGGTGCGGATCGGCTTAATACCTAATAGCCCATACAGTTCGCTCAGTGTTCGTGACATAAACGAGGTGCCTTGGTCAGTCAGAATCTCTTTCGGGATTCCAACTCGGGAGATGACGTGGAAGAGGGCCTCCACAATACTGCGTGCTGAGATATTGCGAAGAGGCACCGCTTCCGGGTATCGCGTTGCATAGTCCACCAGAACTTATATAAAGCGGTACCCTCGTGTTGACCGATCTAATGGCCCGACGAGATCCATCCCAATTCTTTCGAACGGGGTCTCGATTAATGGTAGGGGGCGCAAAGGTGCTTTTGGAATGGCCGCTGGATTTACTAACTGGCATTCGCGGCACACCGTACACCACCTACGGACATCGCCGTGAATCCCCGGCCAATAGAATCGGGCCATTATTCGGGCTAGTGTCTTATCCTGCCCTAGGTGTCCAGCCATGGGATTAAAGTGAGCCGCCTGAAATACCAATTCCCGGCGGCTCTTTGGAATTAACAGCTGTGTGACTCGCTGTTTCGTCTGAGTGTCCTGCGTCACTCGGTATAATCTATCCTTCATAATAGAAAAATAGGGGAAGAACGGGGTGGCGTTTGGCTGGAGCATTTGACCATCGATTACTCTCACTTGGTCAAACGCATGTCGCAGAGTCTCGTCTCACGATTGTTCTAATGGGAAATCCGCGAGGGATTCCCCAACAGTAAGAGGAGGAGCCGGCGGCTCCTCACTCTGTCGCGGAGATGACGTAGACGGCTCTGTGACAGCAGCTCCAGCCAAAGCAACACCGGGACCTCCCCCTGTCAAATGGCACGACCCACTCTTTACTAGGCGCATCATTAAACCCCGAAATCCCAGCCAATCAGTCCCCAAAATTAAAGAGTGGGTAAGGCGAGGATTAACCGCCGCCTTCACTATAGATTTTTCCCCTCTGAAAAATATGTGGACCGACACCAAAGGGTAGCTGTGAACATCCCCGTGCACACACAACACCTTCACCCCCTGTGCTCCCCCCAATGCCTCGTCTTGCACCAGGCTTTGGCGGATCGAGGTCTGATTGCAACCAGAATCCACCAATGCCTGATATGTAGCCCCTTGGACACTCACCGGTATGCGATACGCTCCGGCCCGATCGAGGGCAGCCTCCGGCGCGTCGGGGAGCCGTACCACCGCGCCCACCTCCATTGCTGCACACTGTTGTTGCAGGTGGCCCAGCTCCCCGCAGCACCAGCAAACTGGCCCGGGCTTTCCCTCTGCACTGGTGCTCTGGGGCTCACTCACCTGAGGGGGGGGAGAGACAGACACAGAAGGGAGAAACAAGAGGGCACCACGGGTGTGGCGGGCCGGCTGGGCTGGAGCCGGCCCCCGTCTCCGTGGTGGGGGAATGGGGCAAGGACGGGACACAGAAGGGAGGGGAGAAAGAGAGAGAGAAGAGGAGAGAAGAGAAGACGTCGTCGGCTGTCCTGCCGCCGGAACAGCCGCCAAATGATCCTCCGCCAGTCCTACTGCCTGATCCAGCGACGCCGGGCAGTGGCACTGGACCCACTCTGCGGTTCCGGCTGGTAAGCGGGCAATGAACTGCTCCAGCACCACCTGATCGAAACCTATTGTTCCTTATTCACCTTTTGTTCAGTCCATTCTGAGAAATCTAGGGGTGACTTTTGATAAGTCCTTGTCTTTCGAAACACATATCAAACAGTTAACCAAATCATGTTTTTTCTTTCATCTGCGTAACATTAGTAAACTGAGATCTATGGTGCCTTACACAGAATTAGAGATGCTTCTTTATACTTTCATCTGTTCCCGCATTGATTATTGTAACGCTCTTTTCTCTTCCCTTAACAAGTCTGTCCTCTCTCGCTTACAGTCCATTCAAAATGCTGCTGCTAGGCTATGTATTAAGTCAAGCAGATACTCCCACATTACTCCCATTCTCAGCTCCCTTCACTGGCTTCCTGTACAGGATTCAGTTTAAAATTCTCACTATCACTTATAGAACACTACATGGTCAGGCCCCTGCCTATTTAGCAGACTTAATTCACCCCCATATATTGGCACGCTCTCTCAGGTCTGACAATCAAAACCTTCTGTCTGTCCCATGTACTCATCTAAAAACCCATGGTGACCATGCATTTGAGACAGTTGCTCCTTAATTGTGGAATGCCCTACCTATTCATCTCAGGTTTGCTGTCTCTGTAGACTGTTTTAAAAGGCAGCTAAAGACACACTTTTTGTAAACTAGCTTTTGGTTAACATTGTATACCTATTGCTTCATTATCTCTGACTATGTCTCATTGTGTTATTATGTTACTGTGTTTCTCATCTCATCTCATTATCTGTAGCTGCTTTATCCTGTTCTACAGGGTCGCAGGCAAGCTGGAGCCTATCCCAGCTGACTATGGGCGAAAGATGGGGTACACCCTGGACAAGTCGCCAGGTCATCACAGGGCTGACACATAGACACAGACAACCATTCACACTCACATTCACACCTACGGTCAATTTAGAGTCACCAGTTAACCTAACCTGCATGTCTTTGGACTGTGGGGGAAACCGGAGCACCCGGAGGAAACCCACGTGGACACGGGGAGAACTCCGCACAGAAAGGCCCTCGCCGGCCACAGGGCTCGAACCCGGACCTTCTTGCTGTGAGGCGATGGTGCTAACCACTACACCACCGTGCCGCCATGTTACTGTGTTTTAGCATTTTAATTTTTGTGTTATTGTGAAGCACTTTGTGACTGTTTTGTCTGGGAAAAGCACTATATAAATAAATTTTACTTACTTACTTATACATCCCAGTTTACCAAAACCCACTATGTCTGAGGACCCTCCAGATCTACACCTTTACCTCATAAAACACCAGTAACAAAAGGCTTGACTAAACAGATATGTTTTCAGCCTAGACTTAAATGCTGAGACTGTGTCAAATTCCTGAACACTACTTGGAAGGCTGTTCCATAACTGTGGGGCTTTGTAAGAAAAGGCTCTGCCCCCTGATGTAGCCTTCACTATACGAGGTGTAGGTAACACAGTCCGTCTAAGAACTACAACAGTCCCTTTAAGAAACTACAGGTCCCATCGGCCAGCTTCCGCATTGACCTGCGTCACGGCTGGGCGGGATCACCTATGTCACATCCTCCAGGAAGCCATAAGTAACCTGGAAACTCCCAGCTCGCCCTCTCTCTCGTCTTGGACTTCAAGCCATCCGGACACAAAGAGATACCCTGCACCGAGCAAACCAGATAAAGACGTCTTTTTTGTCAAGAATCAGAGTTTCGCACTTTTCTTTTACTTACCTTTGGCCACAGTAGAGTCTAGAATTTGATTTTAGAGAGTCTAGAGAGTTTAGAGAGTCTAGAATCTAGATTTTGACTCAGATTGAATATAACCGGTTTTTCATTTATTCATTATAAGTACGTACGACTGCAGCCCAAGCAGTTAATTTAAAGTTAGAGGTGACCGGCTCCCTCTAACAAAGCGCTGTGCACATTGTTTTAATCAGAGACTTTCTTCCCACAAACTACAAAGCGTCGGATCAAGAAATCCTCTGCTTTCCATGGAAGTGACTCACTTGCTCCACAACGGTGAAACTCCAAAAGTCTCAGAACATCTCTTCATAATCTTGTGTAGAGGCAAGATTCTAAGTAAGACTGGCAAATTTTGGGCATAAAACTAGTCTTAGGAATTAGCTGTATGAAGAAGTGTGAATTTAAACTCAGGAACAGTTTAAATGTGTACACTGTAGACCCTCAGGGTATTGAATTAATTATTGTTCTATTTTTGTCCTCTCAATTGTTTAATAGATAGGCTTTTGCATGCCCCCTTTTCCTTTCTAACACTTTATTTTCATTATTTACACATATTTTGACCTCATCAAGATTTCAGTGAATTTGGTAATGTTATAAAGCTAGTGGGTTAGCTGCTATGGCTAATTCTTCTGTCTCATTAGCATCCAGGGCTAATTGTATTGTCTCCAGGGACTATAAGGCCTCACCACGTGGTCACACACACACACAAAACACACCTCAGTTAGCATCCCACACTAGCCTTTTGGTTAGGCCATAGGCCTTACAACACACCTTACCTAGCAAACCGAAGCTAACTCTTTTGTTCTATAAAGGAACACGTGGTGACCCTTCCCCCCTCCGTTCTTTATCACGAGGTCCTTTGTCTCAACTTTAGATAATATTCCAAGCCCTGATTCAATTCAACCTTTATAGCGCATTCCCCCATGCCCACATTCAAATCCACATATATCACAGATGACCATTTGAATGTATTTCAATTGCTAATATTTAATTTTTATCTCACACACACACACACACACACACGCTCACACACACTCCTATGGACACACACCTCACTGTTTGCTGCTGATTATTTGAAGATTTCAACTGCCATTATTCATTTTATCTTTGTTATAATAAATTCAATTAATTATTGAAACTGTGTGTGTTTATTTGTTGTTCTAATATTTTTGAAGTTACTCAATCTCAAAAGAATTCCAAGGTGCATATGAGTTATGTAATACGGTAAGTGATCATAATAATTTGGAATATACCATAATTTAGCTGTTTGGTAATTTATTATTAAGCACCAAAATTAAAGGTATTATTTATTGAGACTGATTTAATAACATTGATCACTTAATTACCAACTGCACCTACATTAAATTGGTGCCCTGTGTGAGGTGATTGGTGTTGACTTCTTGAATATTGTTGCAACAACAGATAAACTATCAGTTTGATTCAGCAGTTGCTAAGGTATATCCCCAGGTGTCTTAAACGGTTAACAGTAGCATGATAACCATATCACAAAATACTAATAACTTATTCATAACTTAGGATAAGAGATAGCATTTTCAAACAAACTTTACTGATTGATTAATTAATTATGTAGTTAATATTAATTAATAAAAATTAATTAATAAATTGACTCATTAATTAATTATCCAATATCCAACCTAAGCAAAATGGCATCCCCTCGTGTCTCAGAAATTGAAGACAACACTCAAGACGTGTCTCTCCTTGAGGTCATCGCAGACCTCATTCACTGCTCTGCCTCTGAAAAGGCAAACATTAGGAACATGAGTAAGAGTGAATGCCAAAACAACATAGATAACTCAAACATATGAGAGATCCAAAAAGAACAACCATTGGTGTCCAAGAGGCACTAGGTAAGCTATTCCTGTCATACTTCCGAGGTACTGATTCAGAAATCAGACGCCTCCATGGAAAGGTTGAAAGGCTGACCACCAGCAATGCCGAGCTGGCAGCCGATAATAATGATTTACATAGGGAGTGTGAGCTCTTGAAAACCTCCCTTGATGATTGCGCCGAAAGGCTAGATAAAGCCGAACAGGCTGCTAAAAGGGCTGCCGAGGAGCAGACCCCCCAAGAAGGGCACGAGGGGCGTGAAAGACCCCCAACAATGTGCCAAAGTTCAGAGCAGGAAGAGGCATCCGAACCGGACACCGTAGATTACCTGGTCGAGGACCAGACACCCCGCCAAACTCCATCAACTCGCTACACGACTTCGTCGTTTAGCCAGGGTGGATCCGTACTGTGCTCATCCCGAGCCCAGAACCATAGCATACCCAGGTCAGTGTGCTACAGTGTCCCTGATCTGTCTTCGGATGAATCAGGCTATGAATCTAGTGCGAAACGGGAGCAACACCAGAGTAGCTTAGATAGTGAATACTCAGGAGAGCCAAGGAGGTCGCACAAGGGTGTGCACCAAACCCTTCATTTACGGCAAATTGACCTACTTGCCAACGATGTTGAGCGATTCGATCCTGAGAATAAAAGAACAAACGTGAATGATTATTTACGAGAAATTGACCGATGCCTGATGGACCTACCGAAAGCCACAACGCGAGAGAGAAACTCAAACTGATCTGGAAGTTCTCCAGTAGCAGCGTTCATGCCCTTTTAGAGATGCTACCCCCAAACGTTCGCGATAGTTATTCGAAACATCGCAATTACATGATGGAAGAATATGCACCGTACACGGATGAAACCTCCGCGACATTGTGTGCTATACAAATCAAACAAAAACGGTCTGAGGCGCTTTGTGAATATTATAGATGGCTACGTACTGCCTATTTCCAGGGTAGTAGCGCACCATGCTTGGAAGAAGATAGAGGTTTCAAATCCCTCTTCTTACATAACCTCCACCCAAGTATGCAGACTCAAGTCACACTGGCATGTCGACAAGGGTTCTACTCGATGAGGGAAACTAGGCAACTAGCCCAAATGACCTGGGAGACCATTGTCAAAACCACAAACGGAAACGATGATGAACCCAGAGTCCTTAGGCTCCAGGATGCAGACGGGCCCCCGCTAGCCTTAGAAGGAGGCGAAGCTCCAAAAGGGGGACCCCTCTGGAGAAATCCCAGTCCGAACCACCCCTTGCCGAGCCATCACCAGGGTGAGTGGAAAAATCGGCAAGGTAAGGCCAGGAGGGACTGAAGGCGAGTCCACAGTGACTATGGCAACCACCCATCACATGAAAAGGGTCGTTTGGAACAAGGCAGTTGGCAGCAAGACCGTCATCCCCGCTCTGGCCGGAGACGGCAGGAGCATTCCGACCGTAGCTCTAAACGTAGGGGTAGAGATGACCGACACAGTGACTCAGACCAACCTGGTGAGTTCCGCTCAGAGCTGGACTCTTTGAAAGCCGAGTTGGCTGAGATTAAAGGACTGTTACAGAGGTCAGACCCCTCAACAGACAAAACAAAAGAGCTAAAAAAAAAAATTGAAACGAGCGTAAAAGGGCATAAGGCCCACTACGACCGAAAAGCCTCCCATCACGAATATCAATAGGTGACAAAGTCCTATATTTTAACTTTACCAAGCCGGTAGGAGTTTTAAAAAAAAAAAGTTCCTACCACATTGGTCGGGACTTTTTGATCATAGGAAAATTGTCCCCCATCGCGTATCGCATTAGGACATCCAGCCCTAATCAAAACACTCTCATATCGATGGGTCCATAGTAATCGAATCAAACCTGTTGAACAGTCCTCACTCTAAAAGGGGGGGGGACGACAGTTAGGCCCATCCTGTCCACCTAGCTTGAAAGCATCACTCACCCATAAGCGTAGACTGACATGCCCAGTCACATTCACCAACCCAATACCTTTCCAGAAGATTAGGTTTACCAACCCAAACACTAATACTTCTTTCCTTCCTTCATTTCTCTTTTCTTGTTTTTTTTATGTGTAGGAAATGAAGTAGTATTAAGTATGTAGTGTTAATGTTTAAATGTTTCTTTATAGATGTGATTGTGACCTAGTTAGATAGAGTAATTATATGCCCAAATGCCTATAGCCTGATTATATGCCCAAATGCCTCTGCCTCCAACTGTCTTACGAGGACTCATGAGTTTACACAGCTTTCACAGGACACCATGGACTGCACAGAGCAAGGCTACCTCAAGGACTATGGACATGTGGACTGTACGGTATTGTGCTCTCAGTGCTATGACTCCGTCATACCCCTGAGACCAAAAGGGGGAATGTAGGTAATACAGTCCGTCTAAGAACTACAACAGTCTCTTTAAGAAACTACAGGTCCCATCGGCCAGCTTCTGCGTTGACCTGCGTCACGGCTGGGCGGGATCACCTACGTCACATCCTCCAGGAAGCCATAAGTAACTCGGAAACTCCCAGCTTGCCCTCTGTCTCGTCTTGGACATCAAGCCGTCCGGACACAAAGAGATACCCTGCACCGAGCAAACCAGATAAAGACGTCTTTTTTGTCAAGAATCAGTTTCGCACTTTTCTTTTACTTACCTTTGACCACGGTAGAGTCTAGAATTTGATTTTAGAGAGTCTAGAGAGTTTAGAGAGTCTAGAATCTAGATTTTGACTCAGATTGAATATAACCGGTTTTTCATTTATTCATTATAAGTACGTACGACTGCAGCCGTTAAATTAACTGCAGCAGTTAATTTAAAGTTAGAGGCGACCGGCTCCCTCTAACAAAGCACTGTGCACATTGTTTTAATCAGAGACTTTCTTCCCATGAACTACAAAGCGTCGGATCAAGAAATCCCCTGCTTTCCACGGAAGCGACTCACGTGCTCCACAATGGTGAAACTCCAAAAGTCTCGGAACATCTCTTCATAATCTTGCGTAGAGGCAAGATACTAAGTAAGACTGGCAAATTTTGGGCATAAAACTAGTCTTAGGAATTAGCTTTATGAAGAAGTGTGAATTTAAACTCAGGAACGGTTTAAATGTGTACACTGTAGACCCTCAGGGTATTGAATTAATTATTGTTCTATTTTTGTCCTCTCAATTGTTTAATAGATAGGCTTTTGTATGCTCCCTTTTCCTTTCTAACACTTTAATTTCATTATTTACGCATATTTTGACCTCATCAAGATTTCAGTGTTATAAAGCTAGTGGGTTAGCTGCTACGGCTAATTCTTCTGTCTCATTAGCATCCAGGGCTAATTGTATTGTCTCCAGGGACTATAAGGCCTCACTACGTGGTCTCTCACACACACACACACACACACACACAAAACACACCTCAGTTAGCATCCCACACTAGCCTTTTGGTTAGGCCATAGGCCTTACAACACATCTTACCTAGCAAACCGAAGCTAACTCTTTTGTTCTATAAAGAAACATCTGGTGACCCTTCCCCCCTCCGTTCTTTATCACGAGGTCCTTTGTCTCAACTTTAGATAATATTCCAAGCCCTGATTCAATTCAACCTTTATAGCACATTCCCCTGTGCCCACATTCAAATCCACATATATCACGGATGACCATTTGAATGTATTTCAGTTGCTAATATTTAATTTTTATCACACACACACACACACATGCTCACACACACACACACACACACACACACACACACACACACACACACACACACTCCTATAGACACACACATCTCACTGTTTGCTGCTGACTATTTGAAGATTTCAACTGCCATTATTCATTTTATCTTTGTTATAATAAATTCAATTATTTATTGAAACTGTGTGTGTTTATTTGTTGTTCCGATATTTTTGAAGTTACTCAATCTCAAATGAATTCCAAGGTGCATATGAGTTATGGAATACGCTAAGTGATCATAATAATTTGGAATATACCATACTTTAGCTGTTTGGTAATTTATTATTAAGCACCAAAATTAAAGGTATTATTTAATGAGACTGATTTAATGAAATTGATCACTTAATCACAAATTGCACCTACAGAGGTACCAGCAGATAGCCTGCACCTTTTGATCTAAGTAGGCGTGGCGGGTCATAAAGGACCAGAAGTTCACTCAGGTACTGTGGTGCGAGACCATTCAGTGCTTTAAAGGTCAATGGTAGTATTTTATAATCAATACGAAATTTGATTGGGAGCCAATGCAGTGTGGATAAGACAGGTGTGATGTGGTCATATTTTCTAGTTCTAGTAAGGACTCTTTCTGCTGCATTTTGAACTAACTGGAGCTTGTTTATGCACTTATTGGAACATCCAGATAGTAAGGCATTACAATAATCCAACCTGGAGGTAACGGAAGCATGAACTAGTTTTTCTGCGTTGTGTAGTGACATTAAATTTCTTATCTTAGCAATATTTCTGAGATGAAAGAAACCTATCCAGGTAATGTTATCAATGTGAGTTTCGAATGAAAGACTGGGGTCAGTAATCACCCCGAGGTCTTTTACTGCTTCATGTGAAGAAACAAAGGCCATCCAGAGTTACTACGGTAGTGACATACTCAGAATGCTCGCCTGTCTGCCGCAGAACGGTAGGGGCCCTCGCGGTAAGCTGCGGTAAGGGTGCAGTTACAACTTGCAGCCATGGGGGCAGCATAACACTGAAGTAGGCTTTGTCAGTGGCCGTCAAAACATGTGCGCCCGCCATCTCTCCCTCTCCTTTCGTTGATAATCGGCGATTTGGTGATAGCAAATTACCTCTATTGCTAACTAATAACAGAGACAATTGAACGCATACGAGTTGATAATTGCACGCCACAAACTTGAGCAGATGCGCTAATTTCTCCTCTCACCTCCTTTCCTCCAAGCAGCTGTTAAAAAAAAATTGCAATTGCACAGTTTGTTTGGCATGCCCCGTCACTTAATTTTTTGTACAGACACTGCTGTTGTTTTGTAGGTGAAGACAGTTCGTCTGGTTATGTTAGTTATTAATAAATATCCCAACTTAATTTATAACATTAATATTCTAGCGCATGCCGATTCAGCTGATAACGAGATCATTAAACTGCACAGTATTCTCTAGCACACTTCCAGGATTTAAGTTAGAGAGGTGAAGTGGCTGTGCATGATTTCGGTATTTAAAATAAATGTTGTTTGTATAAACGTAGTTCGGGAGGAAGCCTGCGGAGTGATTGACAGCTGTCATTACCTGCTCCCGCCTTCCCGGAGATTTAATCCCTCCTGCTCCTTTCACCTGTCATGCGCGAAGGCTTCTCGAATTGTCCCACCACCTCCCCCTTCTCCTCCATTTCACTAGAGCACCCAGCTGCAATTCCTCTATTGAGGTATTTCACTCACGTGACCAAGTCATGTGACGCTGCCATTTTGGACGGCACGGCTCGAATCAGTTTGAATGCGAGGAAGGCGACAAACGAAAAACATAAAAGAAAAAGGAGCGAGATGCAGAAAACACCTTCACTATCCAGCGACGTAGGGCATTTACAGGGCGAGCAGAGGGAGAGGTGTTTGCAAAAATTGAGGTTAGCAGGCTTAGAGAACGACGTTTACCTGCTTCCACCAGGATTGTTCACTGACGTACGGAAGTACACGAAGCCCTCGTCTTTACCTGACTTCGGCCCACATGATCTGTATACCTATGTCGTTAAAAACCCATAGCCATACACAGGTATTGATCTGAAAGCGTATACGAGTTTGGATGCCTACAAATATTTTGTGTCAGGCTGGGTAACATGCCTACATCAGCGGGTCATCCCTGGAGCCGGTGGTCTTCATCTGATTACAGCTAAGGTTTGTTCACATTTTCATTTACTTTCGGGCCTCAGGATAAACAAAATGTTATTGAAATAACTTCTTAGTCTGTTGAGACATGGCCCGTTATAAATTTGCTGTTACCAGGCAATGACCAAGAACTGTATTATTAGGGTCGGTGTAGTTGTAGCAGTGTATTAGCAACTAGCTGTTAGCACTAACTAATGTCAACAACATAGTAGCTGGTATGTTACTGTAGCAATGTTTACGTTCAGTCATTTGGATGACTGTTAAAACCTTTCAGTCTCAAGTTTTTCCTTTACTGGATTTACTAGTTTACTGAGCCATCGCGCGCTCTCCGGCCGAGCCGGGAGCCATCGCGCGCTCTCCGGCCGAGCCCGGAGCCATCGCGCGCTCTCCGGCCGAGCCCGGAGCCATCGCGCGCTCTCCGGCCGAGCCCGGAGCCATCGCGCGCTCTCCGGCCGAGCCCGGAGCCATCGCGCGCTCTCCGGCCGAGCCGGGAGCCATCGCGCGCTCTCCGGCCGAGCCGGGAGCCATCGCGCGCTCTCCGGCCGAGCCCGGAGCCATCGCGCGCTCTCCGGCCGAGCCCGGAGCCATCGCGCGCTCTCCGGCCGAGCCCGGAGCCATCGCGCGCTCTCCGGCCGAGCCCGGAGCCATCGCGCGCTCTCCGGCCGAGCCCGGAGCCATCGCGCGCTAGCTCAGTAAACTAGTAAATACAGTAAAGGAAAAACTTGAGACTGAAAGGTTTTAACAGTCATCCAAATGACTGAACGTAAATATTGCTACAGTAACATACCAGCTACTATGTTGTTGACATTAGCTAGCTTGCCGTCCAAAATGGTGGACACCGGGGCGTCACGTGACCCTGTGACGTCAGGTGAAATACCTCAATAGGGGGTGTGTGAAGCGGATCTAATCCTGTATGATCTCCGCTGAAAGCATCCAGGTACCGAGGCCAGCTGACATGCCAAACATGCTTACTGTACACCAAGCACTCAAGGGCGAACTAGTGAAACTTGGTTTATAGTTTACGCTATTTTACGCATCTAATGACAAAAGTTAAGATAGGCTACTAAACTGTTGGGACGAAGGCTGAGCATTTTTGCACAAGTGGAATTTAAACACATAGCCTAGTTATCATGCAGTGACGTTTCATTTAATTTCTCAGCATTCCAGCTTAATGCGCGACAGAAATGACACTGCATGAAAAGTGGGATTTACGGGAGCAAACGGGACTGTAGATTTCTGTGGAATTTCAGGTTTATGACAATTTACAGCAATTTGCAGGCAACACTGAAAACTGCCGTGAATTGTCGGAAATGGACGTGTAACTTGCTTTGGCAGTTGTCCCCCATGACCCCCCTTCCCCTAAGCCTAGGGAAGGCTATACAAATGCAAATCAGGATAGCAGGGGGAGTTCCCAGGTAACATTTTACTAGAATTGTAGAATTGTAAGCTTTTTAAAACTGAGTTGCTGCACACAAGTCAAGTCAAGAAGGTTTATTGTCATTTAAGCCATACATAGTACACAGTGAGATGAAAAACTTTTACTAGTACTAAAAATAACAAAGACATGAATGCAACAATAATGTGTTTCAACAGTGTACTGTGAAAGTAGCAGCCAAGGGTATATGTCTATCAATAATAGCAACAGTACAAAACCTGTATATTGCTGGAATATTGATGGAAAAGGCAGTGAGGGAATTAACACAGAGAACATTTCCAAGTATCCACACAAACTGTTTGATGCACAGAAGAAGCGATGTGATGGCGTTATCAGAAATCTTGAAGGCTGATTGCCATGACAAAAGCATCATGGCCAGAAATTTCATCAAGTCTTCTGGTTTTTCACTTCTGGACTGATCACTTCCATGCCCCTCTCCATCTTGTATGTCTGGACAGGCTTCACTCTGCTCCTCAGCAAGGCTTTCCCCCTCTTCAGTCACATACTCATCCTATGCAAATGTAAAACACACATTTAAATTCATATCCATGCAATAAATTACAATGCATGCAAATGCCCACATTCGACACCTCAAACGACCATACTCAGTGCATGAATATGTCCATGTCAGAGTGAATAGGCCATCATTAGCATGGCCATTTTAGTATGAGACCAGTCAAATGACCACAGTCAGTGCAAGAATATGTCCATGGCAGAGTGAATAGGCACCGTTCGAACTATGGGGGTACTCGGGGTATCCGAGATCCCCTGAAACAGACATGAGATCCTTTGAAAACATGATTTGGGAAATGTTGGGGGGGTCTCTAAAATATTGGCAAAATGATGTTTATTGACATAGCAATCATGTGTAACGGGAAGCATTTGCATATCCGAAGTGTTGTGTTCACATCAAAGATAAAATAAACCGATATGACAACGACTGCTGCTGCCAGGTTGGGGACACAAACTAGTAGAAAGGAAGTGTGCCAACAGTGCCAACACACTTCCTTTCTACTAGTTTGTGTCCCCAGAATTTTCCCATTGTTACCATTGGTAATGTTCCCGTTGATATCATTGTTGATGCGAGGTTGTTTTTTGAACATGCCAATGCGGACATGATTTCCCCTGATGAGTTATGACTTCAGACGCGATGCGTGTGTGGAGGTGTGGAGTCCGCGTGATATGTGCGTAAGATAGGCTTCTCATGTGTTTGGAGAGCCGCACTCTGAGACAAGCGCAAGCACAAGCACCCCCCCCCCCCCCCCAAGGGAAAAAAGGGACCCCCCGAAAATATCGGCATAGTTTGAACACTGTGAATAGGCCATCGTTAACATGACCATTTGAGTATGAAAAGATTGTGAAAGTATAGTTTAAAAAAATCATATGCATCTCAAACTGCTGTTAAAAGAAGCCTAATCTGTGGCCTCTGTGTTTATTTCAGGGGAATCTTGAAATTACTTATAATTGAATTATTTAATTCAGTCAGTAAGCAGGAACTTCATACTTCTATATTCAAAAATATCCAAAATGGTTTATATCACAAACATGCGAGCATGTACCATATAACAATAACCTCGCATGTGATTGGACCAGGACCAGGCGGTCATGGGCGTGGCTCATACAGTATAAACAGGTGTACCGTAGCTTACCAGGTACCGTAGTTTTCATGTGCTCCGGAACTTTCTCTTGGTTTCTGGGATTTTTGCTGCTTGGTGATCTTCAATGGCTGGACGGCGCCTCGCGTTCTACTCTCCGTCGACTCCTGTGTCTGGACGCGATGGACCTGTGTCGGGAAGTCCGCAGATCGATGAGAGAAAACTGCTGTCTGCTCTCAGTGGGTTGTCTCGTCAGATTGCAGAGCTGACTACGTTCGTAACCGACAGATTCAACTCTATGGATGACAGATTCAACACCGTGGAAGACAGATTGACTGCTTTGGAGGGATGTAACTTTGGGGAAAACACAAACTCCGGGAAGAAAAGACGGGTGCAGAGTCCCATGATTGCGGTAAGAATTTGTCCGGTGTCTGCTAGCTAAGCTAAATAGCCTAAAAGTAAGCATAGCAGCTAGCCCAAGCTAAAAGTAGCCAGTAGCTAGCTATGAGGGACAAGTGACTTAAAAACGTTGTTTTGTTCTTTTCATAGGAAACAGTACGCCGTCTTCACAACTCGGAGACAAACACTAGGCGATACGAGCCGGCGCAAGGGTAAGATTTAAAGAATATGCTTTCATTCTGTATGAGATACGTTAATAGATGCAGATCCTAGCCTGATCCTAACTGTAGCCATCTTGTTTTCACAGACTAACTTTGCCTCATAACGAAGCCGTGACAAGCTATTTAGTGCGGGCTTTGTCGACAAATCCAAATCTTCATGATGCTGACAAAGACAACATTGTGTGTAAGTAACAACTATTTCACTAAATATTATGGTAGCCTATACTGTCCTTTCTCTGCTGTCTACACTTCCCTTCTTCCTTTCCCTTATTAAGCTTAGCCTACTGCTACGTTGTTAATCGTACTCTCATTTGTTTTTCTAGCTGCCTGCAAGACGTATTACGAAACCTTACGCAGGAGCTACAGATACCAGCAGCCTGATCTTTCGTTGCAGGCGGAAGCAATGAAGTAGCCGGCTCGTAGTCGCTCCAGAAGAAAGAGGGTAAGATTTTTCAGTTTTGGTCAATGTGACTTTTTTTTTCAGTGTTTTTCATGTGTTGTGTCCATACGCAGTGCATTGCTCAGTACTTATTCTCTTTATCGATCGTTTTTACAGCTGTTTGACGCGAGACGAGGTGTCCTTGCTATGGACGAGATGGATGTATGGCAGTGTGCTACCGTAGACCTGATGTCGGATGAGGAAAATGGGGTGGTGGATGGGGTGTCTGGGTGGATCGTTAAGCCTCCGCCATCCCGTAACCCGGAGCTCAGCGAACTATTGCCGCTTTTCCACTACAAACGCGGCTGAGCCATGCCGTGCTGAGTTGGGCTGAGTCGAGCTGAGCGGGGCTGTTGGAGTTGCATTTCAACTACAACCGTGCTGAACCGTGCTGGCTGGAAGTGGGTGGACACATTGGGTGGAGTTAGCGAAAGTGGGTGGACGTCACGTGATGTCGTTAAGCGGCGCAAACAGTGACATCAGTGATCTTTTAAGCGGTAGTCTCACAGCCCGGATAGTAAACAATAAACATGGAGGACATGGTGTTGTTAGTGTTGCTGGTCTTGGTGCTGTGGCTTGTTGTCACCGACAACGCCAACAGATACTGGCAAGAGCGTATAGATGAGACGAGGCACATAAGGCTTCAGAAATTCTCGTAATTCGTAATTCTCCTTCTTCCGGGTTTACAGATCTCAGCGTGCTTGCGGGGCGTGTGAGGACACTCCTCCTCACCAATCAGTGCACAGGGGAGTGTCTGCTCACGCCCCCAGCCTCACTCAGCTCGGTTTGGCTCGCTTCAGCCCCACTCCAAAACCGTGCGAGTTTTGGGGGCTAAGCAGGGCTGAAGCGAGCTGAGTCGTGCTGTTTTAAGGTAGTCTAAACGCGAGCCGTGTCGGGCTGAAGTGAGCTGAAGCGAGCTGAAGTGAGCTGAAAAAGGGTAGTGGAAAAGGGCCATATGTGCTACCGGTACGCTGCAATCAAGGCTTGAGGCAGATCCAAAGTACAGGGCAACCCACCACAGACGACTGCATGTCGGTCCGATGCCGCCTGCTCCCCACAGCTCAGAGACCGCAAGCATGCACTTCATGGAGCTGTAGGACTAAAATACGGTGCTTATTTGTCTTTGTTTAGTTTTGTATCCTGCACATCTCTCTTGCACTAGAGAATGTATAGGCAACTACTGTTTGTCTTTGACTGAATGCTGCCATTTTGTTTATTTTTTAACGTCTTGTACTTACTCTGATTTTGAAAATAAAGCTCTTGTTTGATACAACGTTCCTTGCAAATTTTCCTTCCTCAATAAATGTGTGTCATTGATAGGATAACAATGACATGAATATACAGCATCATAGCTAATCATAACCACAACAGATATATATACCATATATATATATATATATATATATATATATATATATATATATATATATATATATATAGGTTGTGGTTATGATGACCCAGGGTAACCAATAGCCTAGGCCTAGTGGCATCTGCCAACCAATCACGAGTGATTTCTTTGGTTTAAAAGTAGTGTTTTCATCCAATACTGAGTGAGGAAATTCGAGGCAAGCCAGGCAATTCTCGGACCACGCGCGGTTTCACTGCTATTCATATGCAAATAGGCTACCCATTGATGCAGCAGTTTCGCTGCTATTCATATGCAAATAGGCTACCCTGTGAGTAGAGGGGGGCCGGAGGATTTTGCGATGTGGGGCGAGTGCTCCCAAGTGCTACCTGGTGGTCGTTTGGGTACATTGCAGCTCAGTTCAAAACAGATGCGGTACGTACCGCATCGATACCGCGTGCTTGCCGCGTCAATGCGGGCACATTGGCCTGCCCCCGACGGTATGTAATCAGAAAACTTACTTCTAGCTGCATGTGGTCCTAGTACAAGTACTTCAATATTGTCAGAGTTAAGCAGAAGGAAGTTAATAAGCATCCAGCGTCTAATGTCCTTTACACATTCCTCAATTCTATTAAGCTGGTGTCTCTCATCAGGTTTTGCAGAAACATACAAGTATGTGTCATCAGCATAACAATGGAAACTAATACAATGTTTATGAATAATATCACCCAGAGGTAGCATATATAAAGAAAAAAGCAGTGGACCCAAGACAGAACCTTGTGGAACACCAAACTTTATCTCAGTATGTCTAGAAAAATCACCATTTACATCAACATACTGATAGCGATCAGTTAAATAAGACCTGAGCCAGGAGAGGACAGTTCCCTTAACTCCCACAACATTTTCTAGTCTATCTAGAAGAATGGAATGATCATCTCATCTCATCATCTCTAGCCGCTTTATCCTGTTCTACAGGGTCGCAGGCAAGCTGGAGCCTATCCCAGCTGACTACGGGCGAAAGGCGGGGTACACCCTGGACAAGTCGCCAGGTCATCACAGGGCTGACACATAGACACAGACAACCATTCACACTCACACCTACGGTCAATTTAGAGTCACCAGTTAACCTAACCTGCATGTCTTTGGACTGTGGGGGAAACCGGAGCACCCGGAGGAAACCCACACGGACACGGGGAGAACATGCAAACTCCGCACAGAAAGGCCCTCGCCGGCCGCTGGGCTCGAACCCAGGACCTTCTTGTTGTGAGGCGACAGCGCTAACCACTACACCACCGTGCCGCCCATGGAATGATCAATGGTTATCAAATGCTGCACTAAGGTTAAGCAACACAAGCAGCGAAACACAGCCCTGATCAGACGCCAACAGTAGGTCGTTTACTACTTTAACCAGAGCTGTCTCTGTGCTATGATGAGGTCTAAATCCTGACTGATATATTTCATGGATGTTATTCCTATGTAAATATGAGCATAACTGCTGTGCCACAGCTTGTTCACGGATCTTGGAGATAAAGGGGAGGTTTGATATAGGCCGATAATTGGACAGCTGACAGGGATCAAGGTCAGGTTTTTTAATCAGGGGTTTGATAACTGCTAGTTTAAAGGATTTGGGTACATAGCCAATTGTGAGAGAAGAATTTATTATTTTTAGAAGCGGTTCAATTACTTCAGGTATTATCTGTTTGAATAGATGTGTAGGTAAGGGATCTAGTACACAAGTTGAGGCTTTTGATGTGGAGATTAATGAAAGTAATTAAATTTTTCTAAGGGGAGTAAAACATTCTAATTGCTGATCTGATAGTTATATTGTTAACTACAGGGTCACTTACATTGTCTGACCTTAAATTAGTAGTTTGAATTTTTTGTCGGATATTCTCAATTTTGTCATTAAAAAAAATCGTTAAGTCATTGCTACTACATACTGCAGGTGTGCGTGTGTCTATAGTGGACTTATTCCTGGTTAATTTTGCTACAGTATTAAATTGGAATCTAGGATTATTTTCGTTATCTTCTATTCAGGAGGAGAGATATGTTGATCTAGCAGCACTAAGAGCTTTTCTATACATCAGGAGGCTCTCCTTCCATGCTAATTTGAATGCTACCAATTTTGTTTGACACCATTTATGTTCCAATTTTTGAGTGGTCTGTTTTAAAGTGTGAGTGTCATCATTATACCAGGGTGCTAATTTTTTCTCTCTGATCATTTCCCTTTTAAGAGGCGCTACATTATCTAAAGTATAGCGGAACATTGACTCTAAGCATTCAGTTGCCTGATCAAGTTCTGCAGGGGCTGACAGTGACCCAATCAAAGTTGATAACTCTAGGAGATCATTTATAAAGCTCTGTCCAGTAGTTGATGTGAATGTATGTTTAATACAGTAGCGTGGTGATGTGCATATATTATTACTCAGACATATTTTGAATGAGATGAGATAATGATCTGAGATAACTTCAGACTGTGGAAGTGTGACTATATTTTCTACGTTTAACCCAAATGTTGTATTAGATCGAGGGTGTGACCACCATTATGGGTCGGTCCTATGACACTCTGCTTAACTCCTACTGAATCTAAAATGGACACAAATGCTGTTTTCAAAGGGTCTTCTGGGTTATTGAAGTGAATATTAAAATCCCCAACAACTAAAGCTTTGTCGAAGGAAATAACCGGGTCTGAGATAAAATCTGCAAATTCAGAAAGAAACTCAGAATATGGCCCCGGGGGCCTGTAAATAATAAGTAACGGAATTAACTGGATAGACTTATTTTTCGAGGCTACATACATTATATTAGTATGAAGAACTTCAAATGTATTAAATTTATAACCAGGTTTGTGTGTTACACCTAGATAATCATTATAAACAACTGAGACACCTCTTCCTCTGCCAGTTAGATGAGGCTGGTGTATGTAACTGTATTCAGGAGGTCTAGCTTCATTTAATGCGATATATTCATTTGGTTTAATCCATGTTTCTGTTAAACACATTAAACTCCTGATCAGTAATAAGTTCATTAACCATTAGCACTTTAGATGTAAGAGATCTAATATTTAATAGCCCCGCCTTTAGACCAAAGGTGATGGTAGCGGCTGTACAGTCAGTATGATCTAATTTTATATTGATGAGGTTACTGGAACAAACTCTCTGAGTATTTCTACTTTTTTGTTGAGCTCGGGGAACAGACACAGTCTCGATGTAGTGGACCCTGAGTGACGACTCTGTGCAGCTAGCAGACATTTGGTTTAGCCTGTTCATCCGCTCTTTGGCCTTGGCTCTGGATTGTCAGAAATTAACTAGGCCTGTTCTGAGACTATGACGGACAGGGCACCAGGATGGATCAAGCAGGTCCGATCTGCTTAGATCTGTGCTACGCATTCTGTGCTACGCACTTCCTGGTTCCTGAGTTGTTTGCGCCAAGTCTTTTTTTTCCCGCGAGTGCTGGCGTTAATTACTAATCTTTTTTTAACTTTTTTCTACAAATAATTTTCCAGTATCCTCTGCATTTTTATTGTACTGTCGCTTTCCTTTTTGTACTTTCACTTTCACTTTCCTTTTTCCATTTTTTTCTCTCTCTTTTTTCAGAAGAACACAGAGACCGGAAGCTTTCTTTTTCTTTTTCTCTCCTCCTGTGTAAAGACCACAAGCGGAGGCCATCTACATCAGATCTGCTTTAATATCAACAGATCTTCGATTAAGGTACATGAATCTTTTCATCATGGCATACCTTCAGCCTGTTCAGTGTGCTGAGTGCAGGATGTTTAGTCATTCTTCCTCCATCGCTAGCGATAGCTTTATTAGCTTTATTTGTGATGAGTACAGATTAGTTAGCTCTCTGATGGAGAAGATTACAGTGCTAGAAGCGCGTGTCCAGGCTTTAGAGAAGGTTAGTGAGCATGAGAACAGTGTAGTTTCTGTAGGGGAAAGTCTGGATGCCCTAGGTGGAGTTAGTAATCCCCCAACTCCGGCATTAGAGCCCTTACAGCAGGGCGAATGGGTGACGACTCGGCGGCATAAGCGTAGAGCCAAAGCTACTGCTGAGGCTCGTCCACGGGAGCACCACTCCTCTCCGCATCACATGTCAAACAGGTTTGCTCTCCTTAGTGATGCACCCACTGAGAAACCTGAAAGAGCTCTGGTTATAGGGGACTCTATGATACGGCACGTGAAATTAGCTCAGCCTTTAGGGGCACCAGCAGCTTTAGTCAGGTGTATACCGGGAGCCAAGGTGCCGGACATAGCAGGTAATCTTAGGGTCCGAGGCAAGCACAGGTTCTCAAAGATAGTTATCCATGCAGGAGCTAATGATATATGCCTTCGTCAGTCTGAGGTTACTAAGAGTAACTTTGTAGAGGTGTTTAAATTAGCGAAGGTGATGTCCAATGCTGTAGTATGCTCTGGCCCCATCCCAATGCGGCATGGCGATGTAGTTTACAGCAGGCTGTGGTCGCTGAACTGCTGGCTGTCCAGGTGGTGCTCTGAAAACAGTGTGGGCTTTATAGATAATTGGGCTAATTTCGAGGGCACTGCTGGCCTGTTAGGGTGGGACGGTATCCATCCCACTCGGGAAGGTGCTGCTCTCATTTCCTGCAGCATAGGTCATAGTCTCAGGACAGGCCTAGTTAATTCCTGACAATCCAGAGCCAAGGCTAGGGAGCAGACAAACAGGCTAAACCGACTGTCTGCTAGCTGCACAGAGTCATCACTCAGGGTCCACTACACTGAGACTGTGTCTGTTCCCCGGGCTAAACAAAAGGTAGAAATTTTCAGAGAGTTTGCTCCAGTAACCTAATCAATATAAAATTAGATCATACTGACTGTACAGTTGCCGCTAGCACCTTTGATCTAAAGGTGGGGCTATTAAATATTAGATCTCTTACATCTAAAGTGCTAATGGTTAATGAACTCATTACTGATCAGGAGTTTAATGTACTTTAACTGAAACATGGATTAAGCCAAATGAATATATAACATTAAATGAAGCGAGTCCTCCTGGATACAGTTATATACACCAGCCTCGTCAAACTGGCAGAGGAGGAGGTGCTGCGGTTATTTATAATGATTATCTAGGTGTAACACAAAAACCTGGTTATAAATTTAATACATTTGAAGTTCTTCATACTCATATAATGTATGTAGCCTCGAAAAATAAGTCTACCCATTTAATTCCATTGCTTATTATATACAGGCCCCCGGGGCCACATTCTGAGTTTCTTTCTGAATTTGCAGATTTTATCTCAGATCTGGTTATTTCCTTAGACAAAGCTTTAGTTGTCGGAGATTTTAATATTCACTTCGATAACCCAGAAGACCCTTTAAAAACAGCGTTTGTGTCCATTTTAGATTCAGTAGGGATTAATCAGAATGTCATAGGACCGACCCATAATGGTGGTCACACCCTTGATCTAATACTAACATTCAGGTTAAACATAGACAATATAGTCATACTTCCACAGTCTGAAGTTATCTCAGATCATTATCTCATCTCATTCAAACTATGTCTGAGTAATAATATATGCACCTCACCACGCTACTGTATTAAACGTACATTCAAGTCAACTACTGCACAGAGCTTTATACACGGAGTGCAGAATTATTAGGCAAGTTGTATTTTTGAGGATTAGTTTTATTATTGAACAACAACTATGTTCTCAATCAAACAAAAAAACTCATAAATATCAAAGCTGAATATGTATGGAAGTTAGAGTGGGGTGTTTTTAGTTTTGGCCATTTTAGGAGAATATGTATGTGTTCAGGTAACTTTCACTGTGCAGAATTATTAGGCAACTTAATAAAAACCAAATATGTAGCCATTTCACTTATTTATTTTCACCAGGTACACTGATATGACAACTCCAGATTTGCAAATAAACATATCTGACATTCAAACACAAAACAAAAACAAATCAGTGACCAATATAGCCACCCTTCTTCATGAGGACACTCAAAAGCCTTCCATCCATAGATTCTGTCAATTTCTTTATCTGTTCACAACCAACATTGTGTGCAGCAGCAACCACGGCCTCCCAGACGCTGTTCAGAGAGGTGTACTGTTTTCCCTCTTTGTAGACCTCACGTTTTATAATGGACCACAGGTTCTCTATGGGGTTTAGGTCAGGTGAACAAGGGGGCCATGTCATTATTTTTTTCACCTTTCAGACCTTTACTGGCTAGCCATGCAGTGGAGTATTTGGACGCATGAGATGGAGCGTTATCCTGCATGAAAATCATGTTCTTCTTGAAAGATGCTGACTTTTTCCTATACCACTGCTTGAAGGTTTCTTCCAGGAACTGGCAGTAGGTCTGGGAGTTGAGTTTGAGTCCATCCTCAACTCGAAAAGGTCCAACAAGCTCGTCTTTGATGATACCAGCCCATAGCAGTACTCCACCTCCACCTTGCTGGCGTCTGAGTCGGAGTGGAGCTCTGTGCCCATTACTGATCCAGCCACAGGCCCATTCATCTGGCCCATCAAGAGTCACTCTCATCTCATCAGACCACAGCACCTTAGAAAAATCAGTCTTAAGATATTTCTTGGCCCAGTCTTGACGTTTTATCTTGTGTGCCTTACTCAGTGGTAGTCGTTTTTCAGCCTTCCTTACCTTGGCCATGTCCCTCAGTATTGCACACCTTGTACTCTTTGACACTCCAGGAATGTTGCAACTCTGGAATATGGCAGAACTGGATGCTAATGGCTGCTTGTTAGCTTCACGCTTGATTTTCCGCAGATCATGTGCAGTTATTTTGCGCCTTTTTTTTCCCCACACGCTTCTTTCGACCCTGTTGACTATTTGCAATGAAACACTTGATTGTTCGGTGATCACGTTTCAACATCTTCGCAATTTCAAGAGTGCTGCATCCGTCTGCAAGACATCTCACAATTTTATACTTTTCAAAGTCTATCAGATCTCTCTTCTGACCCATTTTGCCAGAGGAAAAGAGGTTGCCTAATAATTATGCACACCTGATATAGGGTGTTGATGTCATTAGACCACACCCCCTCTCATTACACAGATGCACAGCACCTGATATACTTAATTGGTAGTAGGCTTTCAAGCCTAAACAGCTTGGAGTGGGACAACATGCATTAAAAGGATGTTGTGGTCAAAATACTCACTTGCCTAATAATTCTGCACTCAGTGTAAATGATCTCCCAGAGTTATCAACTTTGATTGGGTCATTGTCAGCCCCTGCAGAACTTGATCAGGCAACTGAATGCTTAGAGTCAACATTCCGCCATACCTTAGATAATGTAGCTGCTCTAAAAAGGAAAATGGTCAGAGACAAAAAATTAGCACCCTGGTATAATGATACTCGCATATTAAAACAGACCACTCGAAAATTGGAATGTAAATGTCGTCAAACAAAATTGGTAGTGTTCAAATTTGCGTGGAAGGAGAGCTTCCTGAAGTATAGAAAAGCTCTTAGTGCTGCAAGATCAACATATTTCTCCTCCCTAATAGAAGATTACAAAAATAATCCTAGATTCCTATTTAATACTGTAGCAAAATTAACCAGGAATAAGCCCATTATAGACACATGCACACCTGCAGTATATAATAGTAAAGATTTCATGAATTTTTTTAATGACAAAATTGAGAATATCTGACAAAAAATTCAAACTACTAATTTAAGGTCAGTGAAAGTGACCTTGTAGTTAACCATATAACTCTATCAGATCATCAATTAGAATGTTTTACTCCCCTTAAAGAAACTGAATTACTTTCATTAATCTCGGCATCAAAAGCCTCAACTTGCGTACTAGATCCCTTACCCAGGGGTTGAAATTAAGCATGTACCGACGGACATGGGCAAGTCATTCTCATACTCAGGCAACAATAAAATTATCACTAGTTGTCCGTCGGACAACTGTGTTTGAATGTCTATTTTACCAAGAAAAATTAAGTTGTTGTGATTCCTAACAGAAACAGAACGAAAACTGTATTTTTCCCGTCTTCTCTTTCGTTTGTCCTTGACTTTGGTTCGTTGCAGTAGTTGACTCTTCCATTCGCGAGATGGCACTACATGATATTATGATTATTCATACGAGGTGCCACTGTCACGTAGACTACAACGAACGAAGTGTCTCAAACACGTGGCTGCTTCAAACAACTGTGAGGACATTGAGGTACTTGATAGACAAGAAATCACAAAAAAAGACCCCAAAAGCAGCACCAGTGAAGGTACGCTGGATAGGTTAACAACAGTAACAAATATTTATCTTATAAATTCTCAACAATAACAATAAATTACCAACAATAACAAGAATAAATTACCACCAACAACAAATTTACAATAAATTACCAACAAATAACAAGTTAATACTACATGATAAGCTAAATATTCAAACTTGACAAATAAACATATTTCCTGGAATTCCAGATCATGCAGATGAGCCATCTGCTTGCACTGGTGGTAGCACCCAACCTGAGCGAGTTGAAACTGGTGAGCAATCATCTTCAGCTGGAGACACTGCACCTCCACCAAATGAGGATACACAAGATCAACATCCCAATCTATTGGATGATGGTCATCATGCCGGATCAAATTTGAGCAGAAAGAAAGTCATGACAAGTTCTGAGAGAAATAAAAAATATGATGTCACAAACCGAAAGAGGACTTATCAAGCAAGCTGGGAAAAGGAATACATATGGAATACATTTCTTCTCCGTACTCTCACGGAAGGTGGTCACATTTCTCTGCTCTCCTCTCCTTTTTTCCTGCTTGTGCTCTTTGTTTCGTCTCATCTGCCTATACTTTTTTTTTGAGAGACTCTCTCCGCATTGAATTTCTAAACTAAAAAAGCATGGATTCGATAAACTAGTCTCCTAACAAAATTGACACAGTTTCTGGGTTTGGGGGAACCCACCTGTCCTGCCGGAACGTCTGTGGAGGACATTGGAGATATGTACCTATTCGGAACCATGATTACCAGACTTTTGCTGACTGGATTAGGCATTGCCCTGGTATATTGAGGAAATCAGACAATGGTGACAGCTGTTCAAAGCCCCACAAAGCTGCCCGATATGATTAAAGTGGTGGGCAAAGCTGTCTGCACTCAGACTGTGGCTATAGAACTTGAACCACAACATGGTTGTCATCTTGGAGACACTTTCGGCTTTGCAAGGAATAAATATTTTGGAGACCAAATGGAATTGAATTGAACAGAAATGGACAGATATGGATGAAATGGACAGATATGGACGAGTGGTGTGGACGTGTAAAGACTGCGTCTGTTCGAAAGACCAAACACACTCTATCTTATCGACATTCGGCTCCCTGAACAGCACCGGCCTCGATCAAGGCCGTTGCTGGGAAAACATTTCCCCCAGAAGGTCACTGCTGGGAGACACTCTCGCATTCTTCGCATTCCTTCCCCAATTTTCCGCAGTCGCTGTTTTTCACCCCCAGTGTGACAAGCGGGTGCGTGACCAGCGCCGTTTGCATGGCTGCAGGAGCGGACGGCTGCTTGCTTGCACTGGGTTACCTCTACCTCTTCCCCTCCCCTCCTACCCCCTTACCCCTTCCCCCCCACCCCTGATTGCCTCCTCCTTCCCCCCCTCAAGTCCCATGTTTTAAAGTGTACTTGTGTTATTGTGTGCTTGTGCGGAGGTTTTTAAATGCTCCCACACTGTACTCCTGATAGGAGCATAGTGGGGGGGTGTTCTTTTTTCCTCATCTTTCCTCATGTTACTACTGTGTTTCTTTTTCTTTTATTCCTGTCTTCCTGTCCTGTTCCCCCTCTGTAAGGACAGGTTGATGGTCAATTTCACTGGTAGCAGTGACAATAAAGGATTCATTCATTCATTCATTCATTCATTCATCATTCATGGCTGAAACATTCACCTGAAAATGACTCCATGTATTGTACTTATTGTAGGGAGAACCCAAAGTTGTGCAATCAGTCTGGATCATTCTACAAGGGCAAAAAAGTTTACCGTATTGATCTTGTACAAGCACATGACAAAAGTAAGCAACACCAGACATGTATGCAGGCTTGCTGGGCCAGAGAGAACCCAAGAGCTCAACCTCTTGCCCTTGCTTTTCGTAATGCTGACCAGCAAGCTATTGACAAGGTAAAGAAACTTTTCAACATTGCTTACTACATAGTGTTCAATGAAAGACCTTTCACAGATTTCAATGGGCTTTGTGAATTACAAGAAATGAATGGCACACCCCTTGGTGAGACATACATGAATGACCATGCATGCAAGAACTTTACTTCATCCATTGCACAGGTTATGACTCAGGACATAATAGCAGACCTCAATAACTCTTCAGCATTTTCGTTTATGGTCGATGGATCAACAGATTCAGGAGTTATTGAAGAAGAAATCATCTATGTGAGGTATTTGAAACAGGGGAAACAACTTACCAAATTTCTAACATTAGAACCACCAAAGAATAGTAATGCAGCTGGCTTGAAGGAAGCCATTGAGACTGGGTTTGCATCTATGGGTCTGAATGACTGGAAAACAAAAGTAACAGCAATAGGTACTGATGGGGCCTCAGTGAATGTTGGGCCAGCTAATGGTTTGATTGCACAGTTGACTCGAGACATTCCTTGGCTAATAGGTGTGTGGTGTGTGGCTCATATGTTTGAACGTGGTCTATACATAGTTTTCACTGATGTCACGGTATTCCAGGGAACGCCCTCCAGCCGCCATCTTGTGGGGCAAACAAAACGGACCATCGCCATTACCGGCTACATTATCTCGGACTAATTTATGAAGTTATATAGTCAGTTTTCCAAAATAAAGATCAATGTCGGCAAAATCAAGCAAACAGAAGTATATAGATACATTAGATGACATCTCACAACAATGGTATGCAGCCAAACTGGCCTTGATTGGGGGAATTGACCCCTATGAAGTGGACAAAGATGCATTTTCAAGTGACTATGCAGGGCTGCCAAAGCCTGAAACTGCCAAAGCCTGCTCCAAAGCCTGAAACTGACTTCATCAAACTTTAAAGGCTGTCTGATATATACAACTTTATATATTCTACAGCGCGCCTTTTGGCGGATGCCGCCTTTTTCACGGCTGAATCGCGCAGATCTGATTTTTTTTTTTTAGGGGGGGCGTTGGAGTGTCTGATTATAATTTCAAAGTAAATTCTGTATTAAAATTACTAAATAAGCAAATCCGTTACAGTCCATGAAACATAGGAAGTATAAGGATGAGAAAAAAACAGTTTAAATCGGAAAGCTGTGCAAATTTGCGCAGCTTTGTGCAAATGTGCGCAGCTTTCCGATTTAAACTGTTTTTTTCTCATCCTTATACTTAAACACAATTGATTGTTTATTTAAACAACTTACCACTTATAAAATGATCGGAGCAGACTTTGCTGTGTTTGGAAGGCTGATAATCCTTGCGGTTGATTCTCGCAAGCCATAGATTTCTCCTTTGTATGCTGAGTTTCCCGCGTGGGTTTCCTCCGGGTGCTCCGGTTTCCCCCACAGTCCAAAGACATGCAGGTTAGGTTAACCGGTGACTCTAAATTGACTGTAGGTGTGAATGTGAGTGTGAATGGTTGTCTGTGTCTATGTGTCAGCCCTGTGATGACCTGGCGACTTGTCCAGGGTGTACCCCGCCTTTCGCCCATAGTCAGCTGGGATAGGCTCCAGCTTGCCTGCGACCCTGTAGAAGGATAAAGCGGCTAGAGATAATGAGATGAGATGAGATGCTGAGTTTCTTTGTTTGCTCGCCTTCATGCTCCCATACAGTGGGAATTCCATAAAAGCTCCGCTTGACGTCATCATCTGACCTATTACGACAGCCATGAATCCAACAGGTGTGCACCATTACTAGCTTTAAATAGCCTGTGTGGCAGCGGGGGCATGGTCAAGTGCCGGTCTGTGACAGGAGGGCGGAGTCAGGGAAGGTAAATGGCAGAATCACTACACCTGACTGCAATTAACCTGTTTGTGTGTGTCTTCCCAGTGACTGCGCCCTATTTAGGGAGGGAGAGCAGAGAGCAGAGGATCTCTCCCGAACCAGACACCTGATGTGTGTGCGCGTGTGTCTGGCTGTGTGTGTATGTTTATGAGATACCACTGAAACGTGTAGCAATAAAACTATTGTTGAACCTGATCTCTGTCCTGCCATCCTCTGTACTCCACCCCTTCGTAAGAACTGTTACAGCCTGCTTGGGTTCTTTTGAAGACTTTGTACTCACACGTTACAATGTGTGCTCAGTGACCCGTATGGTAAGCTTGACCCACAAGATGGCTGCCACTAGGGAATCCCCGACTCTGTGACGTCATGTGAAAACTATGTATTGGGAGCAATTGGAGCTGAGAAGTTTTTACAGGACATAAAGGAATTGCTGCAAGGCATATACAGGCACTATCATGACAGCCCCAAAGCAACCAGAGAATTTAAAGAGGTTGCTGTGGCACTTGAAGAAAACATGCTGAAACCTTTCAACATCCTGGGGACAAGATGGGCCCCTCATCTGTATAGAGCCCTGCATGTATTGCTCACTAGACACTGGAAGCCAATTTGTCTTCACTTTGGACACAGTGCAGAGCTACGGGATGCCAGTGCAACAATGGTGGGAAGGGCAAGAAAAAATTACCAAGAGATGAGGAATTACAAGGAACTATTATACATGTCCTTTATGTTGGATAGCTTGGTGGAGTGTAATTAGCTGAGTCTTGTGTTCCAAAAAGATGAGTGCAGTGTCAGTATGGTTGGGGAAGCACTTGCCACATTCATGCCATCATTGGAAGCACTGAAGCATGACAATGGCCCACATCTGCAGCATATCTTGGATGAGATTGGTGATGGCAATCAGTGGCAGGGTGTGGATTTGATCAAACATGACCTTGACCTACAGCAGTTCCAAAATTCAAAAACCAGAATACTTAACAGAATAATGGATTACACCCAAGACAGATTCAACAGAATTGGGAATGACAACATTTTGAGAAGCACTAAGATCTTTGATATGTCAGAGTGGCCAGCAACCCAGCAGGAATTGGCTAGATATGGGGTGCCAGAACTTAACTCCCTCATTGATCACTTTCAACAACCCCTTCAGAGACTAGCATTTGAGGCTGAAAATGCCTGAAAGGAGTGGACAGATTTCAAAGTATTTGGACCTAGGAGGCTGAACCAGCACCAGAGAAAGGCACTCAAGCTGTGGGAAACTGTAGTGGAGCAGCATGCTGACAGATTCCCTAATCTGTGTTTGTTGGCAGAGATTGTTTTCACAATCCCCCTGAACACAGCATGCTGTGAGAGGGGATTTTCAGTTATGAGAAAAATTAAAAGTGATTGGAGGTCAAGTCTCACCCCACCCACACTGGCAATGCTCATGCAAATTGCACTTAATGAATCACCATTGCAGCAAGAAGAAGTGCTCATTCAAAGGGCAGTAGAACACTAGTGGCATAAAGGTCCCAGGGCCAGGAGACCCAATTTTTTTGGACTGATTTTTAATTCTGATTTGATCAGTTACACTTGACCATGATGACATGATGTTTTCTGACTGTTTAACATGTTTAATAGAAGATACTAGTAGTTATACCTAGTTGTTTTACTGTTCATCATGATGAAATAAACACCAAACACATATGAGTGTTATAACTTTATTTCTATCAATCAGTAATCAAACAATGGCAAAACAAGTTGAAATATTTTATTGCATACTCTATAATATACATCCAGATTGCTTTTTATGCAAATTACTTACCCAGTCAACCTGCAAAAAAGTAGGGCAACTGATACATGCATGCGGGCAAGTAAATTTTTGGGGTTGGTTGCCCTGAGGGCAAGTACATTCAAAAGTTAATTTCGACCCCTGTTACCTACACGTCTATTCAAACAGATAATACCTGAAGTAATTGAACTGCTTCTAAAAATAATAAATTCTTCTCTCATGATTGGCTATGTACCCAAATCCTTTAAACTAGCAGTTATCAAACCCCTGATTAAAATACCTGACCTTGATCCCTGTCAGCTGTCCAATTATCGGCCAATATCAAACCTCCCCTTTATCTCCAAGATCCTTGAAAAAGCTGTGGCACAGCAGTTATGCTCATATTTACATAGGAATAACATCCATGAAATGTATCAGTCAGGATTTAGACCTAATCACTGCACAGAAACAGCTTTGGTTAAAGTAGTAAATGACCTACTGTTGGCATCTGATCAGGGCTGTGTCTCGCTGCTTGTGTTGCTTGACCTTAGTGCAGCATTTGATACCATTGATCATTCCATTCTTCTGGATAGACTAGAAAATGTTCTGGGAGTTAAGGGAACGGCCCTCTCCTGGCTCAGCTCATATTTAACTGATCGTTATCAGTATGTTGATATAAATGGTGATATTTCTAGATGTACTGAGGTAAAGTTTGGTGTTCCACAAGGTTCTGTCTTGGGTCCACTGCTTTTTTCTCTATATATGTTACCTCTGGGTGATATTATTCGTAAACATTGTATTAGTTTCCACTGTTATGCTGATGACACACAGTTGTATGTTTCTGCAAAACCTGATGAGAGACACCAGCTTAATAGAATTGAGGAATGTGTTAAGGACATTAGACACTGGATGCTTATTAATTTCCTTCTGCTTAACTCTGACAAGACTGAAGTACATGTACTAGGAGCACATACAGCTAAAAGTAAGTTTTCTGATTACACAGTGACTCTGGATGGCCTTTCTGTTTCTTCACGTGCAGCAGTAAAAGACCTCGGGGTGATTATTGACCCCAGGCTTTCATTCAAAACTCACATTGATAACATTACCCAGATAGCTTTCTTTCATCTCAGAAATATTGCAAATATAAGAAATTTAATGTGACATGACACGGAAAAACTAGTTCATGCTTTTGTTACCTCCAGGTTGGATTATTGTAATGCCTTACTGTCTGGATGTTCCAATAAGTGCATAAACAAGCTCCAGTTAGTTCAAAATGCAGCAGCAAGAGTCCTTACTAGAACTAGAAAATATAACCACATCGCCCCTGTCTTATCCACACTGCATTGGCTCCCAATCAAATTTTGTATTGATTATAAAATACTACTATTGACCTTTAAAGCACTAAATGGTCTCGCACCACAGTACCTGAGTGAACTTCTGCTCCTCTATGACCCGCCACGCCTACTTAGATCAAAAGGTGCAGGCTATCTGCTGGTACCTCGTATAGTGAAGGCTACACCAGGGGGCAGAGCCTTTTCTTACAAAGCCCCACACTGCAAAAAATACAAATCTTAGGAAGTTTATTTGTCTATTTTCAAGCCAAAACATCTAGCCACCCTTATTATAAGACATAATTGCCCAACAAGCAAAACCTCATTTAGCTAGAAATGCTAGTTTTTAGACAGTCCATCTTGAAAATCTTGTATAGACAAAATGTCTTGGAAAAGTCTTATTTGGAGCACCTTTGAAAATAAAACAAGTTTTTTTTTTTTTAAACAAGTAAGTACATTTTGGACATTTGTCAAATGCGGTTCATCTTGTTTCAAGAAAAAAAGTATGCTTGTTTTGGGAATAAATTAACTTTACTGAAATCTTTTAATCTTTCATTACAATTCAACTCTACCTTACATATCCTAAGTTTACTGCGACTGTTTTCTCAGTCATTCAGAGTGAGGTCCTTCTAGATGCTGTACATACTCTAGACCAGACAAGTGCCTTCAAAAAGGCTATGAGTGAGTGGAGGGCATTTTAGTGAGGTCTTTTTGGAATGCTGTGAGTTAAGTTCAGTGGTTTTTTTTTTGTTTGTTTGTTTGTTTTGTGCCTGATCTTGTAAACCCCTCATGCACATGAATAGTCAGTGCCCCCAAAATGCACTGTTGCTTTGGTGTTGTGTAAGCACTGTAAGTCAAACTGTGTAGACTTTTTTTTTTGTGCCTGATCTTGTAAACCCCTCGTACACTGCACTGTTGCTTTGGTGTTGTGTAAGCACTGTAAGTCAAAATGCGTAGACTTTTTTTTTTTTGGTGCCTGACATCCTGGGGAAGTGGAATCTTAAGAGATGTTTTAATGTGTGAATGTTGAAATGGGAAAAAAAATAAACTTGTTGCAATGCTACACGTGTCTTCAACTTGATTCAAGATAGTCTCTGGTCTCATATCTAGAGTATTTTACTAATTACAGGTCACAAAAGGAGAATCTTTTAAGCTAGCAATGCTTAGTTGTAGAATTTAACAATCCTAATATTAGTATATTTATCTTAAATTCAGTTTTTACTGCTAAGACTTTGTCATGAATTTAAGTGAAATACCCTTAAAATGAAATAAATAAAAATGACTTGAATGGCTAAATGTAAGAAGTACGATCTTGTTATAAGAACTATTTTGATTATTTTGAGTTAATCAGATCTCGCATAATAAGTTCCCCAATCTTATTTTGGAATTATTTCATCTAAAAACAGGTTAGATTTTTCATCTTACTTTAAGAAATCTTACCAAGTCAAATTTGACTACTTCCATTGGCAGATTTTTTTTCACCTGATTCAAGTAAATATGCTTTGTTTTAATCTTTTATTTCTTATTTTTGAAAGGCCATTTTTTGCAGTGCACAGTTATGGAACAGCCTTCCAAGTAATGTTCGGGAATCAGACACAGTCTCAGTGTTTAAGTCTAGGCTGAAAACATATCTGTTTAGTCAAGCCTTTTGTTAATGGTGTTTATGAGGTAAAGGTGTAGATCTGGAGGGTCCTCAGACATAGAGTGTTTTGGTAAACTGGGATGTATGGATGCTGTCAGTCCCCACTCACTTGCTCACTCGAGTTTGTTGACGGTGTAGTGGCTGGCTGCTTTATGTCCTGGGGCTCCCTCATGCCTGTGTTACCTTCTGGCTCTCCCCTTTTAGTTATGCTGTCATAGTTAGTTGCCGGAGTCCCTGCTTTTACTCAGTTCAATATGTATACTGTTTCTACTTATTCAGGTGACATTGGGCATACCTAAAAACCTGTGTTTTCTGTCCCTCTCTCCCCCCCCCCCAATCTGTCCCTCTGAGTTACATGGAGTCAACAGGAAATCTTTTGGTGGAGAGGGTGGAGACCTCGATTGGCTATCATAGCCTGCAGGGAATCAGCCGTCAGACATTCTGTCGCATGTCCCAGACCCGGTGAAATGTAACTGAATTGTCTTGGCCAGCCCTAAGGGTCCCATCTGCATCCCATCATTGCTGAGGAGTGTGCTCCCATCACCCAATCAAGCATCCAGCCAGAGCAGGTCATGATATTTTTTAACCATATTATCATGCCATTGTTGTGTATTATGCCTGATGTCAAGACTCTCATCTCTGTGAGCCTACTACACAGACTTAATACTTGTGTCATTTTTAGGGCAGGGGTGGCACGGTGGTGTAGTGGTTAGCGCTGTCGCCTCACAGCAAGAAGGTCCTGGGTTCGAGCCCCGGGGCTGGCGAGGGCCTTTCTGTGCGGAGTTTGCATGTTCTCCCCGTGTCCACGTGGGTTTCCTCCGGGTGCTCCGGTTTCCCCCACAGTCCAAAGACATGCAGGTTAGGTTAACTGGTGACTCTAAATTGACCGTAGGTGTGAGTGTGAATGGTTGTCTGTGTCTATGTGTCAGCCCTGTGATGACCTGGCGACTTGTCCAGGGTGTACCCCGCCTTTCGCCCGTAGTCAGCTGGGATAGGCTCCAGCTTGCCTGCAACCCTGTAGAAGGATAAAGCAGCTAGAGATAATGAGATGAGATGAGATTTTTAGGGCATACCTAACAACCTGTGTTTTCTCTCACCCCCCAATCTGTCCCTATATAACTCTTCATTGATCGAAACTTGAGTGCAAAACTGTTCATAACAACTGCACTCCTAAAGTTAGCAAGTCAACTGTAGTCCTCAGCCATAAAAGCATTACTGTAAGTGTCCAGAGCATCTTCCAAGCGTGACTTTCAACTGTCCATATGGACCCATCCTCTACAGGAGCGATGTGATGAGACTCCAACCAGACATAGGGCATCAGGATGGATCAGGCAGGTCTGAGGAGCAGAAGTCGTCAGCATCTCGATCTCAGGATTGACATGTAATTCAGAGGGACAGACAGGGGAGGGGGCGGCACAGTGGTGTAGTGGTTAGTGCTGTCACCTCACAGCAAGAAGGTCTGAGTTCGAGCCCTGTGGCTGGCAAGGGCCTTTCTGTGCCGAGTTTGCATGTTCTCCCCATGTCCGTGTGGGTTTCCTCCGGGTGCTCCGGTTTCCCCCACAGTCCAAAGACATGCAGGTTAGGTTAACTGGTGACTCTAAATTGACCGTAGGTGTGAATGTGAGTGTGAATGGTTGTCTGTGTCTATGTGTCAGCCCTGTGATGACCTGGCGACTTGTCCAGGGTGTACCCCACCTTTCACCCATAGTCAGCTGGGATAGGTTCCAGCTTGCCTGTGACCCTGTAGAACAGGATAAAGCAGCTAGAGATAATGAGATGAGATGAGATGAGATGAGATGAGATGGGGGAGGGGAGAAAGAGAGAGAAAACACAGGTTGTTAGGTATGCCCAGTATCACCTGAATAAATAGAAACAGTATACATTTTGCACTGAGTACAAGCAGGGACTCCAGCAAAACTACCTATGACAGCATAACTAAAAGGGGAGAGCCAGAAGGTGTAACAGACATGAGGGCACCCTGGGACATAAAGCAGCCAACCACTACACCATCAACAAACTCGAGTAATCAAGCGAGTGGGGGACTGACAGCATCCATACATCCCAGTTTTATATTTAAAAAAAACACAATCTTTTGAGTTTTGATAATTTTAAGAATTATAAATATACATGTTTTATATAGAGAGCTTTATATGGGCTTGCTCCACCTCCATTAAATGCATTTTTTAAAAGAGTTGATGGTGGCATTACAAGGGCTTCAAAAAAGGTGACTGTATAATACCATTCAGACATACTACTTTTGAGCAAACTGTACTATCTGTAAAGGGTTGCAAATTTTGGAACAGCTTACCACTTACATTAAGGGCGTACCCTACATACCACCAATTTAAAGTCCATGTCAAATTATGGCTGATGGTAAACCAGAATTGCACTCATTTTTAATATGTCATATATCTGATAGTTTTTTTTTTCTTTTTAATTGTTGTTTTTGTCCTGTTTTGTTTTTTATGTTGTGCATTATGGTATTGTTATTTTTTTTTTGTTTGTTTTAGTAAATGTTTAGTTGTAATGTGCGTCTGTAGATGGGCCATTTTTTGTCAGCTGCCTAGGGACAACGGATGAAACACTCCGACGTCTTTACACTATGTATTTATACTAATGTTCATTAAGATGTAATGTCCCTATCAAATAAACCAATAAGCCAAAAAAAACAGTTTACCAAAACACTCTATGTCTGAGGACCCTCCAGATCTACTCCTTTACCTCATAAACATTATTAGCAAAAGGCTTGACTAAACAGATATGTTTTCAGCCAAGACTTAAACATGGAGACTGTGTCTGATTCCCAAACACTACTTGGAAGGCTATTCCATAACTGTGGGGCTTTGTAAGAAAAGGCTCTGCCCTCTGATGTAGCCTTCACCATACGCGGTACCAGCAGATAGCCTGCACCTTGTGACCTAAGTAGGTGTGGCGGATCATAAAGGACCAGAAGTTCGCTCTGGTACTGTGGCATGAGACCATTCAATGCTTTAAAGTTCAAAATAAATATTTTATAATTAATACAAAATTTGATTGGGAGCCAGTGCAGTGTGGATAAGACAGGGGTGATGTGATCATATTTTCTAGTTCTAGTAAGGACTGTTGCTGCTGCATTTTGAACTAACTGGAGCTTGTTTATGCACTTATTGGAACATCCAGCCAGTAAGGCATTACAGTAATCCAACCTGGAGATAACAAAAGCATGAACTAGTTTTTCTGCATCATGTAGTGACATTAAATTTCTTATCTTCGCAATATTTCTGAGATGAAAGAAAACTATCCGGGTAATCAATGTGAGTTTTGAATGAAAGACTAGGGTCAATAATCACCCTGAGGTCTTTTACTGCTGCACGTGAAAAAACAGAAAGGCCATCCAGAGTCACTGTGTAATCAGAAAACTTACTTCTAGCTTAGGGTGACCAGACGTCCCGGTTTTACCGGGAAAGTCCCGATTTGGGGTTGTGTGTCCTGAGTCCCGACAAAAGTCTGTCGGGACACGGATATGTCCCAGTTTTCGCCACTCGCGATGTTTGCAACTGAGCAGCGTGGGAATCATGAGCGGAGAAATGTCTGCATTTACTATTTTGATGAATTGACAGGAATCGCAGACTTTCCTGGTTACTGCCCCCTGGCCCTGTGGCATGGGTGTTTATTTAGCCACATTATTCCAGACAACAGAACAGGTTGCCATGCAACAATAAAATAAACATTTAACTGGCGCGAATGTTCTTTGTCTAGCAGCTAGCAGCAGTGATGCCACAGCAATTATGCCGAAAAGAAAATGTACCTTTTCCAAAGATTTACAGGGCACCTACCCCTTCCTCCGAGAGGTGCAGAACAATGTGCACGAAGCCTACTGCACACACTGTAAGTGCTTTGTTCTTGTACTGAGTTGGGTAGCCTATGCTGCAAATGCTGTGCACTCCTGTGGGGGCTTTCCTGGGGCTGTTGCCCCTCTCCTCCTTTACTGATGAGAGAGGCCCTTCATATAATCTTTTTTTATTCACCTTGCTATCCTGAGATAACAACATAATTCAGGATCTCGAGAAAACAACACAACTAATTCGAGATCTCGAGAAAACAAACCCGTTATTCCGAGATAACGACGTAATTAATTCAGGATCTCGAGGAAACGAAGCTGGGCCAGTCTTCTGCGTAGGTGCCGTGGACTAATTTTGAAGTTATCCCTTATTAAACGACTTAATGCAATCTCTCCTTGTGTCAACCCCTGATCAAAATATTGCCTTATTAGGTGATCGATTATTCCAGACATTCTAATGACCAAAGTTGCATCTATACAGAATGAGAAATAGCCCCAAAGTCAGCATATGACAAGTCTCTTGGCGCACTTGAATGAACCATTTCTCAGCTGTTTACTCGAGATCATGAAATAATTGTTTTGTTTTCTTGAGATCACGGAATAATTGTTTTGTTTTCTCGAGATCTCGAAATAACGGTTTTGTTTTCTCGAGATCTCGAATTAGTTGTGTTGTTTTCTCGAGATCCCGAATTAATTATATTGTTATCTCGGGATAACAAGGTGAATTTAAAAAAGGATTATATGAAGAGCCTCTCGCAGCTTCCGTAGTATATATTCTCAAATCACTTGTCTCTTTTTTGTTTCTGTTTAACATACCATTCTGACAGTTTGGCCATATTGAACAGCTTGTTGCACCTTCCATTAAAGTGTTCACTTTTGTACACATCTTCTTGCTTTATTCATTGTAAGATTGTGTGTGTTCTCGTGCATAGCTGTCCTGAGCTTTATGACCCTTTCACACCCTGGTAAACGTGCATAATCGCGAGAACATACTCTTTTATTTTCTCTGTACCTTCTAGTTTCGCTGAAACCACATTCCTGGTTCCTCCTGTTCTAGGGGGTGTATGGTCTGCTCTTTCATGTATAATAAAAACGACTCCTTATCTGGCGAGTTGACCTTGTGCCCCCGAGCCCCTTACTTATCTTGTCACGCAAGCTTCTGATGTATATAAACCCTGCTCTTTCTGTGTATCGTTGAGCAGTGCTTGAATAAACCAGATTGATTTAACTCGTGTGGTTTGTTTTAACCCTGCTCCAGAGCGCTCTTACGTCAACGCATCTGAACTGAGACAGACACAGGTTCTAACAATTTGGTGACCCCGACGTGATACTCTCAATCAGGTAAGACATGTTTGATTGACTACCTGGTTGGCAGTAGTTTCGTAGTGTCCTACGGAGGACAGTTTTCCCTGGTTCGAGTCCAGGAAGAGCGCGCTATACAAATTTGTACTATATTTGTTGTCTGTTCCTCTTCAGATCCGTTTGTTGTCATTGTACGATGGGAAGCTCGTTCCCTAAGCCTGCGCCAGGGGAAACCCCGGCCGAATGGATGACTAGGTGCGGTTTCGCTTATTATGTTTCTCCTTGGCTCGATAATTTGGCAGGTTGGACCGAGGCCAACCCTCAAATTCCTTCATATCCTCGCCGAGGTACTTTCGATCCTGGTTATCTTGCATCGGCCCATCGCATGATTTATGAGGGATTAGGGGACCCCGGATGGGATCGCCCGTATATGCGGGAAGGATATGCCAAATGGTATGATATGAAGAAGATTTGGGATAATTTTAAACAGGCTTATACTCCCCGTTCAGTCCTGAAATCCATCCCGAAGCCTCGGGCTGCACCCGTCACCAAGGAAACGGAGGAGGCGGCGCTAGGAAAATCCAAATCTCATTCTGCTCCTCCAGCCTCGTTAGATAGTAAACCTCCACCTTATAGTAAGGCTGGAAAAATTACTGGTAAATCGCCGTCAGCTGCAAAAACGATTCCTAAAATTTATCCGTCCCTGGCTGCTGTGTCTGCGTGCCCCCCCCCCACGGTTGACAGAGGGCAGCGTCCCGGAGGGATAAAGGGTGCGCCTGCATCAGCCAAGAACGGCAAAGACGAAGAAAGTAGTGACGATACCGATGATGACACTGATGATGACGATTGGGATAATCCCGATGGTGTGGGTCCAGACGCCGGCTCGCGTCCTTATCCGCCACAAAACGCTGCTTGTGTATGGGTTGCAAAGCGCAGTGGTATTGATATAACTCCTCCGTCCCCGTCGGCTCTTAAGGACATCATCTCGCTTCTTCCGTCACCCGATAAGCCCTTGCTTTTTGTTGATCAGTTAATTAATGTTTCTCGTAATTGTCAGCTTACGGGAGCTGATTACCGGTTTATTCTGCAAAATAAATTAGGAGGCGCATATGATGAGACAGCCCTGTTAGAAAACGTTCAGGTTCTCGCCCCCGTCAATGATCAAGCTGAAAATATTAAGGAAGAGTATGAAGGGGATGACGGTCGCCCGCGTCGGCGCACCGTGACTACCTTCTTTTGGAAGGACACGCCGAACGCACTGCAGCAGCTTCGTGAGCAATTGACGCGATACCTGCTCGCCTTAAAACAAGCAAATAGAGACCTGTCACAGGTCACTAATTGCAAACAGGAGCGTTCTGAGCTGACGTCGGCTTTCTGGAAGCGCTTTGGGGAAGTTTGGCAACATTTGGGAGGTCTTGAACTTGATTTGGCAAACCCGAACCCAATGTTCTTGTCCACCTTTCTGTCTAATTGTCGCCCCGAAATACAGAGCGTTTTAAAACATCACTGGAGTGACCGGAATAATCTGGTCCTCCGTCAGGCCGGGGAGCGGGTGCGCACGCTGGAGAGCGATGGTCTTTTAGACTGTAAAACGAATAAAGCATGTTTATCCGTCGTGCCGGGCGGACGAGCGGAGGGACGACAGGAGAGGGGTCGCCGAACGGGACCGCGCGGCGGGGGAGGGAGGAGAAATGGAAAGTGCCACTATTGTGGAAAAGAGGGGCACTGGATAAGAGAATGTCATGCGAAACAGCGAGATGAGCAGGAACGCGAGAAACCCGTCATGCGCGCCGGTTCAAGCCCCACAGGGCAGAGAGATCCTGCCCGCCCATAGGGCTGCCCTCAGAGCGATGAAACCCCGACCGTTGCTATGTTAAATCTTTTATTCAGCTCCCCTCTTAACGAAGATCTTCCCACTATTGTTTTATGCCTGGCAGGGACTGAATATCCTTTTTTACTCGACACCGGGGCTACCATGTCCTCAGTGGGGAGGGAATATGCGGGTCCTTTATCTACACGGTCTGTAAGCTCTGTGGGAATAGAAGGGGTTCCTTTCCATTCCAGTTGCACGCCCCCCCTTTCTGTTACTTGTGCCCTTGATCCTTTACTGAAGTTTTCTCACTCCTTTGTTTGCATGCCTGATTGCCCTTTTAACCTGCTTGGACGGGACCTCATGAGCCTCCTAGGGCTCTCTATTTCTTTTAGTGGCTCACACATGGTTGTTGACATACCAGACGAAACCTCGTCGGCTGCTCTTGCCCTCACCTCTCTTTCTCTCCCCCATAACCTTCTCAATGCTGCTTGTGCCGTTACCTGCCTCACACCCTCTCTTTCTGATCTCCCAGCTTCTCTTTGGGCGGAACATAAGGACGAGGTGGGCTTTGTTAACTGTACCCCTTACGAGGCGGTCATTAAACACTCTTCGCCAGTATATGTAAAACAGTACCCCCTTTCCCCAGCTAAACTGTCTGGCATTGATGATGTTCTGTGTTCTCTCCTAGAGCAAGGTGTGGTTGTTCCCTGTGTCAGCCCTTATAACACCCCAGTGAATCCGGTGCAGAAGCCCAACGGCACGTGGCGTTTCACCCAGGATTTGCGTAAGATTAATGAGTTAATTATCCCAGTCGCCCCATTAGTTCCAGACGTTCCCTCTCTTATGGCCTCGATTCCGTGTGAACATGCGTTTTTCTCTGTGATTGACCTCTGTTCTGCCTTTTTCAGCGTCCCTGTGGGCCACGACACGCAGCCCCTGTTCGCTTTTACGCACAGGGGAAAGCAGTACACATGGACCAGGTTACCCCAAGGATATGTCGATTCCCCCGCGGTTTTTACAGCCGTAGTGAGGGACGCCTTGGCCGGTTTGTGCCTCCCCTCGGGCTCCTCCGTGCTCCAATACGCGGATGATCTTCTGGTAACGGCGGAGGACGAGGACCTTTGCGCTAAAGCCACACTCGCTCTCCTCTCTCTTCTGGCGCAAGAAGGTTTCAAGGTCTCACGAACTAAGCTTCAGTTCTGCCTCCCCACTGTTCGATATCTGGGTCACGATCTCTCCCAGGGCTCCCGCAGGCTCAGCCCCGAGCGTGTGCAGGTCATCCTAGACACTCAGGTGCCTGCCACCAAACACGCCCTCATGGCTTTTCTGGGACTTATCAATTACTGCCGCCAGTGGATTCCTGACTGTTCCACCTATGACAAGTGTCTGCGCTCTGCAATTCTGCACTCGGACCCTTTGACTCAGCCCCTGGTGTGGTCTGATGAGATGCTGACGGCCTTCAGGGCCTTGAAACAGGCTTTATGCTCGGCCCCTGCTCTCGGACTTCCGAATTACCGTTTGCCGTTTCATTTATATGTGTGCAACCAGCAGGGAACTGCGTCTGGGGTTTTGGCGCAGGAGCACGGGGGGGGTATGCGGCCTTGTGCGTTCCTCTCTAAAACTCTTGATTCTGTGGCACAGGGCCTCCCTGCTTGCCTCAGGGCGGTGGCTGCATGTGCTGTCATGGTCACGGACGCTGAACGGCTGGTTTTGTCTCACCCGCTCGTTCTCCACACCTCACATGATGTAGTGCACGTTTTAAAGAACCTCAGTACCCAGCATTTATCTGCGCAGCGTCGCTCTGGATACGAGTCTATTCTTTTGGCCACCGAAAACCTTACTGTTAAGCCCTCCTCCTCTTTTGATTCTCTCGCGCACGCGCTTCAGCGCCTCCTCAATTCACAGGATGATTTTCTTCCTTCTGAAACACACGACTGCATTTCTAGCATTCTTTTCGAGACAAGTATCCGCCCCGACTTACGCTCCACCCCGTTACTTTCAGGTGATTCGCTGTTTGTGGACGGCTCGTGCTCACGCCCCTCTGACGGCGTTTTCGTGTGTGGTTATTCTGTGTGCCGCCTTCCTGATGAAACTGTTGAAGCTTTTTCTCTTCCTTTCTCCTCGGCTCAGGCTGCCGAACTATACGCTCTAACCCGTGCATGTGTTATTGCCCAGGACACAGACGTCACTATCTACACTGATTCACGTTACGCTTTCGGCGTTGCTCACGACTTTGGTCGGATTTGGGCTTCGCGTGGGTTCACCACTGCAGACGGTAAGCCCATTTCTCATTCTTCGCTTGTTACTGATTTAATCACCGCCTGTCTTCTCCCGCGCTCTTTAGCCATTGTTAAGACTCGTGCTCATTGTATTGGGGACTCTTTTGAGATCAGGGGAAACTCTCTCGCCGATCGCATTGCCAAAGCCGCGGCTGCCTCCGGTGTTTTTCCGCCTTCGCTTACTCTCTCCCTGGTCTCATCCAGTCGCATGATTAGTGCCGTTCTTCCGGACATTGACTTGATCTCCCTCCAGGCCTCCGCTTCGGCCTCAGACAACCATTTCTGGGACTCATGCGGCGCGCAGCCGTCTGACGGCGTTCGGATCGATGCTCAGGGCCGCCTTTGTTTGCCTAGACATTGCACTCCTTTCCTCGTCCGCGAGTTTCATGGTCCCACTCACCGCGGACGAAGGGGGGTAGTGGAGGATTTATCCAAAATATTTTGCATCGACAAAATACACACCGATGTACATCACATTCTAGACAGATGTTTAACGTGCGCCCAGAATAATCCATCTAAACCAGGCGCGGTACATCAGCACCTTCCCATACCTGACACGCCGTTCCAGGAATGGCAGATTGACTTCACTCACATGCCAAAGCAGGGCCCCTTTAAGTATCTTTTGGTCATGGTCGACAAATTTTCACGATGGGTGGAGGCTTTCCCTTGCGGGAAAGAAGACGCTCGCACGGCGGTAAACAAATTGACGCAAGAAATCATTCCGCGTTATGGCCTCCCGGTAGGGATAGACTCTGACAAAGGGACGCCGTTCACCTCTAAGGTGACACAAGAACTATGTAAGGACCTAAAAATCCTTTGGCGATTCCACATCCCGTACCATCCACAATCCTCCGGCATTGTGGAGCGCGCAAATAGAACAATCAAGGGTAAGCTGCGCAAGGCAATGCAAGAAACCGGCACTAAAAACTGGGTACAAATTTTACCCTTAGTCCTCGCTGACATGCGAATGACCGCTCAAGTGGCCCTCGACAACCTGTCTCCGTACGAGCTCGTGATGGGCCGGCCTTTTCCTACACCCTGGCGCAGAGGTATGCAGGCTATAGGAACGAGTGATCTTGATGTACATCTCAGTGAGTACGGCGTGGGTCTCATGCGGGTACTTGATGAATACTGGACGAGACTAAATTCCAAAAAGCCTCCCATTCCTGAGGCACCCACTCACCCCTTTGAGGTAGGGGATAAAGTGTTGGTAAAGAAATTCGCTAAATTAGGCACTCCTCTAGAGGAACCGCCCTACAGTGAACCCACGGATGTGCTCGCTGTAACTCGAACGGCTGTACTAACTGACCTTTTTCCACAGTGGATTCATGCCAGTCGAATAAAGAAGGCTCCAATGTAATAGAAATCTATATTGTTGATGCTTAACAGGTTTTTGTGTTTCAGAAAGTTGCTGTGACAATAGCTGACGGCCTTTTCAGGGATCCCCTTTCCAGCATCCGGAGTGATCCGGTTTCGGCTGATCTACAAAGAGGGGATGGTCGGTGCGTCCCGCAGACTTCTGAACTGAGGAATCTGGAAGACACGTGAGCCTGGGCTACCTTCAACTATCTACATCCTGTGGACACAGAAAGAACAAAGTCAGTGACCAGTATGACTTTCCTTCTGGTATTGGTCTTAGCGCTTGGAGCAGGGAATCCCGCTCAAGCCAGCCACGAGGACAACGTTTTTTGGCGATTTGCCAATTGGACTGCTAAACAACATACTAATCAGTCTTGTTATGTCTGTCAATACGTTAGAGTCTAAACTGTAGTTATACTCTGTAAACAAAGTATAAAAGAGGGGATTGTAAGATTGTGTGTGTTCTCGTGCATAGCTGTCCTGAGCTTTATGACCCTTTCACACCCTGGTAAACGTGCATAATCGCGAGAACATACTCTTTTATTTTCTCTGTACCTTCTAGTTTCGCTGAAACCACATTCCTGGTTCCTCCTGTTCTAGGGGGTGTATGGTCTGCTCTTTCATGTATAATAAAAACGACTCCTTATCTGGCGAGTTGACCTTGTGCCCCCGAGCCCCTTACTTATCTTGTCACGCAAGCTTCTGATGTATATAAACCCTGCTCTTTCTGTGTATCGTTGAGCAGTGCTTGAATAAACCAGATTGATTTAACTCGTGTGGTTTGTTTTAACCCTGCTCCAGAGCGCTCTTACGTCAACGCATCTGAACTGAGACAGACACAGGTTCTAACATTCATTAAGTTGTGGGGAATGGTTAGTAAGGTTGATTCTGACCTCGGCTATGTTGAGGTCACATATCTACTTTTTAAGTTCATGCTATAGTGCATACAATTTTAGAGATATAGCCTACATGTGCATATGCATTCTTCTTGGTGTTCTCACAAACAGGTGAAATAAATCAGTTTAAATTTGGCCTATGGACATAGCCTGGCCTATTCTCAGCCATTACAAAATCTGTTGTCTGACCATATTTAACTGATCTGTATACCACTATGCTACTAGATAACAAAATGCCTGTTTGTTTTATTTCATGTGAGATGTTGATAAATGTGAGCTTCAACAAAATGATAAGAGCACCTCTCTGAGTATCACATTTATGTAAAAAAAGGTGTGCGTGCACGAGCATGGTCGTGAGCAAAAGTGTCCCGGTTTCAGACTAGGGAAATCTGGTCACCCTATTCTAGCTGCATGTGGTCCTAGTACAAGTACTTCAGTCTTGTCAAAGTTAAGCAGAAGGAAGTTAATATATAGATTTAGGCACTGCCTAAATGCGGAGCTCCCATCTGTTTCTGGGTTGTAGAATTTTTTTTATATCATAGCCAGCCTCTTTTGTTTTATTTTTCTACCGTTATAGTTACTATACTGTTTCCTTATGTTGCACAAAATGTCAGGCAACAACACTGATAAGTTACTCGCTACTATACTGTCCCGACTACTACTCTACTTCACTAGTTGTTGGGTTTCCTGGGGTGGCAGGCACACCCACACAGGACTGAAACCATCAGACAACAACTTGATGGGTTACTCACTACTCAGCTGTTGGGTTTCCCATGATGGCAGGCACACACACACACAGGACCGAAACCATCAGACAACAACTTGATGGGTTACTCACTACTCAGCTGTTGGGTTTCCTGGGGTGGCAGGCACACACCCACACAGGACCGAAACCATCAGTAAACAACTCGATTGGTTTCTTTATGTATCCACACTCTATGCCTATGGGGCTCCACTCGTGTGGGCCAAAGGAGCTCCACTAATATGAAGATTTAAAATTTAATTACAGATAGGAGTGTGGTTCAGTTAAAGGTTAAACTGATTTCCGTGGTGAGTAAATACTGATATAGGTAGTAAAGCAGCCTGCAAAGCATGTAATCTAGAATGACGAATACGCACGACTTGCAGTTGCTGCTCTCTAATAGCTCCAATACAGCTAGTCAGCCGTTTGACACAGAACATGACACATCGGGAGTTGTCATTTTCATCTTCGGCACTGTGTCCATTTTAGAAAATCACTGTGCTAGCGAGATAATTTGCTCTCTGACATTATTTCTGTGGATTGAGCATGACAGAAAACACCAAAATCATAGGTAACATACTTTCTTATTTTGAACACAGACTGGCAAATTTCGGCGAAAAGTAAGTTAAATTCTTCTTCTTTTTTTGGTTTTTAAAGTAAGTTAAATATATAAAGTTTTCAAGGTCTTTGGTTGAAATTTTTACCCTCGAGGGTCAAGTTGCAACAGGAGCCAAACCATGCAGGCAATATAAAAGCTAAGCTAACGGAGCATGCGCAGTGCGCAGGCAGCCTTATGCCACTACTTTACCATCAGCTGACCTGTCGCTAGTGTATTGCTGTTTTCTTTCCTTGTCCATACCGTTTGAATTGATCAGTATAACTGGTTTCATAAGCCATGCTCGTCATTAATCACTGTTTGCCATAACTTCATTTTCATGCATTTAACTTTGCTGTGGGGAGAGCGGGGAAAGGCCTAGCGGCATTTTTGGATATCAAATGTTTGTCATGTCTCGTTCAAAATGCTCATTTCATGCTCATTGTCATTTAAATCTCTCATCTGTGTTAACTTCGTCTAATATCAAGAAATGCAAATGTCCACACGGGCTGTGAAAAACATTCTCATTTATTGGGTAAAACTTTGTGATTACATTTCCGTATTCACTTTACTCACCGCCATTCAAACTCTGCTACTTCTGGGTTTATGTGGGGAAACTGAGGGACTGTACCACTTGTGTCAAATAGAGGGGTTTCGTGGGTGGATGGTGGGTTGAACCAGTTTGACAGGGGTGGGATTTATAGCAAAATGTTTTGAAAACAAAAGATAGATGATTCATGAAAACACTGACTGGATTCAGGTCAATTTGTCAGATCCCAGATCCCTGATGAAATCACAATGATTTCAAAATCAGCATCACTATTTAGAATTAAATTCCTACACCTCATAATTTCTATTAATTCATTTTTACACATTTTCTTTCTATTTCAGCTTGTTGCTTTGCTTGTGAAAGATTTCTTCACCTTTCTCTCACTCTTTCACCACTTCTTTCCTTTTCTTCCTCTGTCAAAACACTCCCTTTCTCTTCCCGGTTTTGACTTCATCTTTCTCTCCTTGGTTAACTTATTCTGACATGTTTTTAAAGTGTGTAAAAATAATAATTATTTTGTTGCGCTGTTTGAGTTGCTCTCGGTGGGAAAACCCAATAAATATGAACTTATCTGGAGAGAAAAATAAGTTATGTAGGCACGCTTGCGTTATTAGTTCCCGCCAAAATCAAACAGCCAATCAGAATCGCGAGGGGCGGGGACGGACGGATGTACACGGCTGGGATCCCTGCATGTCCATGAAAAATCAACTCGATGGGTTACCAGATTTTCTTAAGTATGGAGCTCTGCTCGCATGGGCCAAAGATGTAAGAGATCTAATATTTAATAGCCCCACCTTTAGATCAAAGGTGCTGGCAGCAGCTGTACAGTTAGTATGATCGAATTTTATATTGATTAGGTTACTGTTATTAGGTTTTGTTTAGCTTGGGGAACAGACACAGTCTCGATGTAGTGGACCCTGAGTGATGACTCTGTGCAACTAGCAGACAGTCAGTTTAGCCTGTTTGTCTGCTCCCTGGCCTTGGTTCTGGATTGTCAGATGTTAACTAGTCCTGTTCTGAGACTATGACCTATGCTGCAAGAAATGAGAGCAGCACCTTCCCGAGTGGGATGGATACCGTCCCGCCCTAACAGGCCAGCAGTGCCCTCAAAATTAGCCCAATTATTTATAAAGCCCACACTGTTTTCAGAGCACCACCTGGACAACCAGCAGTTCAGTGACCATACCATGCTGTCAGCGATGGTATGGGGCCAGAGCATACTACAGCATCGGACATTGCCTTTGCTAATTTAAACACCTCTACAAAGTTATTCTTAGTAACCTCAAATTGACGAAGGCATACATCATTAGCGGCGGCACGGTGGTGTAGTGGTTAGCGCTGTCGCCTCACAGCAAGAAGGTCCTGGGTTTGAGCCCCGTGGCCAGTGAGGGCCTTTCTGTGCGGAGTTTGCATGTTCTCCCCGTGTCCCCGTGGGTTTCCTCCGGGTGCTCCGGTTTCCCCCACAGTCCAAAGACATGCAGGTTAGGTTAACTGGTGACTCTAATGGTTGTGAATGTGAATGGTTGTCTGTGTCTATGTGTCAGCCCTGTGATGACCTGGCGACTTGTCCAGGGTGTACCCCGCCTTTCGCCCGTAGTCAGCTGGGATAGGCTCCAGCTTGCCTGCGACCCTGTAGAAGGATAAAGCGGCTAGAGATAATGAGATGAGATGAGATACATCATTAGCTCCTACATGAATAACTATCTTTGAGAACCTGTGCTTGCCTAGGACCCTAAGATTACCTGCCTTATATACAATACACAGTTGAGACTTAGCTCAGCTGGTTAGCTAGTGATCTACGACAATTCACAGCTGACCTGTTTGAGCAAAGTATATATAAGGAATTGAACAAGTTGGAGATACTAGAGGACTAAATCACCACTGCATCACTCTCTTTGGATAGACATGAAGCAAAGATGAAATCCCACTGTCATGACATTGTGAGTAATCTTGAAGACCATTTGACCAACGTGCTGATGACAGAAGTTACATTCAAAGCCTTTGGGGTTTACTGTGCTGTAAGGCATAATGTCAGCTGAGGTTTTTCAAACTCTTCCATGTTTTCTTAAAAAGGCTGAGAGCTGAAATGCACGCACACTGCTGTTTAATTACTTTTCAAAATCAATACCTAATTGCATATTGTGATAAATGTGAAATTGTTTCTTCACTGTTGGTTACCCTTGTATTTCGGGTTTTGCGTGTAATCACGAACACGCATCTGCTGGCAAAAATAATTTTCATCTTCATTATTGACATCCCACGAGCGTGCTGCGTTCTTGCTAATTACAGTTTTCGCACTGCACACAACGCGATAAGTGATGTTAATGTAACATGCAGCCCGATTAAATTGTTCTTAACCCGTGGAATTATTCAGTTTGCCAAAGGAGAGTTGCAGCTCATTTACAGTTTGCCATCCGTGAAGCAATTCTGTGATATGTATAAATGTCTATCTGTGTGTGTGTGTTGTATGAAGCATATAGTTACACACCTGTCAATCTTCTACCCTCATTCCTGATTTAGCTTCTTTTTTTTCTTGTTTTGTTTCACAGCATCACTCACATATTAATTCCATCCATCATCTGAAGCCACTTATCCTGTTCTACAGGGTCGCAGGCAAGCTGGAGCCTATCCCAGCTGACTATGGGTGAGAGGTGGGGTACACCCTAGACAAGTCACCAGGTTATCGCAGGGCTGACACATAGACAAACAACCATTCACACTCACACGTATGGTCAATTTAGAGCCACCAAATAGCTTAACCTGCATGTCTTTGGACTGTGGGGGAAACCGGAGCACCCAGAGGAAACCCACACAGCCACAGGGAGAATATGCAAACTCCACACAGAAAAGCCTTCGCCGGCCACTGGGCTTGAACCCAGAACCTTCTTGCTGTGAGGCGACAGTGCTAACCACTACACCACCCACATGTTAATTCTCTACACATTATTTGTCCTGCTTCCATGATCTTGAGAAACATTTCTGACATGCATAAGTTGTTTGTCAACCACACACACACACACACACACACAGAGCTCTCCCATCCCAGTGAAGGCTTGTCGTTTGACGTGACAATGGTTGTGTACTGTAGCCATCATGTAAATAACTACCTGTCTGAAAATCTAAAAATTCTCACAGATATCTGTGTCTCTTTTTCTGGTTTTAAGTCATCCACTGTGTCTGCCCCGTTTCCTGCATTTCTACACACACACACACACACACACACACACACACACCTACTGTCACTAGGATTACCTTAAAATAACAGTTGTGTTGCTCTAAAATGTAAAGAGACAGTATGAAGTATGACTAAATAAAAAAAAAAGTTGTTTCTGCACATTCACTGATGTTTACTGTTATAGCACACAAACATCAACTCATTTTAAACAGACTGTGGATTATATTGCTAATGTTCATCAGGTGAAGTGGATGGATGAATGGACGGCCAGATGGATGGATGGATGGAAAGATACACAATTTATTCTTTCTTTATGCTTTATCAGTGATGAAGAACAGATCAACAGAGAGATTGACAGAGCTCAAACAAATATATCTTAAAGTCCCCCGTCTAGCTTGTCTTCTCAGTGATGATGGATGGATTGGTGGGTGGATGGTAAGATGTATGGATACATGGATACATTATCAATCCTCACTTGATATCATTGATAATTGAGGATAGATGGATGAAAAGGTGATTTGATGGATGCATGGATGGATACATGAATGGATGGAGCAGGCAATGAAACATGAATTTTAAGCCCTGAATCTATCTTCACTTGATCTTAGTGATAATGAAAATGCAGAGCTGAACTGATAGGAGATGGATGGACAAACAGATTTACGGAAAAATAGATACATAATCTATCATCTCTTTTTCCTGTATGAATGATGAAGAACAGATAAACAGAGAGATGGATGAAGCTGAAACAGATATGTCTTAAAGTCCCCCATCTATCTTGTCTTCTCAGTGTTGATGGATGGATTGATGGGTGGATGGAGAGATGTATGGACACATGGATACATTATCTATACTCACTTTATATCAATGATAATTGAGGATGGATGGATTAAAAAGTGATTTGATGAATGGATGGATGGTGTGAACAGCAAGTTGGATGCACTTAGTGATGGACAGATACATGCATGGGGAGGGGGAGATGGAGTGACAGATAGATGGATGAATGGATAGATGAATGGATGCCACATAAGTGAATAGATAAATGCATGGATGAAATGATGGACAGATACACGGATGGATTGAGATCCATGATGGAGAGACATGGATGGATGGATGGATGGATGGATGGATGGATAGAGATTATACTGGGAGATGGAGGGGTGAGATGGACAGATGCATGTGAAAAGAATAGGTAGATGGATGAGTGCATGGATGGATGGACAGAGTTGGATGCATTGAGCATAGGTGGGGAAATGGATAGATGGTGGAATAGAATAGACAGATTTGATGTTATATTTTAAAGGTGATATTCATGAATGGATGAAGAAATAAGTGGATGGAGGGAAAAAAGAGAGAGAGATGAAGCTTTTATTAGACTTTTTAGACTGAGCTTGCTTTGCAGAGTGTGATTTTATTCAGTGTGTGTGTGTGTGTGTGTGTGTGTGTTGTCCTTGGGCTTGAGTAAAACACTGTACATTTAAGTGGCCGTTAATGTCATAATTAAAGAGTCATATTAAATCCTTGCTGTTATGTAATCAACCACTTCATTTTGACCAATCAGAATGAGAGGAGGTCATGACCGAACCACAATCATCATCTGTCACTGTTTCTCTGCATGTGGCATAAGATTGGCAAAACAAATGTACTCAAATTTCAGAAGTTAGCATCTTTAGCAAACCATACAGGTGGAATTCTGGAATAATGAAATCCTTATCATACACTGTTGGCACGTCTGTTGCCACACACACACAAACAAAACCCCAATCACCCCCCACCATGACCACTACCGCCACCACTACACACATATACACCCCGGAATGCTTTAATTCCATTGACTTTGTGTGGCAGTGAGACATTAGATTCGACTTCTTTTTCCCCATCTTCCGACTCTGATTGTCTCATTTCAACCTCATTTCGCTCAGCGTGTGAAGTCGTCGCAGGAGTAAGTACTGTTTATTGAAGATTTTCCTCGAATGGATCATTTTAGATTACTTCTTTTTTTTGTGATTCAGAAAAGATGCCCATTACAGCATGCACTTGTTCATCTGTCTCCATGTGCTTCCATCAGGAGATGGAATAATTTGAGAATATTACAAAGCAATAAATTTTAACTGTAGAGATCGTTAAAACAAGCAAAGTAATGTATGGATGTAAATTCAGGTATTAATGAGTGGAGATATGAATGAATGAATGAATGAATGAATGAATGAACAGACAACTGTCTAAATTCATTCAGAAATGCAGAAATTGATGCATGAACGGATGTAAACATGAATGAAGAACTGAATACATGCATTGACAGATGTATGTAGATTTATCAATGAAGACAAATACAAGAGTTAGAAATGCATGAAAGAATGAACAAATGAACAGAGAGAAATGAAGATGATGAATGAACTAATAATTTGATCATGAAATGTATGCATGCAGGGCTCAATAAAGGAACAGATAATGAATGAATGAATGAATGAATGAATGAATGCTGAGATGGAGAAATAAATGATGGAATGTATAAATGGACAAATGGATAGGTGGATGGACATGTGGGAATATATTCCATATATATATATAAGAATGAACACCTAAACACCTGAGCAATAAATGAATGAATGAATGAATGAATGAATGAATGAATGAAAATATATACATAGATGGATGGACAGATTTGTGTATGGATGCATGAATGAGCAAAAATGCATCTGACACAAATGAATGAATGAGAGAAACACACAGATGGATGAATGAATGACCACAAACAGTCAAATGTTTAATTGATGAACGGATGAATGAAAGAATGAATTACATGAGAAAAATGCATAGATTAACAAATTAATGAATGGATTAATAAGTGAAACTTGATAATTGAATAACTGTATGATCAGACATAAATGCACAAATGAATGAATGAATGAATGAATGAATGAATGAATGGTCAAATGCAAGGAATAATGACAGATTGAGGAAGTAGTGATTGATCAGATTGATGAATGAATGAATTAATGAATGAACTGACAAACACCCAGATGAATGAATAACAATCATTCAAATGTATGGATGAATGCATGATTGCAGAGAATAATGACATGCAGACAAATTGATGGTTAAATTTATAAATAGGTGCACGGATAGATGGATGCATGAATAAAAGTATAGACCAGTGAAAGAATACATGACTAAATTAAAAACTGACATTAATTCAATGAATTACTGAACTGACCAAAACTGATTAATTAATTAACATTCAACTGTATAAATACATGTACAACTCACAGGGAATAATGAATAAACAGATGGATGGATGGATGGATGGATGGATGACCAAATAAAACTGATGGATGCATGAATGGCTTGGTAAAGAGATGCAGTGATGAACATATAAATGGGTGACAAACAAATGAGGAGATGATCAGATGAAAAAATGTACAAACAATCAAATATATGGATGAATGCATGAATGCACTGATTGATTGATGGATGAATAAATAAACAGGAGCTCTTTGTTCTCTCTAAAATTCAGATCCAGTGTTCAAAGAAATGTTTGATGTTTCGGTTTTACAACATTCATTGAAATTTATTTTTTATTGTTATTATTTTTATTTGGATATGTTTTATGGAGCTCCTATAATTATGTTCTTTCCCTCACAGCTGCTCTTGCTCATTGTTCTGTATTCAGTTCGTCGGATGCAGTGTGTTTATCAGGTGTGGACCCTCACACCTCACTCTTCAACTTTCATCATCCATCTTCCATTTATTTATTCTGTCATCCTGAAATTCAGTAGCCTCGAACATTCAGCCATCAATCCACATTCCTCCTTCTTGGCAAGAAACAACTCCATCAGTCCACATGCCACAAATTCTATTAAAAAAAAGACATCACAATACAGTAAGTGTTTCCTATAGTCTGAGCTATTTAAAGCCCTGAAGGGTTCTTTGGCTGTCCTTCTGTAAAAACCATTAACAGTATAAAGTAGAACCCTACATGTCAATCAGAATAGGTTCCTGGAGGAACACGGATAAGCTAAAGAAGCTAAATACCCCTAATGAACCAAAAACCTCTGACGAGTTCATTTTTGAAGGGTGGATTTGTTAACTCACCTAGATAGTTACTTAGCTTACCATTGCACTATGCTGTGTTTAGGTAGTTATCTAGTTTGTTTAATACTTTAAAATTACAGTGCTGCTTGAAAGTTTGTGAAATCTTTAGCATTTTCTAAATTTCTGCATAAATATGACCTAAAACATCATCAGATTTTCACACAAATCCTAAAAGTAGATAAAGAGAACCCAGTTAAACAAATGAGGAAAATTATTATACTTGGTCATTTATTTATTATGGAAAATGATCCAATATTACATATCTGTGAGTGGCAAAAGTATCTGAACCTCTAGGATTAGCAGTTAATTTGAAGGTGAGATTAGAGTCAGGTGTTTTCAATCAATAGGATGACAATCACGTGTGAGTGGGCACCCTGTTTTATTTAAAGAACAGGGATCGATCAAAGTCTGATTTTCACAACACCTGTTTGTGGAAGTGTATCATGGCACGAACAAAGGAGATTTCTGAGGACATCAGAAAAAGCATTGTTGATGCTCATCAGGCTGGAAAAGATAAAAAAAAAAAAAAAACATCTCTAAAGAGTTTAGACTCCACCAATCCACAGTCAGACAGATTGTGTACAAATGGAGGAAATTCAAGACCATTGATTACCCTCCCCAGGAGTGGTCGACCAACAAAGATCACTCCAAGAGCAGGTGTGTAATAGTCAGCGAGGTTACAAAGGATCCCAGGGTAACTTCTAAGCAACAGAAGGTCTCTCTCACATTGGCTAATGTTAATGTTCATGAGTCCACCATCAGGAGAACTCTGAACAACAATGGTGTGCATGGCAGGGTTGCAAGGAGAAAACCACTGCTCTCCAAAAAGAACATTGCTGCTTCTCTGCAGTTTGCTAAAGATCACGTGGACAAGCCAGAAGGCTATTGGAAAAATGTTTTGTGGATGGATGAGACCAAAATAGAACTTTGTGGTTTAAATGAGATGTGTTACGTTTGGAGAAAGGAAAACACTGCATTCCAGCATAAGAACCTTATCTCATCTGTGGAACATGGTGGTGGTAGGTTTGGGCCTGTTTTGCTGCATCTGGGCCAGTACGGCTTGCCATCATTGATGGAACAATGAATTCTGAATTATACTAGTGAATTCTAAAGGAAAATGTCAGGACATCTGTCCATGAACTGAATCTCAAGAGAAGGTGGGTCATGCAGCAAGACAATGACCCTAAGCACACAAGTCATTCTACCAAAGAATGGTTAAAGAAGAATAAAGTTAATGTTTTGGAATGGCCAAGTCAAAGTCCTGACCTTAATCCAATCGAAATGTTGTGGAAGGACCTGAAGCGAGCAGTTCATGTGAGGAAACCCACCAACATCCCAGAGTTGAAGCTGTTCTGTATAGAGGAATGGGCTAAAATTATTCCAAGCCAGTGTGCAGGACTGATCAACAGTTACCGGAAACATTTAGTTGCAGTTATTGCTGCACAAGGGGTTCACACCAGATACTGAAAGCAAAGGTTCACATACTTTTGCCACTTACAGTTATGTAATATTGGATCATTTTCCTCAATAAATAAATGACCAAGTATAATATTTTTGTCTCATTTGTTTAACTGGGTTCTCTTTATCTACTTTTAGGACTTGTGTGAAAATCTGATGATCTTTTAGGTCATATTTATTCAGAAATATAGAAAATTCAACAGGGTTCACAAACTTTCAAGCACCACTGTATATCATTTAATAACAACTAGTAATATTTGCTATGCACTGTGTTGAGCCAAATTCATGTAAATTTTGATGAGTGGTGATGTCATGTGATTATGTTTGTACCTTGCTGATCAAATTTAACCAAAGGCCCTGGGATGAATGATAGGATGTGCCTTTAGTCATAGAAAGTTTGGGATGCAGCCCATTAGCTCCTTTTTGGAATAAACAATGGAATCGCAAGAATGTCCCAGTCTGTCTATGGATACTTGCTAAAATTCTGGTCATGCATAATGGTATACTATGTGTTTACTTTGTGCATACTATGTTGGTATATTATACTACTGTATTATGCAATTTGGAATGCAGTGACACTTCTTGGAAGGATTTTTTTTTTTTTAATTAGTCAGCTCACAAACACCAGTTGTCAAATAGAGCATTTTTGAACACACTCTGCTATCTGAGACATATCCCAACAGTTCCCAGCATTGATTTAGCACATTTGAGAAGCATAAAGATGGAAATCATCATGTGAGTGTCAATGGGAATCAACTGGACTGATGGAGAAACCTCAGCCAATACTGCTAACTTGAACTTAAAAAAAGTTTATTTTCAATTATATTTAGATTAACTTCTTTGGTGGGAATTCTCTCTCTCTCTCTCTCTCTCTGAGGTATATCAACTTAAATACCACGAGTTGGCCTAGTGGTTAGCATGTCCATCTCTTGACCGGCAGATCGATTGCAAGTTCAGTCATACCAAAGACCATCATAAAAATGATACCTACTGCCATCTGGCCAGGTACACCACAATACAGATGAGAGTAGGGAGTCAAACTCTTGTGGTAACTCACAAGACTAGCCCCGCATTGTAACCCTCGCTATGTAATAGGCAAGAGGCTGAGGGCAATAGAAATGGAGAGTGGCACCACCCAATACAGCTTAAAGGCCTGGTTAATACTAGGACTGCCTGGGAAGTCTCCTGTCCGGAAGACCAGGAAGACCTGGTATTGGGAAGACCAAGTCTTGGCATGGGAGGGACTTTGATGTCAAATCCACTTAACATTTACTCAAAGCAGCAGTTCCTAAACCCAGGCCTGCGGACCCCTGCATTAAGTAGATGGTGTGGGTTGCATTGATGCCTTATAGCTCCAGACTCCTGGATTTGATCCTGAACTGGTTACTGTCTGTGCAGAGTTCTGTGTGTTCTCCCCATGTTGCATGGGTTTTTTCTGGGTGAATGGTGTTCTACGGCATACTGGAATTCAAGCTTTGGCACATTCCCTGGTTTTCACATTTCTTGTCTTGATGCCAATTATTGATTCCTGACCCACTTGACACCTCACAACTTTTGATTGATCTCAAAGTTATGCTGGAGCCTACCCCAGGAACACACCATGGATGGGACTCCAGAGGCACCAAGAGATGTTAGTCCGCCGACCAGTATCTTTCTTGGGATGTGGGAAGAAGCCATAGAACCTTGAGGAAATCCACACAGACAGAAAGAGAAGACATCAAGTTTATTTGTATAGCGCTTTTAACAATAAACATTGTCGCAAAGCAGACATGAAACTCCACAGAGAGTAACCCAAGCTCAGGATTGAACCGGAGACTAATGAAGTTGTTTGAAGGCAATGCTCCCTTCTATACCTGTTAGGGTTTTGCTGGGATTCGAACCTGGTTCGTTGGTGTGATAATCCAGCAAACCCCCACTAGGCCACCAGGGGGATGACTCAAATGCAGAGGCGTGAGGCGGAAGTAGAAAAAGAATCAAAAGGTTTATTTAAACTATATACACTATATACAGGGCAAAACAAAAGACAAAAAAAAAACCAAAGAGTAAAATCCAAAAGAAAAGCAAAGTGCAAAAATACAAAAGCTAAGAAGATCAAAAAACACAGTACAAAGGAAACTGGAGATAAACATAACAGCACAAAGACTCCGTGACAAGAGGACTGAACTCAGGGGTATAAATAGACAAACTAATTAAGGACACAGGTGAAGATAATTAGGCAATTAACACAAACACAAAACACAGGAACAGTGGCGGCCTCTAGAGGCCAAAATAAACACGACATGAAAAGGAAATAACAGCGGCCTCTAGAGGCCAAAACAGTCCTAGTCCTAACAGGACCCCCCCCTCTAGGAGCGTCTCCTGACGTTCCCAGGGCGATCCGGATGGGCCGAATGGAAGTCCCGACATAGTTCTTTATCAAGGACATCCCGAGCAGGAACCCAGCAGCGCTCCTCAGGACCATAGCCCTCCCAGTCCACCAGATATTGCAACCCGCCGCGGACCCGGCGGGAGTCAAGCAGGCGATTCACAGTGAACACAGTCTGCCCCTGGAAGATGCGGGGGGGTGGGGGGTTCCTAGGGGCAGGGGCATACGTAGATGTCAGTACGGGCCGTAACAGGGAAACATGGAAAGTGGGGTTGATCCTCAGAGTCCGGGGCAACTGGAGCCGGTAGGAGACAGGGTTCACCCTGCGCACCACCTTGAAGGGGCCAATGTAGCGAGGAGCAAGCTTGCGGTTCTCCACCCGCAGTGGAAGGTCCTTAGTGGACAGCCAAACACGCTGCCCAGGGCGGAAAGCGTGTGCAGGTCTTCTATGGCGGTTGGCCTGAGTCTGGTTGGTTCTGGAGGTCTGTATGAGGGTCTTCCTGACCTTGCTCCAGGTCTTGCGACACCGTCTCACATATTGGTTGACCGAGGGCACCCCCACGTCCTCCTCCTGGTCCGGGAACAGAGGTGGCTGGAACCCGAATTGGCACTGGAATGGCGACAGCTTGGTGGCCGATGACTGCAGGGTGTTGTGGGCGTACTCCGCCCATGGCAGCCAGGTGCTCCACGATGTCGGGTTATCCATAGCCAGGCCTCGCAGGGTGGTTTCCAGGTCCTGGTTGAGCCTCTCCGTCTGACCATTGGACTGTGGGTGAAACCCAGAGGAGAGGCTGGCAGTGGCTCCGATGACCTTGCAGAACCCGTGCCACACTCGGGAGGAGAACTGGGGCCCTCGGTCTGAGACGATGTCCTGTGGAAGACCAAAGACTCGGAAGACATGATTAAACAAAAGTTTTGCAGTTTCAAGAGCAGAGGGGAGTTTGCACAGTGGTATGAAGCGGCAGGCCTTGGAGAATCTGTCAACTAAGACCAAAATGACCGTGTTACCTTGTGACTCAGGGAGACCCGTGATAAAGTCGACTGCCACGTGGGACCAGGGACGCCGGGGAATGGTCAGAGGATGCAGGAGACCCTGGGGACGCTGTCGTGGGTTCTTGGTTCTGGTGCAAACCTCACAGGACAGGACAAATGACCTTACTTCCTTCTCCATGTTAGGCCACCAGAAGCGTCTTTTCAGGAAGTCCAGGGTCCTCCGAGCTCCCGGGTGGGCGGTGAGAGGGGAAGAGTGACCCCACTGGAGAACCTTGGCCCGGGCTTGATGTGGGACGTACAAGAGGCCTGGTGGCCCCGTCCCAGGACCGGGGTCCTGGCGTTGGGCTCGTCGGACAGCCTCCTCAATACCCCAGCGGACAGGGGCCACAATCCGGGACACAGGGATAATAGGCCCGACTTCATTCTCCCTGTTAGTGGCAGAGAACAGTCTGGACAGTGCGTCAGGTTTGGTGTTCTTGGAGCCGGGGCGGTATGAGAGGGTGAAGTCAAACCGACTGAAAAACAGGGCCCACCTAGCCTGTCGAGGGTTCAGTCTCTTGGCTTGCTGGAGGTACTCCAGGTTCTTGTGGTCAGTCCAAACCAGGAATGGATGTTGTGCTCCCTCCAGCCAGTGCCTCCACTCCTCAAGGGCCAGTTTGACCGCTAGCAGTTCTCGATCCCCCACATCGTACCGGGACTCAGCAGGACTCAGGCGGTGGGAGAAGTAAGCGCAGGGGTGCAGCTTTCCTTCCGAACGTTGAGAGAGCACCGCGCCGACACCACTGTCCGAGGCGTCCACTTCCACGATGAATGGTTGGGAGGTGTCCGGGAGAACCAGAATGGGTGCCGTGCAGAAGCGGTCCTTGAGGTCTTTGAACGCCTTTTCTGCCTGAGGAGACCAGCCATAAGATCCACCTGTCCCTTTGGTGAGGTCTGACATGGGTGCTGCCACAGAACTGAAGTTCCTGATGAACTTGCGGTAGAAGTTAGCGAATCCTAAGAACCGCTGAACCTCCTTAACGGACTTGGGAGTAGGCCAGTCCCGGACGGCCAGGGTCTTGGCAGGGTCCATTTGGAGTTGGCCTGTCCGTACAATAAATCCCAGAAAGGAGACCTCGGGAACATGAAATTCGCATTTCTGGGCCTTGGCGAACAGATTGTTCTGTAGCAGCCTCTGGAGAACCTGGCGGACATGGTGGCGGTGCTCCTGCACGGTCTTGGAAAAGATAAGGATGTCGTCGAGGTAGACAAAAACGTATAGGTTAATCATGTCCCTTAAGACGTCGTTGATTAGGGCCTGAAAAACAGCTGGTGCGTTGGTGAGTCCGAAGGGCATCACCTGGTATTCGTAGTGCCCAGACGGGGTGTTAAAGGCAGTCTTCCACTCGTCTCCCTGTCGGATACGGATGAGGTGGTATGCGTTCCGTAGGTCCAACTTGGTGAAGACGGTGGCGCCTTGGAGCAGGTCGAAAGCTGTGGACATCAGCGGAAGGGGATATCGGTTGCGCACAGTGATCTTATTCAGGCCCCTGTAATCAATACATGGTCGGAGCCCCCCATCCTTCTTGCCGACAAAGAAGAAGCCGGCTCCAGCAGGTGAAGTGGAGGGTCGAATAAACCCAGAGACCAGGGCATCTTTGAGGTATTCCTCCATGGCCTTGCGTTCTGGCTGAGAGAGTGAAAACAGTCTGCCACGAGGAGGGGTAGTCCCAGGGAGCAAGTCGATGGCACAGTCGTAGGCCCGGTGCGGAGGAAGAACGGCGGCCCTGCTCTTGCTGAATACCTCCTTGAGATCCCAGTACTCTGTGGGAACTTGAGATAACTCGGTGAGATCAGGGGGCTCGGCAGGAGACACAGGAGAGCTAGAGAGCAGACAAGAGGCATGGCATGCAGGGCCCCATTCCACAACCTGGCTTGTTACCCAGTCTATGCGAGGGTTGTGGCGAGTAAGCCAAGGAAGGCCTAGAATAACTGGGAACTCAGGTGAAGGAATCAGGTGCAGGGATATTTCTTCCTTGTGACCTTGAGACTGGAGGAAGACTGGAGAAGTAACTTGGGTGACTCTTCCATCACCTAACGCTTGGCCATCGAGGGCAGACACAGACAGTGGGACTTCAAGAGGTGCAGTAGGAATATTGATGCTTTGGGCGAAGTGAATATCCATAAAGTTCCCAGCCGCCCCTGAGTCTAACAAAGCTTGACAAGAGTGGACAGATTCACCCCAGGAGATGGAGACCGGGATGTAGATTCCTTGGCCAGGGAGTCCGGGAGAGAGGGTAGGCCCCGTCACAACCCTCCCTCGGCTGGACGGGGCGGTCCTTTTCCCAAGAGTTCGGGACATGATGCTCGGAAGTGACCAGGCTTGCCACAGTAGATGCAGCACTTGTCCCTCCTTCTGCGCTCCCTCTCAGATGCGGAGAGGCGAGTACGACCCACTTGCATGGGTTCTGGACAGTCACTGAAGGAGGTAGACGGTCTCCAGGTAGAGGTAGGGAGGCTGGGGGGGCTCAAGGCTTGGTGGCGTTCTCTCATCCTGTTGTCCAGACGAATAGCATGTGAGATGAGGGTTTCGAGGTCACTTGGGCATCCAATAGAGGCCAGACCGTCCTTGATGGGGTCAGACAGACCATGGTGGAAGGCTGACACCAGGGCAGTCTCGTTCCATCCACTTACTGCTGCGAGTGTTCGGAACGAGATGGCGTAATCTGCGACGCTTCCTCCTTGCCGGATGGACATGAGCTTTCGGGCTGCGTCGGTACTGATGTCTGCCTGATCGAAGACCCGAAGCATCTCTTCAGAAAACAGCTGGAAATCAAAGCACTCAGGTCCCTGTCTTTGCCAGATAGCAGTAGCCCAGGCTCGCGCCTTACCAGCTAATAAGGTGATCACAAAGGCAATCTTGCGGCGATCCGTAGTGTAGGTGGTAGGCTGAAGCTCAAAGGTGAGTTGACACTGGGTAAGGAACTCTCGGCACTCACTGTGCTTGCCGTCATACCTCTGTGGTGCAGGAAGGCTGGGTTCGCGAGGTGAAGAAGGCAGCATTGCAGGAGGCACTGGAGCAGGAGTGGGAGCTGGATCAGGAGCAGGAACTGGATCAGGAGCAGGAGATGCAGGCAGAGATGTCAGCTGTGCCAGGGTTTTCCCAATTTGCTGAAGCAGTTCCTCGTGGCGAGCGAGGGCCTCACGTTGGCTGGTGAGCGTACGTCCATGAGCGTCCATGGTCGCTCCGAAGCGTGTCAAAGCTGCCATAATTCCCTGAAGGTTGGCCGGGTAGACAGTTGAAGCAGCCTCTGCTGAGTCGGTCATGACGGAGTCTTTCTGTTAGGGTTTTGCTGGGATTCGAACCTGGTTCGTTGGTGTGATAATCCAGCAAACCCCCACTAGGCCACCAGGGGGATGACTCAAATGCAGAGGCGTGAGGCGGAAGTAGAAAAAGAATCAAAAGGTTTATTTAAACTATATACACTATATACAGGGCAAAACAAAAGACAAAAAAAAAACCAAAGAGTAAAATCCAAAAGAAAAGCAAAGTGCAAAAATACAAAAGCTAAGAAGATCAAAAAACACAGTACAAAGGAAACTGGAGATAAACATAACAGCACAAAGACTCCGTGACAAGAGGACTGAACTCAGGGGTATAAATAGACAAACTAATTAAGGACACAGGTGAAGATAATTAGGCAATTAACACAAACACAAAACACAGGAACAGTGGCGGCCTCTAGAGGCCAAAATAAACACGACATGAAAAGGAAATAACAGCGGCCTCTAGAGGCCAAAACAGTCCTAGTCCTAACAATACCACCTCTTGATTCAGTAATTGTGGTACAAAATATTTATCATACTTAATGGACTTTCTTTTTTGGCTCATATCTTGAATCTTCATTTCTATTCATTTTTATCAACTGCCAAAGGTTTGATTTGATGAAGCATTTCACTGTGTACTAAAGACACCAACAGGCCAAGGCACTGAAGATACTGAGGTCACTGCTGTTATATCAGAAATACAAGCGATCACAAATGCTCATTGGAATTACAAGTCTACATTCTGAATTTGAAGACAATGAACAAGTCAAGTCCAGGTGTCTAGGGTGTTCCTTGATACTTGATAATTGGATGCTCAAGCCAAACCAATAAGACATTGTGGTATGGTAACCTTGAGGTGAGGTGGAGAATTTAATCATTACCATTGAGGGTGGAGCATGGTGGTGTAGTGGTTAGCACTGTCACCTCACAACAAGAAAGTTCTGGGTTTGAGCCTAGTGGCTGATGGGGGCCTTTCTGTGTGGAGTTTGCATGTTCTCCTCCTGTCTGTGTGGGTTTCCTCTGGGTGCTCCAGTTTCCCTCACAGTCCAAAGACATGCAGGTTAGGTTAATTGGTGGCTCTAAATTGACCGTAGGTGTGAATGTGAATGGTTGTTTGTCTTTAAGGCAGCTGGGCCATAGAAGGTTCACGCTCCACGCTGCATGCTGCACGCTACACGCTACACGTTCACGTGAAGAACCGGACCCTGGGCCATTAAACTTCATGCTTGGATGTTCACGTGTTGCGTCTGTTCTACTTTGACCGAGTAACCAACAATATGGACTCTTCGGATGACGACGATTGCCTCATTCTGCTTTTACTGAGACAGAGGAAGAGAAAAAGGAACAGAATTTGGAGCCGAGAACACTTCCTTCTGAGAGAAACCCGTGGTGAATTTCACCGAACATTCTATAATCTGCTTGACAATCCCGATGAAGAACTATTTTTCAATTATACCATTCAATTATATTTTTTCTGAAGTTTTCCCCTGAAAGCATAGAGTTATCTCCCTAGACCCGTTCTGATTGGCTGGCGCGGCGGTGACCGCATGCATTGACTGGAATTTCCATCTTCACGCCTAGAAAAAAGTGTGCATGTTCATTTCACGCTTCACGCGTGAAGTGTGCAGCGTGCAGCGTGCAACGTGAACGCCGTTCTATGGCCCAGAGCAAGTCATGCTACGTTTGTCCACTTTTCTTTACACGCGTGTAGCGTGTAGTGTGCAGCATGCAGCGTGAACCTTCTATGGCCCAGCTGCCTAAGGCCCTGTCCACACGGCAACAGATTCAGGTGAATCTGATAAAATTTTTTATCGTTTCGGCCTGGCGTCCACACGGCACCGGCATTTTGGGTGCCCCAAAATGAAATCTTTTGAGAACGGGTTCCAGAGTGGAAAAATCTGGCAACGGCGCCATTGCGAAGTCATCTGGATGAGTAGAACGGATTTGTTTACTATGACATCACAACCGCATGACTAGAACAAGTAGCACTCTCGCGCACATCATTCATAACAACAGAAATTGAAATTGTTTACACATTAACCTGACTGACCTGCCAGACAGACAATTTACACCTGCTTTGATGAACAGAAAGTACAGCCTTCCACACAAAGCAACAGTTACCTGACAATAGACCCCGCAGTAAACATCATTCATACGTAAGCGGAAATTGCGCACGCAGCCTGGACCCAAAAAAGACTCAGAAATGCCTAGTTGTTGTGTTGTCGGGTGTCAGAATCGTAGCAGTGATGGGGTTAAAATGTTCAGAATTCCAGCAGGATCTCACCCATTCCAAAAAAATCGCCGACGTCTATGACTACAAGCCATCAAACGTGTAGACTGGGATGAAAGCACCATCAAAAATGCGCGGGTTTGCAGCGCCCACTTCATCACAGGTAAGATCAGGCTATTTATTAAATCTTTCTTTTTTATTCTTTCTAGTCTTCGTTTATTGATGTAGCAAAATACTTTGGTAATGTTTGTCTGATTAGCTGGGTCATAGTTACACAATGTAATGAATATTGTTAGCATGTTAACTTAGCTTTGCATGCAATTTTGTTTGTAGGAGAGGTCTCGCTTGACTCAAGCAGTCCAGATTTTGTGCCATCATTATTTGTGTATGCCGAAAATCACAATTTTAAAGCAAGGATGGAAAGGTAAAATTGTGTGCCCTCACTCTAAATGCCAACTTACGTTGACTGCTCTAACCTAGCTCCCGCCCCATTCAATTTCATTTCTGGTCTCTGCCTCTTGCTTTTTACGCAGCTCTGATTTCTCTTAGCTGCACTCTTTACACCATCTTTCCTTTCATGCCATTACCTCCTGCAAATTGCTGTTTAGTGTTGGTATTTGCTGTTGTAGCTAAAGCCACATTGCCATCACATCACTGGCATAATTTGATTAAAACAAAATGAATATGAATGTCCCATTGTTAATCAAGTTGTACATGCCCGCACATAACATAATCATATGCGTCTAAAGACTTGTAGGCAGGAAGTTTTTCGTGGGTGTACACTGAAGTCTTGTCAATAAGGTACGAGTATATATCTGGCCATTGTATACCAGGGAACTTACTAACATTGTCCGTCCACTCTTTAATTAAATACGGATCCGGTAGGCGATGTCCACTTGTTAGAGTTAACTTATTTATGTAGCGTTCTCGATCTTGTAACGACAATTGTTTGGCATAATCTGACAGCTCATAATGCCGGTCTATGGGCAGCGCCATTGTTTCTGGGTCCAGGCTGCGCGCGCATCCTGGCAACAGTTGGTTTGTTTACAAACATGCGAAGGGGTCTATAATGCAGGCAGAGGGGAAAAGGGTCAGAAGACCCTTCAACAGACTGTTTTGTATGAACCACTGCATTGCATTCACTATTGTACACAGCTTTTCTTTTAAATAAACAACTAACTGAACCATTTCTTGAATTTCTTTTTTTATTGGATAAGACTGCTTTTCAAAATGTTCACACACAATATAAAAAGTTATATAAAAATGCTTTTCAAAATGTTCACACAATAAAAAAATTAAGTTATATAAAACTATGCACACTAATAAAACTAATTTGTACACACAGAAGGCACGATTTCCTCGCGTAGTCGCAGCCAACTTCTTCTTCTTCTTCTTGTGTGTTTGTTCCTGTGAGTGCTTCATGCCGGGTAGAAGAAGGGGTTTATGCGTGTAACAGACGTTGCGTTGTGTTGTTCACCAGTCTTTTTATTCTGAAGAAATGAGACACAAATACACTGCTGAGGACGGGCTGCAAACGTCCAGTGGCATTGGTGCTTACATTTCCAAAATGAACTGAAAGAGGCCAGCGCCTCATTCCCATAACTACCTGCGCTCTTAAAGGGCCAGCGCAGAATTTCCCCACCACTACACACAATGGCAAGTGGAAAAAAATAAACCCATTACATGCGCATGCATCCTACTTCTTCTTCTATTGTTCTGGTGTCTCTGATGGGACCGTCTTACAGCACACGTAGAGGTGTGGCATGTGTATTGCATCGTTTTCAGCAAGCTTTGCGTTGCCATATGGACCTGATATTTTACTGATCCGTTGCCCATGTGGATGCGATATTTTTTTTACCCGCTAAAAAAAAAATCTTGTTGTCGTGTGGATGTAGCCTAAGTGTCAGCACTGTGATGACTTGGTGACTTGTCAAGGGTGTACTCTGCCTCTTGCCCATAGTCAGCTGGGATAGGTTCCAACTTGCCTGTGGCCCTGCACAGGCTAAGTGGTTTTGGATAATGGATGGATCATTGAAGGGTTTTTTTTTTTACTTAACACAGGAAGCCAGAGAACTCAGAAGTGCAATGAAAGGTGAAGAAGTCATGCTGCTTTATTCTAGATCAGCTATAAGGACCTGATGCTGTGCACAGGAAAATCAACCCGGAGCTGAAGTAGTCAACCCTCAAGAAGACGAGGGACTGAACAAGCAACCAAGTGGCCCCCTTGGAGAGCAAATGGTTTAATCAGGCTTTTGAGACGTTTCCCAGCATAAAAGTGTGCACTTCAAATAGTCTTCTATCAGGGTAGGGTGTCTCATAGCCAGAAGGAGAAGAAAGAGTCAGTTATTTAATTATTTGAACTTCAAGTATGAGTGGGTAGCATTTGATGAACAGATTGATGCATTTAACCAGATTTCATCCTTCTAATTCTCCTTCTTCTGCTTTTGACATTTACCTAAGTTCTCAGAAACTTGAAGTGCACATTTTTTCAGGTTAAAATCTCATCAGAAGCCTGATTAAAACATGATCCTTCCTGTTGTGTGTCTCAGAGAATAGTGGAGGTGAAGAGCACTTTTCTCAAACATGAAGGTAGCATCTGAGGAATTTAAAGGTGTGTCTGAATTCTTTAGATGCTTAATGTTTAGGTTAACTTGCTCTCATCCACTTCACCTAAGCCAATTCTCTAAGGGGCTATTTCATTACTTTACCAGTATCCGAGTGATGATGAGCGTTAGATCTAGTGCACTTCACTCAGAAACACAATTTCACAAGTCTAACACAGTTACTTTTTCAAGATTGAGTTTCACACTGGCGGCACGGTGGTGTAGTGGTTAGCGCTGTTGCCTCACAGCAAGAAGGTCCGGGTTAGAACCCTGTGGCCGGCGAGGGCCTTTCTGTGCTGAGTTTGCATGTTCTCCCCGTGGGTTTCCTCCGGGTGCTCCGGTTTCCCCCACAGTCCAAAGACATGCAGGTTAGGTTAACTGGTGACTCTAAAGTGAATGTGAGTGTGAATGGTTGTCTGTGTCTATGTGTCAGCCCTGTGATGACCTGGCGACTTGTCCAGGGTGTACCCCGCCTTTCGCCCATAGTCAGCTGGGATAGGCTCCAGCTTGCCTGCGACCCTGTAGAACAGGATAAAGTGGCTAGAGATAATGAGATGAGATGAGTTTCACACTCAGAGTTCTCTGTCTGTGAAGAATTGCCATAATTATCTAGGCTAGCAGGATGACATAATATCTAGCAATATTACACTGAATGAATTATTTCAGATACCTTATCCTTATTGTATAGGAAGTTAATGAGGGTGCACTGGAAACTGCTAGGAAGCTCCCTTAAGCCTCGGTCACAACCGGCCATACGTGCTCCTACGACTGGTCTACGTGCAAAAAACTCAAGAAGCGCACATGAAACGCACAGAGGGTGCGCGTGTGACATGCTGATTTTCGAGCTGTAGACTGGCCGCAGACTGGCTGCAGAGGTTCTTTGTCATGTCAAACAAAGTCTACGGGCGCTTACGTTTTTTTCAGGTTGCAAGACAAACTTACGGCCAACGTGCGTCTTTCTCCACGAACAAAAAAAAAGCAGCGATTTGGGAAACGCCAAAAATCGCACAGCCAAAAAATCATATGTCCGGTTGTGACCTAGGCTTTAGTAAGCAGCTTATTTGGGCAAGCAATAGGTTAACCAAACTGTAACAAATACAAGAGAATCACAAGGCTGTTTAGCTAGCTTTTGCGGCAAAACATCTAGGTCTGTTATCAAACATGTTGGAAATGTTTTATCCCTTTTCTACTCTGAGAATTCACAACTTCCAACAACTGTTTGTATTTATTAATCACTGCATCTGTTTATGGTTAAAGGAAAGTCTATACATCTTACTATTTATCTGTTTATAGTCACAGCAAAGTCAACCCATCATACTATTTATCTGTTTATAGTCACAGCAAAGTCAGTGCATCATTCTATTTATTTTTTATAGGTCACAGGAAAGTCAATGCATCATACTATTTATCTGTTGTAGTTACAGCAAAGTCAATGCATCATTCTATTTATTTTTATAGGTCACAGGAAAGTCAATGCATCATACTATTTATTTGTTTATAGTGACAGTAAAGTGAACACATCATGCCATTTATCTGTTTATACACATTGAACACCTGAAAGGAATGTGTATGTATAATAATAATAATAATAATAATAATAATAATAATAATAATAATAATAATATTGGCTGTTTTTTCATGGTATATCAGATATATTCCATTCAGCTAGCATGAAGTTGTACTCATCTTCAACTCATTCAAAATCATTCTATCTGAATGGAATATATCTGATCTACCACTCAACACCAGCCAGTATTACTTAAATGTGTCAATCAGATCCGTGATGTATTTCTTATGAAAAATGTGAGTTTTTCAACATGACCAACATGAGATTTTCAACCAGCTTGTGATTTTCTTTTTATTACATAGACGTATTCACAAACAAAAAGTATCCAAATTTATCAAAACATTTCTTCGATTTCCTCACGAGTGACATATAGAGATTCATGCGATGGTTTTGAATCTCCATGTCCTGGATGGAGCTCGTATGAAAAATATGAGTGGTGTATTTCCCAGTAATACACTCATGTCCATATAATATAATAGAGTAGAAGGCGCGTGCGCGCATGCACACATGCTCGCACACACACACACATACACAAATAAATAAAATTTAAAATAAAAAATAAAACAAATTAATAAATAAAAACAAACTTGTGGCCAGGTGTCTGTGCTTTGATTGAAAATAATTATTTCTTGATAATGGATTTTTTTTTCTCTGACTAAATGTATTTCCGGTAAAGCTTGGATTTTTCTCTTTTTTTTCCCAGTGTGAGATGAAGCGACTGCACAGAAATGTGGATTTTTTCAAATGCTTTTTGCTTATCTTTACAAGAGGTTCCAGTACTTATGTAGGGAACTGCATTCGTGGAAATCTTTTTTTCTTTTCTTTTATATTTCTCACCAAAGGATAAAAAAAAAAAGATTTGAAAAAGCAGCACTCAAGTGTTTTGGTGAAATCCAGTTTGGAAAAAAGGAGACTTGTTTTGTGTGTGTTGAACCATTGAACTGAGCAAACATCACTCAATGATTAACTCTCCTTGCACTCATCATCCACTTCCATGCTCACATGCTCATTTAAATCTGTGCACAGACAAGCTCTTCACTTTTCCAAACTGATTAAAGTGCACTTCAGTGGCTCTAACAATGCTGCCATGCATAAAAGTTGCAAATATTAAAAAGAAACAACAATTTTCAGAAGTTACTGCTGCATTTTTTGTATTGTATTATGTAACAGCATTCTTCATTTCATCCTTTATATCTAGCTAACATCCCCCCCCCCCCCCCAAGAAGTCACATGAGCTAAATTTGGTCCTTTTTTCTGTTTAGACAAATTGGCAGAATTCACCTCATGCTGGTAAACCCCAACAGCATTGGCATTAACGCTCAGCGGTTCTTGCGTTTGGAGTGTCATTAGTCTCCAAACAGGATGCTAAATCATCCTGCTCTGTCTCCTATCGATTCATCATTAGAAATGCAACTATTTAAAGTTATCCTCTCTCACGAATTGCAGAGAATCAGTCTCTTCCTTTCATCATGAAAACCACACCAAAGACCTTAAGTCCAAATTGTCTTCTGAATAACTTGAGGAAGAAGAAGAGGAAGAAAATAATGTCAGTTTTTAGACTCCCTGTACAAACAAAACAAATTAATTCATTAAAAACAGAGCATCAAGCCTGTAACCTGACAAAGCAATAAAGTCATTTGTTTTGTATTGCTTTCTATTCATATTCATATGATTTGTATTTGATCTTGTCATTTAATAAAGCGAAAAGTTATTCATTGGCTGTCTGCTATGTCCTTGATGAAAGAAATAAAGAAAGCTTTACAATAGACAATTGGAATCAATACTTAATTAATACATAACTGTTTTTGAGACTTTCAGTCTTGTCATTTAAAGAAAGTAATAAATTAATAAAGCAAAAACCTCTGCAGCCTCAGTTGTGTTCTTGATGGAAGGACACACCCACCAAAAAATAGATAGATAGATAGATAGATAGATAGATAGATAGATAGATAGATAGATAGATAGATAGATAGATAGATAGATAGATAGATAGATAGATGAAAAAAGAAAACATAATGATGGCTACTGGGTTTTGCTGCAAAATTAAGAAGCAAGTGTGACAAAGTATCCAGAAGAAGTGTGGCTGGTTCTGCAAGATGCTCAGTAAAACCTACACTTAGACACTTAGACAACCTTTATTGTCATTCAGTATGCAACAAGTGCACACAGAACAAAATTTCATTGCAATTTGGCTCAGCACAGAATTAAATATGAAGTGTATTAAATTAAATTATGCAACAGCAAAAATATTATAAAGTGCAATAGTATAAAGTGACCTGTGGAATTAGGAAATGTTCAAGTATAAATAGAAGTTTAGAATTTGGATTTGGAGTTCAGCAGTCTGGTGACCTGGGGGAAAAAGCTGTTACTGGTGGTCCTGCACTGAATGCTGCAGAACCTCTTTCCAGATGCCAGGAGGGAGAACAGTCCATAGTGAGGGTGTGAGGAGTCACTGATGATGTTTCTGGCTCAAGACATGCAGTGCTTTGGTGAATGAATGGTGCCTTGGTCCTGAATGGAGGGAAAATAAGTCCCAATGATTTTCTCTGCTGTCCTCACCACTCTCCTCACAGTCTTCCAGTCAGAGGCACTGCAGCCTCCACACCACACAGAGATGCAGCTGGTTAGAATGCTCTCTATGGTGCTTCTGTAGAATGTAGTGAGGATGGGTGGGGGCAGGTGGGCTCTCCTCATGCTACGCAGGAAGTGCAGATGCTGCTGTGCCTTCTTGACCAGTGACACAGTGTTCACAGATCAGGTGAAGTTGTCTGTGATGTGCACCCCCAGGAACTTGGTGCTATTGACCACCTCCACAGCAGTGTTGTTGATGAGAAGTGGAGCATGGCTGGGCTGGTTTTTCCTGAAGTCAACAATGATCTCTTTAGTTTGGTCCATGTTCAGGATCAGGTTGTTTTCCCTGCACCAGCCCACCAGCTGCTCCACCTCCTCTTTATAGGCCAGGTCGTTGTCATCCCTGATGAGGCCCACCACTGTTGTGTCGTCTGCAAACTTCACAATGTGGTTGCTGGCAGCCCTGGGGATGCAATAGTGTGTCATCAGAGTGAACAGCAGAGGGCTCAGGACACAGCCCTGAGGGGAGCCTGTGCTGAGGGTGATGACACTGGAGGTGTTCTGGCCGACCCTGCACTGACTGTGGTCTTTCAGTGAGGAAGTCTAGCAGCCAGTTGCACAGGGGGGTGCTGAAGTCCAGGGGACCCAGTTTGTTCACCAGATGCTGTGGAATTATAGTATTAAACACTGAACTGAAGTCCAGGAACAGCTTCTGCACATGAGTGTTCTTCTCCTCCAGGTATGCAAGGCTCAGGTGAAGAGCAGAGGAGATGGCATCTTCAGTGGAGCAGTTTGGCCAGTAGGCAAACTGGGAGGGGTCAATTCTGGGAGGGAGCCTGGAGGTGATGAGCCTTTACCAGCCTCTCAAAGCACTTCATCATAATGGGAGTGAGTGCGACATGCCGGTAGTCATTGAGTGATGTCATTTGAGGGTTTTTTTGGCACTGGGATGATGGTGGCAGTCTTGAGACATGATGGGACTTTGGCTTGATCCAGTGAGGTGTTGAAAATGTCCATTAGAACATGAGCCAGCTGGTCTGCACATTCCCTGAGCACCCAACCAGGAATATTATCGGGGCCCAGGGCCTTCCATGTGTTGACTCTCCTTAGAGTCCTCCGCACCTCAGCTGTATCAAGACAGAGTGCCTTTTCATCCTGATGGGGGACAGCTTTCACTGCAGGAGTGATATTTAGTGCATCAAACCTCCCAAAGAAGTTATTGAGTTCATTGAGGAAGTCAGCATTATCATCACTCTCAGGAGGGGCTATCCTGTAGTTTGTGATAGCCTGTATGCCTTTCCACATATCTCTGGTGTTGGTGGTGTCATGGAAAAAGTCCTGGATTTTTTTACTATGAACACACTTTGCTAATCTGATGGCACTGTTCAAGTTAGCTCTCACTGTTCTCAGTGCCTTCTCGTCGCCAGACTTGAAGGCTGAGTTCCATGCCTTTAGCATTTTGCATACTTCATAAGTCATCCAGGGCTTTTGGTTGGCCCGGGTGGTGATGCTCTTTATGTCGCTGACGTCCTCCATGCATTTGTCGATGTAGGCTGATATAGACATGGCATACTCATCTATGTTGGTATGATCATTATAAGTGGCAGCTTCCTTTAACATGTCTCAGTCTGTGCACTCAAAACAGTCCTGTAGTGCCTCCACAGCCCCCTCAGACTGCACCCTCACCTGCCTCACTGTAGGTTTCCCTCTGAGCAGCAGGGGCTTATATGCAGGGATTAGCATATGGATAAATGGTCAGAAGAGCCAAGGTGGGGGCAGGGGGCTACTCTGAATGCATCCTTCATATTGGTGTAGGCCAAGTCTAATGTGTTCGCGCCCCTGGTTGCACAATCCACATGCTGGTGAAAAGGAGGGAGGACTGTCTTCATGTTGGCCTGGTTGAAATCCCCAGCCACAATGAAAAGAAGAAGAAGAAGAAGAAGAAGAAGAAACCTTTATTCATCACATGCACACTTCAAGCACAGTGAAATTCATCCTCTGCATTTAACCCATCTGAAGCAGTGAACACACGTGCACACACACCCAAAGCAGTGGGCAGCCCAGAGCGCCCAGGGAGTAGTCAGGGGTCAGGTACCTTGCTCAAGGGCACCTCAGCCCAAGGCCACCCCACATCAACCTAAAAAGCCCTCAGTGTGAGCAGATTGCAACTCACTGATAGTCCGGTAGAGAACACTCATAGCCTCCTTTGTGTTAGCGCTGGGGGGCATGTACACAGCAGTGATAGAAACTAAAGTAAACTCCCTGGGCAGATAGAATGGTCTACAGTTTACAGTCAGAAGCTCAATGTCCAGTGAGTAATGGTTTGAGACAAACTTAGCATTTTTACACTGATTGTTATTGATATATACTATTCAAAAAAAGTAGGGGATATTGGATTTACAAGTAGAATGAAATGCAGATCATGAGGTCAGGAAGGAAACAAATGACAGAAAAACATTAAGGAAACATTTGTCAATTTATTCAAAACCCTGTGTACAGTCACTAAAGGATAGATTCTCCAGAATAAGGGTCAACACAAACACAGGGTCACACAGCAAATTTACCACCATTTTGAAACCGAGTCAGTAGCGGGTAAAACCCCCTCGGTTGGCTAGACAAGCTCGAATTCGGCGTGGCATACTCCTAACGAGACGTCCCAGGTCATTTTGGGGAATGTTATTCCATTCCTGTTGCAATGCTGCAGCAAGTTCTTGGACATTGGCAGGAGGTTGTTGACGTTGGCGTAGCCGCTGTCCAAGCATGTCCCAGACATGCTCGATGGGGGAAAGGTCCGGACTGAGTGCTGGCCATGGTAATCTGGTGATATTCTGCTGCTGGAGGTAATCTGTAACGATCCTGGCCCTATGACATCTGGCACTGTCATCTTGGAAAATGAAACGGCGGCCATAATGACATGCAAACGGCACAACATGGGGTGCCAAGATGTTGTCCCAGTAGTACTGCCCTGTGACACGTCCAGCAACAACATGCAAGTCTGTTCTGCCGGCAGCAGTGATGCCTCCCCACACCATTACAGAGCCACCCCCATACGGATCATGTCTAATGACGTTAACGTCATGGAAACGTTCATTACGTCAGCGCCAAACCCTCCTGCGTCTGTCCAGGAAGTCTACAGTGAACCTCGACTCCTCTGAGAACATTACGTGGTTCCATCGGCGATTATCCCAGCGTTGATGATGATGACACCATTGGAGTCTGGCCCTAATGTGACGATCCCTCAAACAGGGAATGACACGAGGATGTCGGGCGTGTGAGTGAAATCTGTGCAGTCGATTCCTGATGGTCTGGCCACTCACTACCAAGCCAGTATCCCTTCGAAGTTGAGACCTTATCTGATTTGCTGTTACCATACGATTTCTCAAGGCAATAGTGCGGATGAATCTGTCCTGAGCCTGAGTTGTTGCCCTTGCTCGACCAGATCGTGGTCTATCCTGAACAGACCCTGTAGCACAATGTCTGGACCATAATCTGCTGATGACAGACTGGGAAACATTCAATGCTCTTGCCACAACAACCTGTCTTGTGCCAACCTGTAGCATGCCAAGGGCACGTAACCTCTCATCCTGTGTTAGACGGCGCATGGTCTCTGTTTAATTAACGACTTCAACCACTGATAATCTGATGCTTTCTCTTCAAAATCTTCCTTTGGAGTGGCTCTAACCTTCCAATTCAGAGTCATGCAAATTTGTGGCACGACCCCCTTGATCATCAGTAGCATCCCGTGCTGATCATGAGAGTGTCATTGATGTGTTTGGGTGATGAATTTCTTTGGAAATGCTTCCTCAGTAAGGAACTATACAACATGCTTTCGTATCCCTTTGTACATGTGAAAATTTGGATCTCAAAATAAAATATCCCCTACTTTTTTTGATAAATACACAAACCACCCCCTTGGGATTTACCGCTTAGTGCGCAGATTATGTCAGCACGAAACATAGCTAGCCCCTCGATGCTAATAACATTGTCCAGGATTGAAGAGTTAAGCTATGTCTCTGTCAGAATTATAACGCAGCAGTTCCTCATCTCTCATTTTGTTGTTAATTCCAGCTGCAGATGATCCATTTTGTTCTCCAGGGAGCAAATGTTAGTGAGGAAGATGGATGGAAATGGCGTTTTATAGGGGTTAGCTTTTAGCTTAGCTGCCCCCCCGACAACCATGCTTCCGCCTTCGGTCACACAACATCCACTTGCTCCTCCATTGACTTATGCTGCTAGGGGAGTCCGCTGCACCGTAGGCCCCTGGATCTTGCCGGCATAGCACTCTGAGGCTATGCAAACACTCTCGAGTAGTTGTGTCTACGAAGCCGAAGTCACTGGATAATTGTAATTCCAGCAAGTGCTGGTGACTATATACAAACTTACTGAGAGTTATTACTGACATTCTAGTTGGCGTATTATGATTGAAAAATCCGTCACTGTCGCAAGCCCATGCAGCCGCAGCCGAAAAGGGCGCTGCTATCTACAGCTCATTTCCTTATAAAACTGCACTCATTGTACCTGAGACTTTTCTTTTTTGAGCAAAGGGTCATCTCACACTAAATATTGACTTTGTTTCATTTATTATGGCTTACTGCTATTGATAGATTTTTTTTTTTTTATGTTGACACATTTCATTATTTTTTAGCCATCTTTTGGTCTACAGCATTTCTATAGCTGCTGGTGCATAGCTCTGTTGATAACATGACTGACTTATTGCACTCTAGTGCAGAAGGCCATTGGTTTGTGCCCTGGTTGAGGCAACTCCCCTGTAGGCAAGGTCCTTAATGCTACCTGCCTAATGAGAGACAGAAAAACAAGAGACATGTGGGCAAGGTCTGTGTCAGGTGTTGAGGTACCAGGGCAACCTGATGAGAAATGGGCTTGTGGACAAGAGCTGAGAACACTGGACTTTTGGAATGATATTATTCAGGTAACCCCACAGTCAGACAGATCGTGTACAAATGGAGGACATTCAAAACCATTGTTACCCTCCCCACAAGTGGTCAACCAACAAAGATCACTCCAAAAGCAAGGCATGTAATAGTCAGTGAGGTCACAAAAGATACCAAGGTAACTTCTAAGCAACTGAAGGCCTCTCTCACATTGGCTAATGCTAATGTTCATGAGTCCACCATCAGGAGAACTCTGAACAACAATGGTGTGCATGGCAGGGTTGCATGGAGAAAGCCCCATTGCTGCTCATCTGCAGTTTGCTAAAGATCACGTGGACAAGCCAGAAGGCTATTGGAAAAATGTTTTGTGGACATATGAGAGCAAAATAGAACTTTTTGGTTTAAATGAGAAGTGTTATGTTTGGAGAAAGTAAAACACTGCATTCCAGCATAAGAACCTTATCCCATCTGTGAAACATGATCGTGGTAGTATCATGGTTTGGGCCTGTTTTGCTGCATCTGGGCCAGGACGGCTTGCCATCATTGATTGAACAGTCACTACGTTTACATGCACATAGAGAGAATCGAATTTCTGCTGTTGCTCGACTGAAATCGAAGTTCAAAATGCCATGTATACACCTTAATTCGGCTGAAATTGAACCGAACTTGATTTCTCGGAATCGAGCTACACGACCTAGTTTATGCGATTTCTGCCGAGCTACTTTGTGCATGTATACCCTATCGAGCTAGTTGTCGAGCTACTTCCGGAAGTGACGAGTGACGAGACCACAAGCAGGAAACACAACAGCCTCGGTCGGCATGACAACAGTAGTAGTGAGCAGCAGAAGAGGTCAGGAGGAACAAACGAAGAAGAGAAAATGGCGATGTAGAGCTCTCTGAAGTGTGGGTGGAGCACAGAGGACGGCAGGACAAAGCTTCTGGTACTAATAGGCTTTTTATTGTCAGACTTTTCAGTTTAACAGCCTACTTTTATTCTTGAGAGAAAAACACACACACACACACACACACACACACACACACGTGCGCTGTGTTCTAGTCCCGGGATGAGCTCTCCCCTCTGCTCTCCCTCTGCCTCCTTAAATAGGGCGCGGTTACTGGGAAGACACACAAACACAGGTTAATTACCGTCAGGTGAAGTGATTCTGCCACTCACCTTCCCTGGCTCCGCCCTCCTGTCACAGACCGGCGCTTGACCACGCCCCCACTGCCACAGGCAAGCAGAAACGTGCACTTCTGGAGCAATGAGGAGACAGAGTTCATGCTCATTCAGCTTAAGGAGTTGAATATATTAAAATTCATAGACGGGAGAAAAACGCGCAATGGAGAACACGGAACTGATAACTTTGTTTACACTCTTGAATAGCTCTTCTTCATGACGACAACCGGAAGTGTACTAACACGATGGGGCGTGTTGTGCCACCTGTGGCTCGGGTGCACAATGCACCTCACACAATAGCCCGATTTCATTGTGTGCATGTAGGATTGGATTTCTCTGGCACACTGCTGGGACCTTCAGCTCGATTACCGACAGCAGCTCGATTTGGATGTGCATGTAAATGTAGTCAATGAATTCTGAAGTATGCCAGCGAATTCTAAAGGAAAATGTCAGGACATCTGTCCATGAACTGAATCTCAAGAGAAGGTGGGTCATGCAGCAAGACAATGACCCTAAGCACACAAGTCGTTCTACCAAAGAATGGTTAAAGAAGAATAAAGTTAATGTTTTGGAATGGCCAAGTCAATGTCCTGACCTTAATCCAATCGAAATGTTGTGGAATGACCTGAAGCGAGCAGTTCATCCCAGAGTTGAAGCTGATCTGTATGGAGTAATGGGCTAAAATTCCTCCAAGCCAGTGTGCAGGACTGATCAACAGTTACCAGAAATGTTTAGTTGTGGTTATTGCTGCACAAGGGGGTCACACTAGATACTGAAAGCAAAGGCTCACATACTTTTGCCACTCACAGATATGTAATATTGTCATTTTCCTCAATAAATAAATGACCAAGTATCATATTTTTGTCTCGTTTGTTTAACTGGGTTCTCTTTATCTACTTTTATGACTTGTGTGAAAATCTGATGATGTTTTAGGTCATATTTATGCAGAAATATAGACAATTCTAAAGTGTTCACAAATTTTCAAGCACCACTGTATATACTGTGTCTCTGGAATAAAAAATAAATAAAAGTCTCTGCACCCCTATTAAATTTGCAGGTTTTTTTGTGATGTAAAATAAATAAATTAGATAAATTATGCCAGTTCTTATTCCCACCTTTAATGCGAGATAGCAACCAACAAAATTCAAGTGAAACACAAATTGAAATGTTTAAGTAAAACAAACAAACAAACAAACAAACAAAAAACAATACAATAACCAGGGTACACATCCTTTTATAATGAGGCATGTGACTGTCCTTGTAATTAACCAGTCAAATTCCAACTTATGTTCAAAAGTATTTGTCATACACCTGTCATCTCTGAAGTAATTCTGATTAACAATCAATCAAGATCAGCTGTTTCAAGAAGTGGAGAAAATGGGTCCCATAGTGACATTGTCAAGAACAGGACATCCCTCCCAAATTGATGAAAGAATAAGAATAAAAGAATAACATCTATTTTGCTACAAAACCTTCAGGCATCAGTTAGATGGCTGAAGATGAACGATAACACAAAAACGACCCAAAGTACATACAAATCCAAGTCAACAAAGGAATGGCTTCAGAAGAAGATCAACATTTTGGCCTAGTCACAGCCTAGATGTAAATCCTGTCAAAAATATGTGGAATGACTTGAAGAGGGCTCTGCACTGGAAATCCCTTGACAATTTGATCTTGGGTATTTTTGGTCTGAATCTTACCCCAAAACACTGAGCACTGTATTACTGTATTACACTCAAGACAATGGTGCATTAATAGAGTATTAGTTAAGGGGTATGCATACTTGTGCAACAATTTTTTTTCAACTCTTTCAAATGTTGTAAAGGATGTACTTTTTTTTTACATAACAAATCAGCAATTTGAAAAAGCTGCAGTTTAAAAAGGGTTGTGCAGGTGTTTTGTATCCAGTGTAATTATTTATTAAACCACAAAACTTGTGTCTTTCTTTTCATTTCTTTAACTTGTCCTTGTCCTTAGACTGACTAGGAAAAAAAATCAACAATTAAAAACAACCCTGAGGCTATGGCATTTCAATATGCTTTATTCTGTCCTTGGAATAAATAAGAAAATAACACAATAGTTTTGGCATAATACAGAAAGAAATAGATTTTAAAAAAGGACAGGCCCTTGTCCTTACAGTCTATCTGTATGTATGTATGCATCCATCCATCCATCCATTATCTGTAGCCGCTTATCCTGTGCAGGGTCGCAGGCAAGCTGGAACCTATCCCAGCTGACTATGGCCGAGAGGTGGGGTACACCCTGGACAAGTTGTATGTATGCACGTATGGATGAATCGTGACATAATGACATAAAATTGAACTGGCCTCAACCCAGGAGCAACCAAAAATGATAATAAAGGAAGAAGGTCACAAACAAAATCACGATACTTCTCAAAAGTTGTGGCCTCATCCTTGAATGAATGAATGAATGAATGAATAAATAAATAAGAAATACAGAATAAGATTGTAAATAAATTCACAAATGTAGATTCTTGGCCTCATTCTTCGAGCAACTAAAAAAATAAAGTACCAGAAAAAAATCTTGTATTTTTTTCTCACCCTATACATGCATATATCTGTATTACATGTATTAATTGTTGAAAATGGTCTGGCATTACATGCAATTCCAAGTTAATTTATCTTTCGGTTTCCATTTTTGAATAAAAACGGCAGATGTGTGTTTAAGAGCTGATGAAAGCTCATCTTTGGCTGTGTGTAACATTTCCTCAGGGAGTAAAATCCAGTTCTGTTCATGTCTGAAATGTGGGAAAGTCTCTCCGAGGACAATTTTATGTCATTATTTTTCAATTGTGTCCAATAAGTGCCGGCCAGTGAGTGCTCGCCTTGGTAACCATGGCAACACACACTGCAAGAGAGGTATGTGAGAGTGTGTGAGTGTGTGAGACACTAAGTTTTAACATGCAGAGGACAGTGCAGGAGTTTAAAATGAGACAGGGACATGCAGTGCCATTACTCAAACACACAGTAGCTCTATATCACAGGGTGTAAGTTGGGGGTGCACAAACTTTTGTTACTGGGATAGTCACAATCCACAGGTTACATCTCAGTGTGGCCTTTCTCTTTTCTGTTTGTCTTTCTTTTTTCCCATGATTTTTTTCATTAATTAATCCATTGGGTTTTTTTTCTTGTTTGTTTGTTTGTTTTGGTAATACCTCTGTCCATCCATCATGTCTTTCTTTTTTCTTTCTTCTTTCTGTCATCCCTTTATCTGTCCCCATGTCTTTTGAAATCACAATTTCTTGCAGTCATTTTACTTTTTCCTTTCTTACTGGCATCCCTCTGTCCTTGCACCTTTCTTTCTTTCTTTCTTTCTTTCTTTCTTTCTTTCTTTCTTTCTTTCTTTCTTTCTTTCTGGAGGAACATCAAATACTGCAGCTGCATCAGAAGATTGATGACTGAAGAATCAGTCTACATTGGCTACACATAGGTGCTGAAAGCATTCAGAGATTTCATGTGGTTTGACTCCTAAAGAGTGAGAACTTTGGACTGACTATTTTTTCAAAGCCATTGGTCTACATAATGAATATTAATGAGGTAGGTGCCAACTCACCTGGAATACTCACCCTCCTTCCTATCAGAGGTAATGGCCCATCAGTCTGGAATGTCACTGTCTCCCTGTCTACTAAAGTCAGTGTGTATTTTAAGAAAAGAAGACATGTTCCATATTTTAGGCTACATCCACACGACAACGGCAACAAGATTTTTTTTTTTAGCTGGTAAAAAAAATATCACGTCCACATGGGCAACGGATCAGTAAAATATCAGGTACATATGGCAACGCAACGCTTGCTGAAAACAATGCAATAGATAGTTTTCACATGACATCACAGAGTCGGGGATTCCCTGGTGGCGGCCATCTTGGAGGGCTAGCTTACCGTACGGGTCACTGAGCACACATTGTAGCGCGCGAGTTACATTCATTTATATATTATTTACATTTATAGTTACATTACTACTATTTAAAGCTAGCAGTGGTGCACACCTGTTGTATTCATGGCTGTCATAATAGGTCAGATGATGAAGTCAAGCGGAGCTTTTATGGAATTCCCACTGTATGGGAGCACGAACACGAGTAAACAAACTCAGCATACAAAGGAGAAATCTATGGCTTGCGAGAATCAACCGCAAGGATTATCAGCCTTCCAAACACAGCAAAGTCTGCTCCGATCATTTTATAAGTGGTAAGTTGTTTAAATAAACAAACAATCAATTGTGTTTAAGTTTGTTTTTGGAAACCAAAACATCATGTAAACAATCTCTGGAGAATGCCTAACTGGAACCGCTGAGTGTACGTTTACATTGTAATGTACGGTACACTTAATATCGCTTGTTTGTCACATTTCTATTTGACACTTGTCACTTCACTTATGCAAGGGTCATTTTTGAAAAACATTTTAGGTCTATTCTGTATGATTTAATTTGTGTTTGGGATGCAAACAGCGCGCCTTTTGGCGGATGCCGCCTGAATCGCGCAGATCCGTTTTTTTTTTTTTAGGGGGGAGCGTTGGAGTGTCTGATTATAATTTCAAAGTAAATTCTGTATTAAAATTACTAAATAAGCAAATCCGTTACAGTCCATGAAACAGGAAGTATAAGGATGAGAAAAAAACAGTTTAAATTGGGAAACTGCGCACATTTGTGCAGCCCGAGCGGTGTGCAGGACTGCACAAATGTGCGCAGCTTTCCAATTTAAACTGTTTTTTTCTCATTCTTATATTTCCTGTTTCATGGACTGTAATGGATTTGCTTATTTAGTAATTTTAATACAGAATTGTGGCAGCGGGGGCGTGGTCAAGCGCCGGTCTGTGACAGGAGGGCGGAGTCAGGGAAGGTAAGTGGCAGAATCACGTCACCTGAGAGCAATTAACCTGTGTTTGTGTGTCTTCCCAGTGACTGCGCCCTATATCAGGAGGGAGAGCGAGAGCAGAAGGAGCTCATCCCTGGACGAGATGCTGATATATGTGTGTGTCTCTATGCGTCCGATTTTGTTAGACTGAAAAGTGTGGCAATAAAAGACTTGTTTCACCTGATCTCTGTCCTGCCGTCCTCTGTGCTCCACCCACCCACAGGGAAAATACCACAGTGGTGCCAAAACCCGGGATCGTGGAGCACCAAACCAGCAGCCCCATGGAATCCTCCCCGTTCGCCGATCTGGTCCATGCCCTCGCCACGGCTCAGCAAAGCCAGCACCAGGCGCTCGTCACACTCTGAAAGGAGCAGGAGCGGCGCTTCGAAGCCCTGGTGCTGGCCCAGCAGGAAGATCGCGAGGCGTTCCGGCATCTCCTCATGTTGGCAGGGTCCACCAGCGCTCCGGCTGCGGGCCCGTCTCCCCTCATTGTCACCAAGATGGGACCGCAGGACGACCCAGAGGCGTTCATCACGTTGTTTGAACAGGTCGCCGAAGCCTCGGGGTGGCCGATGGAGCAGCACGCGGCGCGCCTCCTCCCCCTGCTCACGGGAGAGGCACAGCTGGCCGCGCTACAGCTCCCCGCCGACCGCCGGCTGGCCTACGCGGACCTCCGCCGGGCCGTCCTCCAGCGCGTGGGGCGCACACCGGAGCAACAACGCCAGCGCTTCCGCACGCTGCGACTGGAGGAAGTCGGCCGGCCGTTCGCGTTCGGCCAGCAGCTCCGGGACGCCTGCTGGCGGTGGCTGAGGACCAACAATCACGACGCCGAGGGAGTCGTCGACCAGGTGGTACTGGAACAGTTCATCGGCCGCTTACCAGCCGGAACCACGGAGTGGGTCCAGTGCCGCCGCCCGGCATCGCTGGATCAGGCAGTCGAGCTGGTGGAGGATCATCTGGCGGCTGTCCCGGCGGCAGGACAGCAGATGGCATCGTCTCTTCTCTCCTCATCTCTCTCTCTCTCTCCCCCTCTCCTTCTGTGTCCCGTCCTCGCCCCATTCCCCCACCGCGGAGGCGGGGGCCGGCACCACCCCAGCCGGCCCGCCGCACCCGCGGTGCCCTCCCGTTTCTCCCTTCTGTGTCTGTCTCTCCCCCACCTCAGGTGAGTGAGCCCCAGATCACCGGTGCAGAGGGAAAGCCCGGGCCGGTTTGCTGGCGCTGCGGGGACCCGGGCCACCTTCAACAGCAGTGCACAGCAATGGAAGTGGGCGCGGTGGTTCGGATCCCCGACGCGCCAGAGGCCGCCCTCGATTGGGCTGGAGCGTATCGCATACCGGTGAGTATCCAAGGGGCTACATATCAGGCGTTGGTGGATTCTGGTTGTAATCAGACCTCAATTCGCCAAAGTCTGGTTCAAAACGAGGCATTGGGGGGAGCACAAGGGGTGAAGGTGTTATGTGTGCACGGGGATGTTCACAGCTACCCTTTGGTGTCGGTCCACATTATTTTCAGAGGGGAAAAATTTATAGTGAAGGCGGCGGTTAATCCTCGCCTTACCCACTCGTTAATTTTGGGGACTGATTGGCCGGGATTTCGGGGTTTAATGATGCGCCTAGTAGAGACTGGGTCCTGCCATTTGACAGGGGAAGGTCCCGGTGTCGCTTTGGCGGGAGCAGCTGTCACAGAGCCGTCTACGTCATCTCCGCGTCAGAGTGAGGAGCCGCCGGCTCCTTCTCTCTCTATTGGGGAATCCCTCGCGGATTTCCCATTAGAGCAGTCGCGAGACGAGACTCTGCGGCATGCGTTTGACCAAGTGAGAGTAATCGATGGTCAAACGCTCCCGCCGAACGCCACCCCATCCTTCCCCTACTTCGCGATTATGAAGGATAGATTATACCGAGTGACGCAGGACACTCAAACTAAAGAGCGAGTCACGCAGCTTTTAATTCCAAAAAGCCACCGGGAATTGGTATTCCAGGTGGCTCACTTTAATCCCATGGCTGGACACTTGGGGCAGGATAAAACACTAGCCCGAATAATGGCCCGATTCTATTGGCCGGGGATTCGCGGCGATGTCCGTAGGTGGTGTACGGCATGCCGCGAATGCCAGTTAGTAAACCCAGCGGCCATTCCAAAAGCGCCTTTGCGCCCTCTACCGTTAATCGAGACCCCGTTTGAGAGAATTGGGATGGATCTCGTCGGGCCATTAGATCGGTCAGCACGAGGGTACCGCTTTATATTAGTTCTGGTGGACTATGCAACGCAATACCCGGAAGCCGTGCCTCTGTGCAATATCTCAGCACGCAGTATTGCAGAGGCGCTCTTCCACGTCATCTCCCGAGTTGGAATCCCGAAAGAGATTCTGACTGATCAAGGCACTACGTTTATGTCACGAACACTGCGCGAACTGTATGGGTTATTGGGGATTAAGCCGATCTGCACCAGCATGTATCACCCACAAACGGACGGTTTAGTAGAACGATTCAACCGCACCCTCAAAAATATTATTAAGAAATTCGTAAGTGAGGACGCACGTAATTGGGATAAGTGGCTTGAACCCTTGCTGTTCTCAGTGCGAGAGGTCCCCCAAGCCTCCACGGGGTTCTCCCCGTTCGAATTATTATATGGGCGTAAGCTGCGTGGCATCCTGGATGTGCTGCGGGAAAATTGGGAGGAGGGACCTTCACAAAGTAAGAACGAAATTCAGTACGTTATGGACCTGCGCGCAAAACTCCACATGCTCACCCACCTAACTCAGGAGAATTTGCGGCAGGCCCAGGAACGGCAAGCCCGCCTGTACAACAAGGGTACGCGCCTTAGAGAGTTCACTCCGGGAGATAAGGTACTCGTACTGTTGCCCACGTCAAGCTCCAAATTGATCGCCAAGTGGCAAGGACCCTTTGAAGTCACACGGCGAGTTGGGGATGTCGACTATGAGGTGAGGTGAATGGACAGGGGTGGGGCGCTACAGATTTACCACCTCAACCTGCTTAAACTCTGGAACGAGGAGGTCCCCGTGGCGTTGGTGTCGGTAGTTCCGGAGAAGGCGGAGCTGGGGCCGGAGGTTCAAAAAGGGACATTGGCATCACGTACCTCTCCGGTCCCCTGTGGAGACCACCTCTCCCCGACCCAACTCACGGAGGTCGCCCAGTTGCAGACCGAGTTTTCGGATGTGTTCTCGCCCCTGCCCGGTCGCACTAACCTCATAGAGCACCACATAGAGACGCCCCCGGGGGTGGTAGTGCGTAGCCGCCCTTACAGGCTACCCGAACACAAAAAAAAGGTGGTTCGGGAAGAACTTCAGACCATGCTCGAAATGGGCATCATCGAGGAGTCCTACAGTGACTGGAGCAGCCCGGTGGTCTTGGTACCCAAGGCCGACAGGTCGGTCCGGTTCTGTGTGGACTATAGAAAAGTCAACGCGGTGTCTAAATTCGATGCGTACCCAATGCCTCGTATTGATGAGTTGCTCGATCAACTCGGCACTGCTCGCTTTTATTCGACACTGGATTTGACGAAGGGATATTGGCAGATCCCCTTGACTCCACTATCCCGAGAAAAAATGGCCTTTTCCACACCGTTTGGTTTACACCAATTCATCACCCTTCCGTTTGGGCTGTTTGGGGCACCCGCGACATTTCAGCGGCTGATGGACAGAATCCTCTGCCCTCACGCCACGTATGCGGCAGCATATTTAGATGACATAATCATCTATAGCAATGACTGGCAGCGGCACCTCGAACATCTGAGGGCCATCCTTAGGTCGCTGAGGCGAGCGGGGCTCACAGCCAACCCAAAGAAATGTGCGATTGGGCGGGTGGAAGTACGGTATCTGGGCTTCCACTTGGGCAACGGGCAGGTGCGTCCCCAAATTAATAAGATGGCAGCAATTGCGGCCTGCCCAAGGCCCAAGACCAAAAAGGGGGTGAGACAGTTCCTGGGGCTGGCTGGCTATTATCGCAGGTTTATACCTAATTATTCGGACGTCACCAGCCCGCTGACTGATCTCACTAAAAAGGGGGCACCAGATCCGGTCCAGTGGACGGAGCAGTGCCAGCGGGCTTTCTCAGAGGTAAAGGCTGCACTGTGTGGGGGGCCACTTCTACACTCCCCTGACTTTTCTCTCCCTTTTATGTTGCAGACCGATGCGTCGGACAGAGGGCTGGGGGCGGTTTTGTCCCAGGAGGTGGAGGGGGAGGACCGCCCTGTCCTGTATATCAGCAGGAAGCTGTCGGTGCGTGAGGGGCGCTACAGCACCATAGAGAAAGAGTGTCTGGCCATCAAGTGGGCGGTTCTCGACCTCCGGTACTATCTGCTGGGGCGCCCTTTCACCCTCTGTTCGGACCACGCGCCCCTCCAATGGCTCCACCACATGAAAGATGCCAACGCGCGGATCACCCGTTGGTATCTGGCGCTCCAACCCTTTAATTTCAAGGTGGTCCACAGGCCGGGGGCGCAGATGGTCGTGGCAGACTTCCTCTCCCGTCAAGGGGGGGGGAGTCGGCTGCAGGCCGGACAGCCGCCCGGCCTGAGTCGGGTGGTGGGGGTATGTGGCAGCGGGGGCGTGGTCAAGCGCCGGTCTGTGACAGGAGGGCGGAGTCAGGGAAGGTAAGTGGCAGAATCACGTCACCTGAGAGCAATTAACCTGTGTTTGTGTGTCTTCCCAGTGACTGCGCCCTATATCAGGAGGGAGAGCAAGAGCAGAAGGAGCTCATCCCTGGACGAGACGCTGATATATGTGTGTGTCTCTATGCGTCCGATTTTGTTAGACTGAAAAGTGTGGCAATAAAAGCCTTGTTTCACCTGATCTCTGTCCTGCCGTCCTCTGTGCTCCACCCACCCACAGGGAAAATACCACAAGAATTTACTTTGAAATTATAATCAGACACTCCAACGCCCCCCCTAAAAAAAAAAAAACGGATCTGCGCGATTCAGGCAGCATCCGCCAAAAGGCGCGCTGTGAATATACCGTATAAAGTTGTATATATCAGACAGCCTTTAAAGTTTGATGAAGTCAGTTTCAGGCTTTGGAGCAGGCTTTGGCAGTTTCAGGCTTTGGCAGCCCTGCATAGTCACTTGAAAATGCATCTTTGTCCACTTCGTAGGGGTCAATTCCCCCAATCAAGGCCAATTTGGCTGCATACCGTTGTCGTGAGATGTCGTCTAATGTATCTATATACTTCTGTTTGCTTGATTTTGCTGACATTGATCTTTATTTTAGAAAACTGACTATATAACTTCATAAATTCGTCCGAGATAACGTAGCCGGTAGTGGCGATGGTCCGTTTTGTTTGCCCTCCAAGATGGCAGCTGGGGGGCATTCCCCGGAATGCCGTGACGTCAGTGAAAACTATCTATACACATGCCACACCTCTACGTGCGCTGTAAGACGGTCCCATCGGAGACACCAGAACAATAGAAGAAGTAGGACGCATGCGCATAAACCCCTCATTCTACCCGGCGTGAAGCACTCACAGGAACAAACACACAACAACAAGAAGAAGATGGCTGCGACTACATGAGGAAATCGTGCCTTCTGTGTGTACAAATTAGTTTTATTAATGTGCATAGTTTTATATAACTTAATTTTCTTATTGTGTGTGAACATTTTGAAAAGCATTTTTACATAATTTATATAACTTTTTATATTGTGTGTGAACATTTTGAAAAGCAGTCTTATCCAATAAAAAAAAGAAATTCAAGAAATGGTTCAGTTACTTGTTTATTTAAAAGAAAAGCTGTATACAAAAGTGAATGCAATGCAGTGGTTCATACAAAACAGTCTGTTGAAGGGTCTTCTGACCCTTTTCCCCTCTGCCTCCATTATAGACCCTTTTCACGTGACGTCACGACAAACGCGGCAGCCATTTTGGACATGTACTACCAGTAGTTTACCACAGCCAACATTGAGGAACGGCAGCAAAGAAAGTTTTTACTTTCAGCAAGACTTCCATCATGCCACTATATTGTTGTGCACCTGGATGTAGTAACCATCAACAAACAAGGCAAGGTTTATCATTTTATCGGATCCCGACAGAGAAGATGGATAACAGCCATTAACAGGAAAGATTGGCAGCCCTCGGCATACCAACGCTTGTGTAGTGACCACTTTGTTGGAGGTAAGATGAATAAAATTAGCCAGAAAAGGCATTACATTGCTGTTAACATTCTGTGGCGGCAAGTGTGTAACCAAATAGGTTAAAATAACCCATTGTAACCTCTTTGTTCTTCTGTAGTAGCTATTGTTGACTAGCTAATGTCAACAACATAGCTAGTATGTTACTGTAGTAATGTTTACGTTCAGTCATTTGGATGACTGTTAAAACCTTTCAGTCTCAAGTTTTTCCTTTACTGTATTTACTAGTTTACTGTAATTATGATCCGGCAGCTATTTACACCGGATCCAGTGTAAATAGCTGCCGGAGCCAACGTCCGAGGTTCCGGAGCGCGCTCCGGAACCTCGGACGTTGGCTCCGGCAGCTATTTACCTGTACAGGGCTTAATTTGAGGGGGAGCAAGCCGGAGTGCGCTCCAGAACCTTGGACGTTGGCTCCGGCAGCTATTTACCTGTACAGGGCTTAATTTGAGGGGGAGCAAGCCAGAGCACGCTCCGGAACCTCGGACGTTGGCTCCGGCAGCTATTTACACTGGATCCGGTGTAAATAGCTGCCGGATCATAATTACAGTAAACTAGTAAATACAGTAAAGGAAAAACTTGAGACTGAAAGGTTTTAACAGTCTTCCAAATGACTGAACGTTAACATTGCTACAGTAACATACTAGCTACTATGTTGTTGACATTAGCTAGTGCTAACAGCTAGCTGCTAGTACACTGCTACAACACAGACACCGACCCTAATAATACAGTTCTTGGTCATTGCCTGGTAACAGCAAATTTATAACGGGCCATGTCTCAACAGACTAAGAAGTTATTTCAATGACATTTAATAACATTTTGTTTATCCTGAGGACCGAAAGTAAATGAAAATGTGAACAAACCTTAGCTGTAATAAGATGGCGACCACTGGCTCCAGGGACCACCCACTGATGTAGGCATGTTACCCAGCCTGACACAAAATATTTGTAGGCATCCAAACTCTTATACGCTTTCAGATCAATACCTGTGTATGGCGATGGGTTTTTAATGACATAGGTATACAGATCATGTGGGCCGAAGTCAGGTAAAGACGAGGGCTTCGTGTACTTCCGTATGTCAGTGAACAATCCTGGTGGAAGCAGGTAAACGTCGTTCTCTAAGCCTGCTAACCTCAATTTTTGCAAATACCTCTCCCTCTGCTCGCCCTGTAAATGCCCTACGTCGCTGGATAGTGAAGGTGTTTTCTGCATCTCGCTCCTTTTTCTTTTATGTTTTTCGTTTGTCGCCTTCCTCGCATTCAAACTGATTCAAGCCGAAGTCCACTACATGTCCAAAATGGCAGTCGCGTTTACGAAGGTCTCGTGACTGAAAAGGGTCTATAGTCAGGTAACTGTTGCTTTGTGTGGAAGGCTGTACTTTCTGTTCATCAAAGCAAGTGTAAATTGTCTGTCTGGCAGGTCAGTCAGGTTAATGTGTAAACAATTTCAAAAGATTCTTATCCAATAATAAAGATTCTTATCCATTGTTGCTGTTGTTGTTACGAATGATGCACGCAAGAGTGCTGCTTGTTCTAGTCATGTGGTTGTGACGTCATCATAAACAAATCCATTCTACTCATCCAGATGACTTCGCAATGTTGCCAGATTTTTCCACTCTGGAACCCATTCTCAAAAAATATCGTTTTGGGGCACCCAAAATGCCGGTGCCGTGTGGACGCCAGGCCGAAACGATAAAAAATTTTATCAGATTCACCTGAATCCGTTGCCGTGTGGACAGGGCATTAGATTCTTCAAAGTAGCCAGTGTTTACCTTGATGATGCTTTGCATACTATTGGCATTATACATTTAACCAGCTTCATGAGGTAGTCACAAGGAGAACATGCAAATTCCATGCAGAAAGACCTCAATGTTAAACACTGCACCATTGTTCCACGCATCAGTCATTCAACAAATACAGTAGTAATCTTTATAAAGTCCTCATTCAAATCCACCCATTTTAAATTTGGTTGAAATCCTAATAGGGGAGAGCAGGGAGGCTTGGGACAAGATTTCAGCTTTTGTAGATTGTATGAAATTCTTTGCAGGTGGCGTGATATTCATATTGCATTAGAGAGTATTTACAATACCCTATTACCACAACATTAGTTTCTCAGCTTGCTACATACACTGGCCTTCAGGCTTCACTTTTTCTCTTGTGATTTTTTGCAGGGACACATGTGACATTAAGGGAGATCTGGGACATTACGTTGGGAGACTTGGGACAAAAATAAAATATGTAGCTACATGTTTAATTTTTATTTATTATCAAAACTTGTAACATATGAACACACAATTCTGGCACAGTGATAGAATAATGTCAGTTTACCCAAAACCTGATGAGACAAAACAGTTCTATTCTTAAGAAGGAATGAAATAAGCTTAATCCTCATGCAGGTACACACCCACATTTTTAACAAAAAAATTTAAACAATTTTATATTTGTAAATGACAAGGAAAAAAACCTGTTAAATGATGAACTATACCAACTCTCTCCATCTGGCCATTTTGGAAAAAAAATCTAAATTTTCCCACCAGAATTTAAGTTTAATAAATAATACTATATAGGGTAACTCAAGGCTACATATTTTAATTCCTAACAAATCCCCAATTCACCAGCGTACATTACACCATAGAATGGAGGTTGAGGTGAAGTAGAAAATACTTTTAAGTTTTAATTGATATAAAATATTGAACTGCACAAGCCTTACTACAGTGTCCAGCTTCATGGTTTCCAGGGAAATAGGTTACTCTAAGGGACAACATCTAACTTCTGATGTCATCTCAAATCTGATTGGTTGAAATTAATTTATGGGAATACAAACTTTCCCGGGCGGCACAGTGGTGTAGTGGTTAGCGCTGTCGCCTCACAGCAAGAAGGTCCTGGGTTCGAGCCCCGGGGCCGGCGAGGGCCTTTCTGTGCGGAGTTTGCATGTTCTCCCCGTGTCCGCGTGGGTTTCCTCCGGGTGCTCCAGTTTCCCCCACAGTCCAAAGACATGCAGGTTAGGTTAACTGGTGACTCTAAATTGACCATAGGTGTGAATGTGAGTGTGAATGGTTGTCTGTGTCTATGTGTCAGCCCTGTGATGACCTGGCGACTTGTCCAGGGTGTACCCCGCCTTTCGCCCGTAGTCAGCTGGGATAGGCTCCAGCTTGCCTGCGACCCTGTAGAAGGATAAAGCGGCTAGAGATAATGTGATGTGTGTGACAAACTCTCCCAGGTTTCCTTGCTCTCCCTACCTCTTTTGAGTGATGAGTGAAGAGGCAGTTAGTAATTCTATTACTTATTTTGCATCAGTCCTGTTCACTGTGACAATGGTAACAGGAACCACACCCACTGTACATAATAGTTGTGTCAAAATAGTGCTGATAGGAAAATGCTGGTTTTAATTATATGATAAACTGCTTGTTCGATGTTAATGTGAACTTAATGTTCCCAGTCAAGCAGCAGAAAGTTTAATATAATTTTTTTCTTTTTTTACTTTCTTTTTCTCATCCCTCTGTCTGTCTACCCTATTTTCTTTCTTTCTTTCTTTCTTAGATCCTTGCATTCCCGACTGTTCATCTGTGAGATGAGCTACATTTGGATGGATGGATGGATCAATCGATCGATCCCCAAAGGGAAATTATAGTGTTGCAGCAGCAAATTCACATAAATCACAAACTCATAACTACTTCTACTACTAGATAAGAAATAGACTAAAAATAGTCAAGTTAAACTGTGAAGTTAGAAAGTAGAATGTGCAAAGAATTAAATGCACAATGTGTAATGGCATTCAGAGAAGTGATGCAACACTGAATTATTTCTATTAAGTGAACTGATAAAAAAAAAATTGTGTGTGTGAAGAACATGACAAATGGCTGTCTTAATGTGTCTCACTTAAGTAATTACACACAAGGCTGTCAGTGTTAAGTGTGATGATGGCTGGTCCATTAGGCAAGTTGAATGTGGAGCATGGTAAACACAGCCTGTACATCACCTGGCCATTAACACGCATTAAGGTGGCAAGCACGGTGACCCATCTGAAGGGTCACAGCAAAGTACTTGGAATAATCTCTTTTATTTAAGGGTCGAAACATTCATTTGGGGTTAACAGGATTAATAAACAGCTCTGTAACTGGCTTTGTTTCATTTGCTGATGTTCTGCCTCGTGGAGAAATGAGTGTTATACAGAATATCAGAGAAAAAAGAACAAGAATTAAAAATAAACTCACTTTCATCCTTTTTTATAAACTTTATTCTATATAAACAGTTTCAGATTAAAGGTCACAGGCAACGGTTGGAGCTGAAACATAGAATATCAACTTTATTGTCTAGAAGAATGACCCAGAAAATGAATTCAATCTTCCTAGTGTCTAATTTGCACCCTAAAATTGAATAAAATGGTTAAAATATACTGTTTTGCCCAATTTCCGAAGGTTTTTTTTACATCTCACTTATGCGCACTTTCACTGCCAGGGGACCATTGTTGTGACATCACTTAAGCCAAACAGACTGGGAGCAGTTATGTGTTTACTTGCAAACCGAGCAGAAGTGTACGGACTTTGGTTGTGAGAGGTTGTGTAAAATGTCTGAAAGCGATAGCGATTTTGAAGTAGGAACTCTCCAAATTAAATATCAAGAGGTGAAACCATATATGTATGAACCTATGGCAGTTGCAAAGCAATCGGTGAATGTGGCTCACTGGTTTGACCGTGCTGCCTCGTAATCGGACAGTGACTTGGCCGACTCTGATCGCGGTGACCCTGGACCTTAACAAGACTCACACCCAAACCATTTATCCTGGTAATTATGATAAATTCCTACTTTTGTTGTAATACTAAATAAGAGCCCTTTTCAGTTCCCCCAGGATTTCGCGGGCCTTTTTTGTGATTGTTGCGGGCTAAAATGTCTGATGTTGCGGGGGGGGGTTCCAAAAAATTGCAATGAAAGTTGCGGTGTTTTTTAGGTTTTTGTTGTGATTACATTGTGGGAGGAAGTGAAAGTTGTGAGAAATTGTTGCGATTTTCTCTTTTTGTGATTAAAATTGAGTGATATGTTAAATATTATGTTATTACTGAAACACTATTGATTAAAAAAACAAAGACACTGAGAAATGGTCCTATAAACAACTTTACCAATATAAAAGATGACCAGGACTACAAAAATGCAGATATAGGCTTTACTTATCCAAATGCACCTGCTGGTTCAAAAGTTAAAGTGCATAGAACCTCACAGCAGAACAGGAAGTTACCTTAAAATATAATATAAATGCCTCAGCTTTCATGTAAGAAAAAAAAAAAAATTAACATTAGTACTGTGTGCAGGCAGTCTCTCCTGAAGACTAAATTAAACAATAATTATAAACTAATAAAATAAATGGCTCAGGCTTCATAGAAGAAAAAAACAATTTGAACAGAATCTCACAGTATGATGCTGAAGCTGCCTAAACAATGGAAAATAAACTACCATTTTGGCAAAAATGTTGGCATCCATTAATTTCTTGTATTAAGTAAAAAAAATGTAAAGTGCACACAGTCCTTCACTGTAAACATAACACACTTTCAGTAACAGAATTTAAGCCTATATAAACACTGACTCGCACATGCAGTTTTGCTAGATACTGCTGATGTTTTCCAGCCCAAAATATGTTCAAAACCTGCCAAAATGCACTTTAAACCGCCCAATCTGGCAACACTGCGCACATGCTGCTTCTCTTGAACATATACACGGAAGTAAGGCGGAAGGTAGTTTGTCGACGTCACCTCAAGACGACGCCAACGATTGGTCAAATTTGCAGGAAAGTTGCGGTGATCGGATATAATTGCAACACTGCCCTGAATTCGCGGGGATTGGTTGAATTTGCATTGAAGTTGCAAATCGCAACATTGCGAAATCCTGGAGGGACTGCCTTTTGAAGAATGATTAAACTGCCCTCCCTAGTGGATATAAGTAACGATTACTTGACAGTGCATGGTAGGCCACATTATCCTGCCATCTGCGGCATTATACTATTTACAGCCTACTCTAAGCGAGGAAATATCCCTTTGTCTCATTTCCACAATGATTGTACAGGATCCTTCAGGATTCTTGACTTGTCAATTGCAAGCAAAAGTAATGTTTACCTCCAATCTTCTCCTTTTTGCTTGATTGTTGCTGGTCCGTTTCTTTTTTGACTGCTTGATTTTGTTTCACGCGCACAATTCACTCTCTCCACCTAGTCTCATCTTCCGGAAAAAGCCAACCCTCTGGCTTCATGCGCACAATCCACTCTCTCCACCTCATCTCCTCTTCTGGAAAAAGCCAACCCTCTGGCTTCACGCGCACAATCCACTCTCTCCACCTCGTCTCCTCTTCCGGAAAAAAAAACAACCCTCTGGCTTCACGCGCACAATCTACTCTTTCTGCCTCATCTCCTCTTTTGGAAAAAAACAACCCACTCACTCTGCCTCTTTTCCTTTTTCAGAAAAAGCCAACCATCTCGCTTCGCCTCTTCTCCTTTTTTGGAAAAAGCCAACCCTCTTGCGCCACCTCTTTTCCTTTTTCGGAAAAAGCCAACCCACTCGCTCCACCTCTTCTCCGTTTTTGGAAAAAGCCAACCCTCTTGCTCTGCCTCTTCTCCTTTTTCGGAAAAAGCCAATCCACTCTCTCTGCCTCTTCTGCTCTCTCGGAAAAAGGGAAAAACTTCTTCCTGAACTGGTCCTGTTGTTACAGTTCACTGCGCAACAATAAGGCATGTTTTTTCTTTGGAAATTCCTGAAGATATGTCTGCACTCAAGCCGAACAGCAATGCAAGTAAACAGATGTGGACTCAACTCAAGTGGTTTGTTTGGCTTAAATGACGTCACGCACTGAGCGGTCACAAAAATAGCTGAACAGAAATTCGCCACAATCCGCGCTAACTTATTTTAATTATTACTTATTAACAATACTTCTTGGGACCAGAAGAAAATTACAGAGGTTTTTTTTTTAACATATAAAGTTTCAAATGTGCATAAAATTAAAACCATTGCCTATGAGCTTTAATCCCATTGAAACAAACTGATGCAGTGTTCGACGATTTCAATTCCAACCACCAGCTGATGATGTCATAATAGGCGTTCCAGCAGCCATCCAATCAGCAGCTTAGATTCAACTCACATTCTTTGCATAACAACTACAATCCTAACACACACACACACATTATAAACACACTCTTTCTTTACCTCTGCCAACTTTGTTGGACAAAATGATGTTTTTGCCTCCATTTGTTTGTTCACCTTTTCCCAATATTATTCAAAATATTGTGAATGGATTTGGATGAAATTTGGAGGAAAGGTGGCTCATGGGCCATGGAACAAATGATTTGATTTTGATGCAAATCCAGCTATATATACAGATCCAGGATTTTTTTGGCTGTTCCCAATGTCACTGGAAAAAGTAGTGAACGGATCTGGATGAAATTTGGTGGACAGCTTTTCTTTTGATATCAGTGTAATGGTTTCCTTGATGTGGGTGGAGTACAGAAGTACAGCAGGTGGGAGATAGTGTTTACACACATGTTTATTTAAGCTTTTTAGCTTCACTTGCTTAACTCTAGGACACACGCATGTACACACACACAGTCGTGTTCTGGTCCCGGGGCGCTCTTCTCTGCTCTCCCACTCTTTTTATGCTCCACCATCACTGCAACAAACACACACACACACACACATTAATTGACAACAGGTGTCACGACTTGGCCACTCACCTTCCCTGACCCCTCCCTCCATTCACAAACTGATGCTTGGCCACACCCCCACTGCCACATATCCCCACCACCTGACTCAGAACGAGGAGCCATCCTGCATGCAGTGGACTCCCCCCTGACGGGACAGGAAGTCCACCACCACCATCTGCACCCCTGGCCTATGGACCACCTCGAATTTAAAGATGAGATACCAATGGGTGATCCACATACTGGCATCTTTCATGCGGTGGAGCCACTGGAGGAGCACGTGGTCTGAACAGAGGTTGAAAGGGCGCCCCAGCAGGTAATATTGGTAGACAAGGATTGCCCACTTGATAGCCAGATGCTCCTTTTCAATGGTGCTGTACTTGCTTTCAAGCATCGAGAGCTTGCGGCTGATGTACAGCATGGGACGCTCCTTGCCCTCCACCTTCTGGGACAAAACAGCCTCCAGCCTTCTGACTGATGCATCCATCTGTAAAATAAAGGAGAGAGAGAAGTCAGGGGAGTGTAAAAGTGGCCCCCCACACAGTGCAGCTTTTACTTTAGTGAAAGCCTGTTGGCACTGCTCCATCCACTGGACCGGATCTGGTGCTCCCTTTTTAGTGAGATCAGTTAACAAGCTGGTGATGTCCGAATAATTAGGCATGAACCTACAATAGTAGCCAGCCAGCCCCAGGAACTGTCTCACCCCCTTTTTGGTCTTGGACTTCGGGCAGGCCGCAATTGCTGCAGTCTTGTTAATTTTGGGACGCACCGGCCCATGACCCAAGTGGAAATCCAGATACCATTCTTCCACCTGCCCAATTGCACACTTTTTCAGGTTAGCTGTGAGACCCGCATGCCTCAGCAACTCTAGGATGGCCCTAAGGTGTTCCAGGTGCCGTGGCCAATCATTACTATAAATAATTAAGTTGAAGTTGAAGTCGTTGAAGTACGCTGCTGCATAGGTGGCGTGAGGGTGGAGGATCTTGTCCATGAGCTGCTGGAACATAGCAGGAGCCCCAAATAACTCAAAAGGAAGCGTAACAAATTGGTGTAACCCAAACAGTGTGGAAAAGGCCGTTTTCTCTTGGGACAGAGGAGTCAAGGGGATCTGCCAATATCCCTTCATTAGATCCAGTGTCAAATAAAAGCAAGCAGCGCCTAACCAATCGAGCAACTCATCAATGCGAGGCACTGGGTATGCATCAAATTTAGACACTGCATTAACTTTTCTATAGTCCACACAGAACCGGTCCAACCCACTGGTCTTGGGAACCAGGACCACCGGGCTGCTCCAGTCACTGTGGGACTCCTTAGTTATGCCCATTTCGAGCATGGTCTTGAGTTCATCCCGAACTACCTTTTGTTTGTGTTCAGGCAAGCGGTAAGGGCGTCTATGCACCACCACCCCTGGGGGCATCTCAATGTGGTGTTCTATGAGGTGGGTGCAGCCAGGAATGGGCGAGAACACATCAGAAAATTCCTTTTGCAACTTGGCCACCTCCGTGAGTTGGGCCAGCAAAAGGTGGTCTCCACAAGGGACCGGAGTGGCTTGAGATGTTATTTTTTTTTTACCTCTGGCCCCAGCTCCCAGCTCCTCCTTCTCTGGAACTACTGACACCAGTGCCATGAGGACCCCCTTGTTCTATTGTTTTACCAGGTTGAGGTGGTAAATTTGCAATGTCTCACCTCATAGTCGATGTCCCTGACTCGCCATGTGACCTCGAAGGGCCCTTGCCACTTGGCAATTAATTTGGAGCTCAATGTGGGCAATAATATGAGTACCTTGTCTCCCGGTGTGAACTCTCTAAGGTGCGTGCCCCTGTCGTACAGCTGGACTTGACATTCTTGTGCCTGTCATAAATTCTCCTGAGTTAAGTGTGTGAGGGTGTTGAGTTTTGTGTGCAGTTTGAGACATACTGAATTTCATTCATGCTAGGTGAAGGTCCCTCCTCCCAATTTTCTCATAGCATGTCCAAAATGCCACATGGCTTATGCCCATATAATAACTCAAATGGTAAAAAACCTGTGGAGGCTTGCGGGACCTCTTGTACTGCAAATAACAGGGGCTCGAGCCATTTATTCCAATTACATGCATCCTCACTTACAAATTTCCAAATTAAATTTTTGGGTGCCTGATTAAACCATTCCACTAAGCCATCCATTTGTGGGTGATAGACACTGGTGCAGATAGACTTAATCCCCAATAACCCATATAGTTTGTGCAGTGTGCATGACATAAATGTAGTGCCTTGGTCTGTCAGGATTTCTTTTGGAATCCCAACCCAAGAGATAATATGGATTATATGCTTCCACAATACTGCATGCTGAGATATTGCAGAGAGGCACTGCTTCCGAATATCACATTGCATAGTCCACCAGAACTAAAATAAAGCAATATCCCCATGCTGACTGATCTAATGGCCTGACGAGATCCATACCAATTCTTTCAAAAGGGGTCTTGATTAGAGGGAAAGGGCACAAAGGCACTTTTGGAGTGGCCATGGGATTTACTTATTGGTATTAGTGGCACACCGCACACCACCAACGGACATCCCCACGAATCCCTGGCTAATAGAACCAGACAATTATTCGGGCTAGTGTTTTATCCTGCCCTAAGTGTCCAGCCATGGGATTAAAGTGAGCTGCATGGAATACAAGTTCCCTACGGCTGTTTGGGATTAACAATTGGGTTATTTGTTCACCGATTTGAGTGTTCTGCATCACTTGGTACAACCTATCCTTAATAATATCAAAATATGGGAAGGCTGGTGTTGCGCTTGGCTGGAGAGTTTGACCATCAATTACTCTCACTTGGTCAAACGCATGACACAGAGTCTCATCTTGTGATGGCTCTAATGGGAAATCCTCAAGGGAATCCCAGAGAGAGGGAGGAGGGGCAAGCTGTAATAGCTTCCCCAGTCAATGCCACACTGGGATCTTCCTGTGAAGTACTAATGCAGGACCCACCTCTTACTATGTGTTCCAGCAGTTCTTTGAATCCTGGCCAATCAGTCCCCAAAATCAGTGAGTCGGTGAGACGAGGATTAACCACTACCTTTATTCTATGCTTTTCTCCCCATAATAGAATGTGGATGGACACTAATGGGTAGTTGTGAACATCCCTGTGCACACACAGAACCTTCACCACTTGTGCTCTCCCCAATGCCTCACCTTGCACCAGGCTTTGGTGGATTGAAGTCTGATTAGAGCTGGAATCCCCCAATGCGTGATATGTATTCCCTTGAACACTTACCGGTATATGATATGCTCCAGCCCAATCAGGGCTGGTCTCTGGCATGTTGGGGATCCCGACAACCTCTCCCACTTCCATCATGGAGCGCTGACTCTGAAGATGTCTCGGCTCCCCACAGCGCCAGCACACTGGTCCAGGCTTCCCCTCTGCACCGGTGTTATGGGTGTCACTCACCTGAGGGGGAGAAGACACAGACATGGAAGGGAAAAATGGGAGGACACCACAGGTGCATCGGGCCAGCTGGGGGGAGCTGGCTCATGTCTTCACTGAAGGGGAACAGGGCAGGGAAGGGAAGAAGAGAAGAAGGAAGAAGGAGAGAGAAAAAGAGAAGAGACAACATGTCCTCCTGCCATTGGAACCACCACCAGTTGGTCCTCCGCCAGTTCAATGGCTTGTTCCAGCGACGCCGGACGATGACACTGGACCCACTCTGCCATTTCTCCCAGAAGTTGCCTGATGAACTGTTCCAGTGTCACCAGGTCGATGATTCCCTCAGCATTATGGTCATTCACCCTCAGCTGCCACCAGCAGGCATCCCGGAGTTGTTGGCCAAATGCGAATGGCTGGCCCACCTCCTCCAACTTCAGTGTCCAGAAGTGCTGACGTTGTTGTTCCGGGAAGTGGCCAACATGCTGTAGGACAGCTTGCCTCAAGTCAGCATATATGAGCTGGCTGTCTGCGGGGAGCTGCTGCGCAGTGAGCTGCACCTCGCGAGTCAACAGCGGAAGTAGGCGTGCTGCGCATTGCTCAACCGGCCACCCCCACGCTTTGTCCGTTTGCTCAAATAGTGCTAGGAAGGCTTCCGGATTGTCATGCTGGCACATTTTTGTAAGGGTGAGGTGGGGAGGGTCAGCTGCGGTGGCGGTTGAGGATCCCATGGATGCGAGCAGGTGGTGGAATGCCTGGCAATCTTCCTGCTGGGCAAGCACCAAGCCTCTGAAGTGTTGTTCCTGCTGGAGGGTGGTCAGCGCTTGATGCTGGTTCTGCTGAGTGACGGCATGGATGAGGTCCTTGAATGGCGAGGACTCCATGGGGCTGGCTCCCTTTGGTACTCCCGGGTTTCGGCACCACTGTAACGGTTTCCCTGATGTGGGTGGAGTACAGAAGTATGGCAGGTGGGAGATAATGTTTATTTAAGCTTTTCAGCTTCACTAGCAGAACATAATCGTGTTCTGGTCCCAGGGGCTCTCTTCTCTGCTCTCCCCCTCCTTTTGCTTCACCATCACTGCAATAAACACACACACACACACACACATACACACACACTAACTGACAAGAGGTGTAACGACTTGGCCACTCACCTTCCCTGACCCCAGCCTCCATTCACAAACTGACGCTTGGCCACGCCCCCGCTGCTACAATCAGTTATTTTTTTAAATATCATGATCATGATTAATTTGTGTTCAAATCATTAAATACTGTCTTTCAATTACCAAATATAATAGTTTAGCATCATGAGTACAAACGTTAGACACAAATCATTCGCTAACATTAACTAGCCAAGTAACTCCAGTGGATCTGTTACCATTCAGCACTCCAATTTTAAGTGCTGAATGAAAGAACCAAGGCAGCAAGCTAACTCTTGATAAGTTATTTATTAATTTTTATTGTGTAATTAAAACAAAAATAATTTTAGGAGTTATATTTGATGGTCATAAAAACAATGTCATTTTAAAAAAAAGTTATTTATTTCTCTTCCTGTGTGAATCTTGAAAGGTTTGGCTGGAGTTCACTTCTACATGAACAACATGTGATTTGGGATTTATCCCAGCTGACAGCAAGGTGAAAGAGGAATGGCATAAATGAGATCGCCTCAGAATTGTTATGTGTCAAACACAACTTGATCAACTTCTCATCAATTTTTAAGAAAAAAAAATTAAGTGCTGAATGAAAGAACCAAGGCAGCAGCTCTCGCTTTGATTCACATTTCACTTCCTGCCTGCATGAATAACAATTACTCACAATGCAAAAGAGATTTTCTTACTGAGAGGTGCCAAAAAATGTGCACTTTAAATCAGGTTCAAACTGTTATGCCTTGAACACTGAGTGCTACATGTTGTCTTGTCTCACCCAAATGTATGTGATTCGTACTACACATATAGTGAGGATTTCATACTGGAATTGTGCACCTCAGATATAAATACAGAATGATGAGCTAGTTAGAAGTTGTATAACTTATGCATGTGGGATGGAGTTTGCTTAAAATGGAGGTGTCTCAGCCACTTTATTAGGTACACCCATCCACCTGCTGTTTGATGCAGTTCTCTAATCAGTCAATCCCTCGACAGCAGCACAATGCATAAAATCATGCAGATACAAATCAAGAGCTTCAGTTAATGTTCACTTCAAACATTAGAATGGGAAACACTGTGATCTCAAAGTGTGACTTTCACTGTGGCATGGGTGTTGGTTTGAGCCAGATGGACTGGTTTGAGTATTTCAGAAACTGCTGATCTCCTGGGGTTTTCAGACACAACAGTTTCTAGACCAGGGGTTCTCAACCTTTTCTACTTTAAGGCCCTACTTTTCTACTTTTAGTTAAAGCTAACATAAAACCATGCATGCAGGGCATTATCAGTAAAAAAAAAAAAAAGGATTAATGATCCAAAAGCGGAGTCTAGCCAATTAACACAAGATTTGTGTACAGCAAACAAGCAAGTTATTAAAATCAAGAAGTACACTCAAAAGAAGTGGATATGGGCAATTCTTCAGCAGAGAGGCCAAAATTATGAAATTATTAAGATTGCCTTTACTTGTCAGCTCAGTGATAGTGCTAAAGTATGGAATCTAAGGTGAACTGTACTGAAAACCATATTTAAAAATCATCACCCCAATTATATTATAGTAATGTCGCTCCAGAGAAATCTTGGTTTGAATTTTAAGAAATGAAAGTTTGGGTTTTTTTTCTGACTTTTCTTTCCTCATAAAAGATTTTGCATTCAGAGTTGAACATAACCAATTTTTCTATGCTTTTTTTAGGGTCAAAAGATACCCCGTACAGTGTGATTTTTTTTTTTTTTTATTTAGTATCATTATCTTGAGTACTGCAACTAAAAAAGTGACCACATTTTGCTGTGAATGTCATACCGTTACTGAAGAACTACCCATATAGAAACCACTCAGCAGGATAAATCCTTACACATTAGCAAAGAAGGATTTTTCCTATGAGTTGGAAAATTCTCAAACTACATGGTGCTGCAGACATCGTCCTACATGGACAAAGAGATGAAAACCTGGAAGAGCGTGGAGGAGTACAACTTTTTATATGTGGCTGGGTTAAAGATCTGGGGATCAGGACACTACAAGATAAATCCTGCATTCTTTATACCTGGGTAAGAAGGCATTTTTGGGCTTTGTACGTGACTTTGTGATGGTTTCTAGGACGCTACAAGTTTTAGTGTCAGGTATAAACAAACTACAGTGGCTCGATTCTCAATCCTCTGTGCTCTTCTCTTCCAGCAGGCATCACAGATCCATATAATTTACCCACAAATGTATTTATTTATTCTGCACACTGTTCTCTCTCTCTCTCTCTCTCTCTGTGTGTGTGGTGTGCATGTGCATACGGGTTAAATGTAGAGGAGGAATGTGACAACAATAAAGGCTCATTCTGCTTAATTTATCCACAAATGTATTTATTCCACTTGAAAAGTGTTTGGCAAACCAGTATATCACGTGAAAGTCGTTATGATGATGTCATGTGAAAGTCCTCTGTACCCAACTAAAAATTAGCTTCAACTTGAAAAAAAATTGCCGCCCACTAGATGGCTCTTCGCAGCCCACTAATGGACCATGGCCCAGTGATTGAGAAACACTTCTCTAGAGTTTACACAGAATGGTGCAAAAAACAAAAAACAGTGAGTAAGTGACAGTTATGTGGGTGGAAATAAACGCCTTGTTGATAAGAGAGATCAGAGGAAAATGCCCAGATTGGTTCGAGCTGCCAGGAAGGATATAGTAACTCATATAATCACTCTTTACAACCATGGTGAGCAGAAAAGCATCTCAGCATGCAACAGCAGAAGACCAAATTGGGTTCTACTCCTGCAGCCAAGAACAGGGATCTTAGAATCAAAAACAAGATCCTATTAAAGTGGCCGGTGAATGTCCACACCACTGTTTGATGCAAAATGTCACACTGAAATTTATAACATGGGCTTTAAATACATTAAAAACAAATATTTTTTTTGCAGATGTATATTATTCATCCATCCAGAAATATTATACTATTAACTAACTAACTAACAGTATTTCACATTTGAGGTCAGTAAAATGAGTTTTCAGTGAAAATAAAATAAAAATAACTGCAACATGAATGCAACTTGTGCAACAAAGTAACATTCACAATTTTTTTCTTATTCCATTGTGTGTATGGTGTCTCCTCTCCCACGAAGTTTTAGATCAAGCTACATTGACTACATTAACCTTGTATGTTGAGAAGCATCTGAGAGTCCAAGGAACATTTTCTTGGCTGCAGCTCTTCTTCTTCCTCTTCTTCTTCACCATATGTCAGGTCTGGAACAGACATTGATAATCATGGCCCTCCAGTCCTCTCTGTTGTCAACTAAGTGTATGAACCCTGTGTTCTTGAGGTGGTTGTTTCTGTATTCTCTCAGACTGTTGGTGAATGTTATTTGCTGTCTTCCTTGGCTTTTCTTACCCTCAATCTTGCCACATAGCATCAATTTTTCTAAACCGTCTTTCCTAATGACATTGCCAAATAATTTCAATTGTTGCTCCTTAATTGTCTTGATAAGTGTTCTTTGGATTTGTGCCATCCTCAATACAGCTACATTTGATTTCTTTCCTGTCCATGATATTCACAGAATTCTTCTCAGGAACCACATCTCAACAGCTTCTAGTTTCTTTGTCAAGTCATGAGTTAGTGTCCAGCTTTCACAATCGTAGAGTAATACTGACCACACACATGCTTTGAGGATCCGAAGTTTTGTACTTCGCGTGATGTTTCTGTTTTTAAAAATAGGACTCATCTTGTTGAAAGTGCCTTTTGATAGAGTGATTCTCTTCTTTATTTCCTTTCCACAGCTTTCATTTGGGGCGGCACGGTGGTGTAGTGGTTAGCGCTGTCGCCTCATAGCAAGAAGGTCTGGGTTCGAGCCCTGTGGCCGGCGAGGGCCTTTCTGTGTGGAGTTTGCATGTTCTGTCCGTGTGGGTTTCCTCCTGGTGCTCTGGTTTCCCCCACAGTCCAAAGACATGCAGGTTAGGTTAACTGTTGACTCTAAATTGACCATAGGTGTGAGTGTGAATGGTTGTTTGTGTCTATGTGTCAGCCCTGTGATGACCTGGCGACTTGTCCAGGGTGTACCCCACCTTTCACCCGTAGTCAGCTGGGATAGGCTCCAGATTGCCTGCGACCCTGTTGAACAGGATAAAGCAGCTAGATATAATAAGATGAGAGATGAGATCTTTCATCTGATGTTATGGTGAATCCAAGACATTGGTTTACTTGTTTGATTCTATCATTTTTACATTTGATGTTACACTTTTGAGGATGAGGCTTCTTAGAGACTACCATGCATTCTGTTTTGCTGGCATTAAGTGATAGACCATTTGCTTCACTGCTGGCTGTCAGTGTTCAGGATGTCTTGCAGATTTTGTTCTGAATCAGCAATCAGTATGGTGTTGTCCACATATTTTAAGTTGTTTATAACCTGACATCCTACTTTTACTCTTTTTTTTATTTTCAATATCACATAGGATCATGTCACTGTAGATATTGAACAGATCTGGAGACAAGACAGAACCTTGTCAAACTCCTCTTTGAATTGGTTTAAATTCACTGTACTCTCCATCAATTCTGATTACCATGTCTTGTTTCCAGTACAGATTTCTGAAAATTCTCAAATCTTTTCCATCACTATCGAGGTCCTTTAAGATGTTGAAAAGATTCTCATGCTTTACTTGATCACATGCTTTTGAATAGTCAATAAAGCACAAGTACAGATCTTTTTGTACCACTACTGAGCTTTCCATTAGCATAGAGAGTGTGAATATCACATTTCTGGTACCTTAGTCTGTGAGAAATCCAAACTGGGCCTCCGATAGTTCTGAATAAATTTTGTTCCTTATTCTCATCATCAGCACTCGGAGAAAGATTTTAGTGGCATGACTCATAAGGCTTATCATTCAATGTCGTTCACATTCTGTGGCTCCAGGTTTCTTCGGGAGGGTGATGAACACTGATTTTGTCATATCTGATGGAAATTCCCCACCGTCATATACAATGCTTTGTAGTTTTGTTAATTCTGTTATCCCAGCTTCTTCTATTGCTTCTAGAACTTCCACTGGTATCATGTCTGGTCCTGTTGTTTATCAGGTTTCATTTTTGAGAGTACATGTTTTACTTCATCTTCCATAATTGGAGGGCCTTCTTCATTATGTCAGGTGGTAGGCATCTATCATCATGAAACAGATCTTCAATGTATTCGGACCACGAGCAAGTATATCTTCCTTATCCATCAATATCCTCCCTTCTTTGGATTTTATACATCTGGAGTTTGTGGACATTTGTTTTCCTGTAATTCTTTGATCTTTTGATGTATGAATTTGCTGTCATTGCTTTTAGATTTTTCAATTCCATCACACTGTCAATTAATCCAATCTTCTTTAGCTTCATGGCATTTTTCTTTACCAGCTTGTCAGTCTTGTGGTATTCATGATCATTTTGTTTTGCTAGTCTCTGTTTTTCCATAAGATCGAGAATTTCTTGGTTCATCCATTTTTACACAGTTTCTGTTTAGACTTGGGTATGAATTCTTCTGCTGCCTGTAATATGCACTCTTTCTTTTTTGCCATCTCTCTTCTGCCACTGTAAGATTTTCTAGAAGTTCAAATCTGTTTGCTACTGAAACAGAAAATTTTCTTTGGAGCTCTTGATCTTGTTTCAGTCTCATAATGAAATTTGGATGTTCTTTTATATTTGTGTATATTTTTTCAGTTTCATCTTCATTATAGCAATAACAGAAACATGATCACTGCCACAGTCTGCCCCAGGCATTGATTTGGCATTTTGAATTGAGTTTCTGAAGAGTTCTTCAATCAGAATAAAGTATATTTGATTTCTGGCTCTATCTTCAGGATTTTTCCATGTCCAACATTTTCTTGGATGATTTTGAAACCAGGTGTTTGAGATGATGAGGTTGTTTTCAAAGCACCAATCTACAAGCTGTTCTCCACATTCATTAATTTCTCCAATTCCAAATGGGCCAACAATATTTCCAATTCTCTCTTTACCAACTTTCACATTAAAGTCTTCCATAATGATTTTGATGTCTTGTGATTCCAGTTTCTTTTTTGCTCAGTCAAGGTCTTCATAGAATTTTTCTATCACTGCTGTTTCTTGTTCTGCAGTAGGGACATATGCCTGTATTTAGCCAATGTCCAGAGGCTTTCCTCAAAGTTTTATGACAATTATTCTGTCTGACTGCCCAGAGTCCTTTTAGAGTTTTTCAGCATGTAGAAGCTAGGATGAACCCTTCTCCTTTTTGGTGTTCTTCTCCTCCTGAGTAAATTATTGTGTGATCACCTGATGTTATTGTTTCAGCTCCTTTCCATCGTACCTCTGATAGACCAAGTGTGTTTATCTTCATTCTTTGCATTTCTTGTTTGACATTGTATAGTTTTCCTTTCTGATACAATGTTTGGATATTCCATGTGGTGATTTTGATTTTTTGTTTATTGCGAACAGTAGTTAGATGACGGTCTGCTGTCACCTGTTGCGCATGACAATCGCTACTGAGCGAGGTATTCCAAACATGGTTGGGAATCCCCTTTACGCTGTTTCTTGACAATTTTGAAGAGTTGTGAACCATGATTTTCTTTGCAAAAATACTGATAGTAAGTTACAATTACTTTCTGTAAGAAGAGTGCCCATACTGGGCTGATCGTTCCAGCCATTGCATCATACATGCAGTACCTTATGCTTGGCACACCAAAACTGATGACCAGTTCCAAAAAAGTTTGGCTGCTCAGCAATTTATCCATCACCTGCCTACCATGATTTCACGTGTCCCTGATAGGGATGCATAGTGGATTCTCCACTTTGCCCAAGGGTGTCCTGAAAGCTAATGGAGGGAAGGAGGAGCCTTAGTACTCCTACTGGTGGAAATATTCCACTCTGCTACCCAGTCACCTTTGTTCACTGCAGTGCTCCATGAAAACTTTTCAAGGCTTTTTTTTTGTGAATTTGCTCTCTCTGTCTCTCTCGCTCCTTTTTTTTCCCTTTAATTTTTTTCAGGCTCTTGGACAGCTGTCATATTTCTGAAAGCAGATTCAGCTCTCAGTTCTAGCCTTGACAATTTTCTCTCCAAAAAAAACAGCAGACACCTTTCGTTCATTTTAACACTTTTATTCTTTCAGAATGCAGCACTTTTACCGGGTTTAGATGAATTTTGGAGGCATGAGATGAGGAAGAGATGCCGAAAAAGGAAAGTCACACTAATGTTTCCTGTCTCCTGGGATGACTGTGAATAAAAAGCTGACGTGCAGAATGATAGATTGTGTATTGCGTTAGAGGTCTGCGCGGGTCGGATTTTTCAGTCCCGCTCCCGCCCGCACCCGCATTGTGCAGTCCCACTCCCGCCCGCACCCGCAAAGAATTATGATTTTCAATCCCGCTCCCACCCGCGCCCACAAAAAAAATTATGATTTTCAGTCCCGCTCCCGCCTGCCATATTTTGTCCCGCTCCCGCCCGCCCGCAAGCAAGCAAGCAAGCAAATCCTGCATGATGCAGACGTTCACGTTATTTCACAGGAAAGTTCTTGTCTTGACACAGCGTGATGGTGCCCCGCCCCCTACTTTGAGTGGATTTGAGCATAAATATCTACAGCTCGCGTTTGTTATTGTTTACCTTGTTTCTGAATTCAGCATGTAGTATCTCTAATAATAATTAGTGCTGTCAAACAATTCAAATATTTAATCACAAATCACACATTTTTATCACATGAGAAACCATTGTAATTCTCTGATCAGCATAAAAAAGTGAATGGGCTTGCTTTGTACCAATGTTTTTTTTTTTTTTTTTTATTGTAAAGCAGAGCTAGTAAAGGAAGTGAATTGATTTACTGCTTGCGTTAGTCTACAACTTTAATCAGAGAGACATGTTACACAGTGACGGTAGGCTTGACTCAATGCTATCCCAGAAATCCTTCCTGTAATATGCAAATTTGGCCGCCTCTGATTGGACAGCCAAATTTGCATATTACAGGAAGGATTTCTGGGATAGCATTGAGTCAAGCCTACCGTCACTGTGTAACATGTCTCTCTGATTAAAGTTGTAGACTAACGCAAGCAGTAAATCAATTCACTCATGGTTCTCTTGCTAGCTGGGTGTGAACTGTGAGTCATTAGAGTGAATAAAGAATTTCCCTTTAGGGTGATCAATGGCAAGTTTTAGATGCTATTTCTCACTCAATCTGGCAATCCAACTTTTTCTGCAAATTTAGGCATCTTAAAATGTTTTTATTAATGCCAAATAAAATATCCAGCACAAATTATATATGATAGACATAAATTAATAATTTATAAATTTTATTTCAAGCATGTTTTTAGTTAGCGGGACTGCAGCTTATCACCGCTCCCACCCACGCCGCATATGTGCACTCCCGCCCGTGTGCGCAATATGTGCACTTCCCGCCCGCGCCCGCAATGAGCTTTCAAAATTTGTCCCGCGCCGCACTGCTTTGCGTCGGGTCCCGCGGGACTCCCGCGGGAGTGCAGGGCTCTATATTGCATCAGACAGTTGCACAATCACCCCCTGAGAAAAGGGCTTTGCCACCCCAAATCTAACCCATTTAGAAAACTATAGGCAGGAACCACTGAAAGAATTCTGTCTTCTGCACTGAAATCCTGTCTTGTTCATTTTGCTGCAATTGCTAGAATGGTTAATCCTTCCACCATCATACTGTATTAATTTCCTAACTTTTTCTGAAGGTACAGGTGCTTGAAAGTTTGTGAACCCTTTAGAATTTTCTATATTTCTGCATCAATATGACCTAAAACAACATCAGATTATCACGTCATAAAAGTAGATAAAGAGAACCCAGTTAAACAAATGAGACAAAAATATTATACATGGTAATTTATTTATTGAGGAAAATTATCCAATATTACATATCTGCAAGTGGCAAAAGTATGTGAACCTTTGCTTTCAGTATCTGGCGTGACCCCCTTGTGTAGCAATAACTGCAACTAAACATTTCCGGTAACTGTTGAACAGTCCTGCACAACGGCTTGGAGGAATTTTAGCCCATTCCTCCGTACAGAACAGCTTCAACTCTGGGATGTTGGTGGGTTTCCTCACATGAACTGCTCACTTCAGGTCCTTCCACAACATTTCCATTGGATTAAGGTCAGGACTTTAACTTGGCCATTCCAAAACATTAACTTTATTCTTCATTAACCATTCTTTGGTAGAATGACTTGTGTGCTTAGGGTTGTTGTCTTGCTGCATGACCCACCTTCTCTTGAGATTCAGTTCATGGACAGATGTCCTGACATTTTCCTTTAGAATTCACTGGTATAATTCAGAGTTCATTGTTCTATCAATGAAGGCAAGCTGTCCTGGCCCAAATGCAGCAAAACAGGCACAAGCCATGATACTACCACCACCATGTTTCACAGATGGGATAAGGTTCTTCTGCTGGAATGCAGTGTTTTCCTTTCTCCAAACATAACGCTTCTAATTTAAACCAAAAAGATCTATTTTGGTCTCATCCATCCACAAAACATTTTTCCAATAGCCTTCTGGCATGTCCACATGATCTTTAGCAAACTGCAGATGAGCAGCAATGTTCTTTTTGGAGAACAGTGGCTTTCTCCTTGCAACCCTGCCATGCACACCATTGTTGTTCAGTGTTCTCCTGATGGTGGACTCATGAACATTAGCCAATGTGAGAGAGGCCTTCAGTTGCTTAGAAGTTACCCTGGGATCCTTTGTGACCTCGCTGACTATTACACGCCTTGCTCTTGAAGTGATCTTTGTTGGTTGACCACTCCTGGGGAGGGCAGCAATGGTCTTGAATTTCTTCCAGTTGTACACAATCTGTCTGACTGTGGATTTGTGGAGTCCAAACTCTTTAGAGATGGTTTTGTAACCTTTGCCAACCTGATGAGCATCAACAACACTTTTTCTGAGGTCCTCAGAAATCTCCTCTGTTCATGCCATGATACACTTTCACAAACATATGTTGTGAAGCTCAGACTTTGACAGATCCCTGTTCTTTAAATAAAACAGTGTGCCCACTCACACCTGATTGTCATCCCAATGATTGAACACACCTGACTCTAATTTCACCTTCAAATTAACTGCTAATCCTAGAGGTTCACATACTTTTGCTACTCACAGATATGTAATATTGGATAATTTTCCTCAATAAATAAATGACCAAGTATAATATTTTTGTCTCATTTGTTTAACTGGGTTCTCTTTATCTACTTTTAGGACTTGTGAAAATCTGATGATGTTTTAGGTCATATTTATGCAGAAATATCAAAAATTATAAAGGGTTCACAAACTTTCAAGCATCACTGTATCTTTAAGTTGATTTAGTTGCCATGGTGATGAAAAGACAGAGTCATAAGATACGGTGTGTAATGTGTAATATATTATATACACACACACACACACATACATATATGTGTGTGTGTGTGTGTGTGTGTGTCATACATACACACACACTCCATATATTTTGTTTTTTGCTTGCTGACATACAGTAAATATATTTGAAATATATATGAAATATATATGAAGAAGTGTAAACAATGTTTTCCCATAAGGGAGAAACTTTATGACTTTTTCAGTGCACTATTTTCACTCATTTTTATGTTCCCACTCATACCGTATGAATCTTTTAGTGTTTCTCTCCTCGGATATGTGTTTGAAGGTGAAAGTATGTATTCCCAGTGCACACAGGTGGTGATTTCTCTTTCCACTGCGAGTGTGATTGATTACTCAGCCACAGACATTCAACTGGCAGAGAGATTTATGCATTCGGACCACCTGTTTCTCCCGGAGAGGGACAGGAGGAATAGCTGGACTCTCTCCATGCAGAGTTCAAGAACAGGACGAGTCACACTCGCCCACGATGCCTCACTCTCCTGTGTCAGTTCATTCCATTACTCACCATGCCCTGACTGACTGACTGTCGGTGTGCCACACGCTAATGCTAATGGTAATAAGTATGAATAAAAGATTAACTTGCATCAGATGACCCAACTTCCACATGCAGTCAAGTTAAATCCAACAGATCAACTTTGATTAAAGCAACTGGACAAGAATAAAAAAGATTGATGACTATGTCACCTGATTTAAATTACAACCCCAAATCAGAAAACGTTAGGATGGTATGTTGAAATTGAAATTAAAACTGTAAACAATGATCTGTAAATAATCTTTGACTTTCTTTGCACTCAAAACAATCCAACAGCACATTATTTGATATTTTACTTCATTATTATTATTATTATTATTATTGTTATTAATGTATGTATTTTGTATTTCCAAATTAAACACGTTTCAATTTTGATTCTTGCACCACATTGAAAAAAGGTTGGGACAGTAAAGCTGGAAAAGATGTCCCTGGAAAAGATGTCATCTTGAAGGTAGCATATGTTGTTCCAAAACCTCAATATACTTTTCTGCATTAATGCTCCATCACAGAAGTGTAAGTTACCTTTGCCAAGGGCACTGATACAACCCCATACCATGACACACACTGGCTTTTGGACTGGTTGCTGGTAACACTCTGGCTGGTCTTTTTCATCTTTGGTCCAGAGATCATGGCATCAATTTCTTACAAAAAAGACCAGGAATACTGATTTGTCTGACCACAATACATGTTTCCACTGTGTGATGATCCATCCCAGATGCCTCCGAGTCCAGAGAAGTCAACGGTGCTTCAGGACACAGTAAACATAAGGCTTCTTTTTTGCACAGTAAAGTTTTAACTGGAATTCGTGAATGTAATTCCATATTGCAGAGCTTGAAAAAGGTTTGCCAAAGTAATCCCAAGCCCATGTGGTTATATCAGCTATAGATGAATGACGTTTCTTGATGCAGTGCTGTCTGAGGGATCGAAGATCATGCGTGTTCAGCTTAGGCTTGTGCCCTTGTCCTTTACACACCAAAATTCCTCCAGATTCTTTGAATTGTTTCATGATATTATGCAACATCGAGGGTGAAATATCCAAAACCCTTCCTCTCTTTCTTTGAGGAACATTGTTTTTAAACATTTCAATTATTTTTTTTCACACATTTGGTAATAACCTGGAGATCCTCAGCCCATCTTTGCTTCTCAAAGACTAGACCTTTCCTGGAGCCTGTTTTTGTACCAAATCATGATTACAATCATCTGTAGACATCTCCTGTTTCAAATCACAATTATTTAACTGCTTTACCTTATTACTAGCCCTAAACTGCCCCTGTCCCAACTTTTTGGAATGTGTTGCAGGCCTGAAATGCAGGAATGGATGAATATTAAAAAATGAAATGAAGTTGACCAGAAAAAATCATGAACTATCTTGGGCTCATTCTGTCTGCAATGAAATACAAGTCAAAGTAAATTTACATGGAGTGCAGAATTATTAGGCAAGTTGTATTTTTGAGGATTAGTTTTATTATTGAACAACAACTATGTTCTCAATCAAACAAAAAGACTCATAAATATCAAAGCTGAATATGTATGGAAGTTAGAGTGGGGTGTTTTTAGTTTTGGCCATTTTAGGAGAATATGTATGTGTTCAGGTAACTTTCACTGTGCAGAATTATTAGGCAACTTAATAAAAACCAAATATGTAGCCATTTCACTTATTTATTTTCACCAGGTACACTGATATGACAACTCCAGATTTGCAAATAAACATATCTGACATTCAAACACAAAACAAAAACAAATCAGTGACCAATATAGCCACCCTTCTTCATGAGGACACTCAAAAGCCTTCCATCCATAGATTCTGTCAATTTCTTTATCTGTTCATGACCAACACTGTGTGCAGCAGCAACCACGGCCTCCCAGACGCTGTTCAGAGAGGTGTACTGTTTTCCCTCTTTGTAGACCTCACGTTTCATAATGGACCACAGGTTCTCTATGGGGTTTAGGTCAGGTGAACAAGGGGGCCATGTCATTATTTTTTTCACCTTTCAGACCTTTACTGGCTAGCCACGCAGTGGAGTATTTGGACGCATGAGATGGAGCATTATCCTGCATGAAAATCATGTTCTTCTTGAAAGATGCTGACTTTTTCCTATACCACTGCTTGAAGAAGGTTTCTTCCAGGAACTGGCAGTAGGTCTGGGAGTTGAGTTTGAGTCCATCCTCAACTCGAAAAGGTCCAACAAGCTCGTCTTTGATGATACCAGCCCATAGCAGTACTCCACCTCCACCTTGCTGGCGTCTGAGTCAGAGTGGAGCTCTGTGCCCATTACTGATCCAGCCACAGGCCCATCCATCTGGCCCATCAAGAGTCACTCTCATCTCATCAGACCACAGCACCTTAGAAAAATCAGTCTTAAGATATTTCTTGGCCCAGTCTTGACGTTTTATCTTGTGTGCCTTACTCAGTGGTGGTCATTTTTCAGCCTTCCTTACCTTGGCCATGTCCCTCAGTATTGCACACCTTGTACTCTTTGACACTCCAGGAATGTTGCAACTCTGGAATATGGCAGAACTGGATGCTAATGGCTGCTTGTTAGCTTCACGCTTGATTTTCCGCAGATCATGTGCAGTTATTTTGCGCCTTTTTTTTCCCCACACGCTTCTTTCGACCCTGTTGACTATTTGCAATGAAACGCTTGATTGTTCGGTGATCACGTTTCAACATCTTCACAATTTCAAGAGTGCTGCATCCGTCTGCAAGACATCTCACAATTTTATACTTTTCAAAGTCTGTCAGATCTCTCTTCTGACCCATTTTGCCAGAGGAAAAGAGGTTGCCTAATAATTATGCACACCTGATATAGGGTGTTGATGTCATTAGACCACACCCCCTCTCATTACACAGATGCACAGCACCTGATATACTTAATTGGTAGTAGGCTTTCAAGCCTAAACAGCTTGGAGTGGGACAACATGCATTAAAAGGATGTTGTGGTCAAAATACTCACTTGCCTAATAATTCTGCACTCAGTGTATAAAATCACTGATTTTATTATTATTATTGTTGTTTTTAATTTGCATTTTCCATACTATTCTGCCCTTGTTAGTTGTTGTGAACTTGGCAGATAGCTAACGGAGTTCTTCAGTAAACACTGAGTCAGCAGGTGAGTTTCTCAAATGTTTACTGTTGAATCACTGTGAAACTCATTTCATTATCTCTAGCCACTTTATCCTGTTCTACAGGGTCGCAGGCAAGCTGGAGCCTATCCCAGCTAACTACAGGCAAAAGGCGGGGTACACCCTGGACAAGTTGCCAGGTCATCACAGGGCTGACACATAGACACAGACAACCATTCACATTCACACCTACGGTCAATTTAGAGTCACCAGTTAACCTAACCTGCATGTCTTTGGACTGTGGGGGAAACCAGAGCACCCGGAGGAAACCCACGCGGACACGGGGAGAACATGCAAAGTCCGCACAGAAAGGCCCTCGCCGGCCATGGGGCTTGAACCCGGACCTTCTTGCTGTGAGGCGACAGCGCTAACCACTACCACTGTGAAACTGCAATATAAAAATAAAATGTTACATATTGTTTGACTGTTATTTAACACAATTCTCATACACAACACAAATACACAAACAAGTTCAATTTCTCATTAACTGACCACAACGAAGTACCACAATAGAAGCTCCTTAGAATGAACTGTTTTGCCTCCTTGCCATGTTTTTCCTGACCTTGCAGGGCAGCTCGTCTCAAGCCGTATATGGCAACAGTGGGAGATGGGCTATTGCCAAACACATGTATAGTCATGCGGTACTCCGTGATCTTTTTGGCAGGGTCATTGTCCTCGAACCAGAGGAAACATAAGAACTCGCAATGTTCCTGGCAGACTTTGAAACAATAGAACATTTGTTCTATATCTGCTGCCACCGCCACGGGTTCCTTACAGAAGCGAGTGAGAACTCCCAAAAGTGTGTTATTTAGGTCAGGGCTGCTCAACAGGACATCGTTCAGGGAGATGCCGTCATGCTTGGCGCTAGAGTCAAACACTGCCTGTACCTGGCCCGGCTTGCACGGATGATAAACTCCAAAGATCGGTAAGTACCAACACTCTTGTTCCCCACTGAGTGGTGGGGCTGGTTCAGCATAACCTGCCTCGAAGATTTTCTGCATGAAAGCAACCATATGTTCTTTCATGTCTGGCTTTTTAGCAAGCATGTGGCATAACGTCAAAAGGTGCTTGACTGCTTTCACTCTATTGTTGGGGAGTCTGCGCCTTGGCTCCCTGAATGGTAGCGGTGCCACCCAACTGTTTGAGTCATCCATGAAGACTTCCTTGTCCATTATTTCCAGAAAGACTTTGTCTTCCACGGACATGGCAGGCTTGTCATCATGTGGTGTTAGCCTTGGTGAAGGAGTCTTCCAGCAATCTTTTTCATCAAACAGGTCTTTCCGCATGTTAGCCTTTGGAAAGTGAAAGCGATGTACTGGAATTTCAAGCTTCTCTTTGATGTGGAGACTGTTAGTGCAAGGGTCAAGCAAAGATGTATGTTCATTGCTCAGCACATTAGTTCGGTAGACATTGACAGAATCCGATTTGTGGGCTCTTCCAAGGCAGACCTCTCCTACAGTCACCCAGCCCAAGTTGAGACACTGGGTGTAAGGAGCACTGTGGGGACCATTGCATTGTTCTCGAACCTTGTGTGCCCGTGGTATGTCTCAGCCGAGCAGGATGAGGATGGCTGCTGAAGGATCTAGATCTGGGATCCTGTCCACGGCCTGCTTGAGGTGTGTATAGTGTCTGGTGATCTCAGGCGTGGGGATTTCCGACTTGTCATCTGGGAGCATGTCACATTCTATTAAAGTGGGGAGTGGGATGTGAGTTTTACCATCTAATGACTCCATGATGAAATTGTTGGCTCTTCGGCCCATGGTTTCAATGACTCCTGAGCATGTCTTCAGGGTGTATGCTGCTGTGCCCTCCGTAATACCAAAGACCTAAAAAAAACCTCTGTTCTTGCCAGGGACTTGTTGCTCTGCTCATCAAGAACAGCATAAGCCTTAACCACTCTTTCTCTCTGGCCTGCTGGATACACTCTGACAAGACAGACTTTGGAGCACGATCTTCCTCTGACTGTAGTCCCACAGATGTCAGTGCATTTCAATGTGACAGTTTGAGGGGCCCCTTCCTCTTGCTCCCCGCTCTGATCTCTCGTAGTTATGGAGGTCTCAGATATCCAGGGAGCTGGCCCTGGATGTAGTGCAGTGGGGTGTCTATCCCTCTTGCATTCTCTGCACTGAACACTTTTTACCACAGTCTTTGGCTAGATGACTGATTGATGCACAGCACCTATAGCAAATATTTTTCTCTTTAAGGTAGGCTTTCCTCTCATCCAAAGATTTGCTCCTAAAACCACTACACTTCCTAAGGGGGTGTGGTTTGTTGTGGAGCGGACATTGCTTGTCTGGGTAGGCCATCATTTTTTCTGAGGGGCTGTTGTGTTGTTGTACTGTCAGAGTTCACTGAGACCTCTGTCCTCTGGTGAAAAATAAGTGTTTTCACATTTGGTTGAAAGGAATGCTCTGACTTCCCCATGCTCCAACCACCTGTGAGTGCAGCAAAGCTTGGGTCGTTGAGCGGTTTGGTTTGATCACAAACAAACTTTGCGAAGAAGGCGAAAGGCGGGTAAGATGTGCGGTATTTTTCTTGTAATGAGATACGGTACGAGAGAAACCCACTTGTTGTGCAGGGGGTATGGCAGCTTTTGGACAATAGGAGTAATGCCACGAGATGTGTCCAAGTAATTTAGACCAGGTAGGAATCCATCTGCCCTGGCCACTTCAAGCTCCAAAAGAATGTCTCCCAGCTCTCTCAACCTTTGATTTTCTCGGTTTGAGATTTTTGAAAAATCACCCACCTTCTTAAGGAGTGCATTTTCTATAGCTTCCAGGGATCCATAACAATCTTCCAACCTTTGCCATACCATGCTCATGCCTGCTGCTGCATCATGGATGTGGACTGCTCATATCCTCTTTGCCTGCTTGGATGATTTTGGCCCAAGCCATTTACACAGCAGATCAAGCTCCTCCCTAGCGGTCAGATTTAAGTCCACCGTAGAACTGTGGAAAGATTCCTTCCAGGCCCAATAATTTTCGGGGCGGTCATCAAACCTTAACAGCCCGGAGCTTATCATCTCACGACGTATTAAATACTTTGCTAGATCTGTTGTGGATGATGAACTGGGCTCATTGGTTCTGGGAGGAGCACCCGTCTGTGACTGAAAAGGTTGGTAGCTACAGCCGATTTGTCTTGTACTACATGACTGCGTTTGATGTCTGTAATTGTTTTTGGATGCATTTGAAACATACAGGCATTCTTGTTTCAGGAGGTCAGTTCTGGTTGAGCTTTGAGCACAAGGATGATATGGAGTAGCATTATCCTTCAGTTTGAATGCTTGTTGAACAGATAAGTCAGTCAATCACAGTTCATAGTTGCTGATCTCGCTTGACTCGTTTTTAACTTCACCCATATTGTTTTCAGCTGTCTCACCACTGTCCATTGTTAGCTGGCGCATTGGTGGTGGTGTGGGTTCAAGTAGCTTTGAGTCCTGGTGAGGCTCAGGTCTTGGATCCTCCATGTACTTATGTTCAGCATATTCATTTTTTAGCCTAGCACAATCTAGCTCTCCTTGCTCATTCTCAGCAGCTGCTTCCAGAACATTAGCTTCAGCGATGGCAGCCACAGCTGCGCTCTTTAGCCTCAGTGTGTGCAGACTGGCTTCTAGCTCTGCTTTCTTTCTAGCAGCCTCAACTGCAGCCTTTTGTTGTTGCTCTTCAATGTATGCTTGAGCTTTAATCATTTCTGCTTCTCTTTGTGCAAATGATGCTTGCGCATGTGCAGCCTCTGCTTTTGCACGCGCCCTGGCTGCAATGGCACTGGCTGAGGAACGCTGACTGGCACGTGAGCTGTTGGAACATACTGACCTCGTCTCCAGTGTGTCTTCAATATTGTCCATTGTGAAGCTTTGATGACAGAAGAAAACTTTGTGCTTCTACGAAGATCCACTTTTCTGTAGGTAACCCATACGGCGTCTGTCTTTTCACTATTCTGCCCTTGTTAGTTGTGGTGTACTTGGCAGATAGCTAACAGAGTTCTTCAATAAAACACTGAATCAGCAGGTGAGTTTTTCAAATGTTTACTGTTGAATCACTGTGAAACTGCAATATAAAAATAAAAAAAGTTACATGTTGTTTGACTTTGTTATTTAACACAATCATACACAACACAAATAAGTTCAATTTCTCATTAACTGACCAATGAACAATTAGCGATTAGCTTAATGCTAAAGTTACATTGAAAAAGCCATTGACAGGCTTGCGCATTAGCATCACCCCGTTTTTAAAGTTTTCCCACATCAAATATGAGCTGTTTCTGAAACTTTAACAGGTAAGTTCAACACAAAAACAACCAATACTCACAGACATATGTATTCCAGGGTTCAGCTGAGAAAATGAATGAGTAAAAAAACAACAACAGCTTCACTCCAAGCCCCTTGTCCATGAAAAGGAACTAATTAGTGAGTCTAAAAAGACACATAGCATGGCAGAGTCCACAATCCCCTTACTCCCTTAAAGGGGCAGCACACATACCATTCCAACATTTTCTGATTTGGGGTTGTGTTTTTATTTTATATATATATCACGGGCGATTGCTCTAAGACAACGAGGGAGGCTCAGCCTCCTCTAAAAATACCCTTATAACTTTAATGTGTGCGTGAGTTTCTCCCCCTCGTGACAGCGCGATGCAGCGCAGCCTCAGTGGGCTTCAATGGCATTTGGGAGCTCTGCGCTTTCCAATCTCAAAATGCAAGACGATTATTGGACAAATACTGCGAAAATGCCCGCCTACAGACTCCCACGGACTCCCAGCCTCAGTGGACTTCAACGGCATTTGGGAGCTATGCGCTTTTCAATCTCAAAATGCAAGACGGTAATTGGACAAATACTGCGAAAATGCCCGCCCCCGGACTCCGAGCCTCACATGGGAGGGACATGGCAGTTTCCGCGAGGAGACTGGTGATTGGTGAAAGCAGCCGGATATTTTCTTTGATTGACAGCTCGTTTCAAATATAGACAGGCAGCGGTGAATCTCAGTTCAGTCCCATGTGGATTCGCAAGTGCTGTGGTGTATTGTAAGAGATCAGCTTACATTTCGATTTCATTCATTACATACGGTTTCTACCACCTTTTTTAGTTTGTATATATTTTCATTGTAAATGAAGTGTAAATATAGTGTTGTCAAGTTTGCTATCTTAGTTCCAGAAATTTCCTTTATTTGAGTGACTGAACTTGAACTTGAGGGGGCTAGTCAGCTATCAAGAAAGCTGCGCACAGATGCCAAGCATTGCTGATTTAATTTTGGTGAAGCCATTTGCCAGTCTTCCTTTCGAGAAAAAAATCAAAATTAAAGAGCAGGGTAAACCAACGCCTCAAATTGACTTGGTGAAAAAGGTAGGGAATAATACTCGTTCCTTTCAGCTCTCCTGGTACGAGAAAGTGAATTGGCTAACAGCAAGTGACCCACATCAACAACAGGCTACTTTAGTAATATGTCATGGATGGACCAAAAATATAGAATCTATTTAAAATGTTTATGCTGAGTATATTATATTGGAATATATATTTTTCTGGATATGAATTAAACACAGCTACAATTTGGAAAACATTTTTAAACAAAAACACAGCTGAGAACATTTCACACTACAGACCTGGATTAAAAGTGAAGGGTTATCAAAATTGTCAATAAAACATTTCTCAGTCAAAATAAGTACAATATAGGGAAAGTGTCATTGAATGAAATGTGTGGCACCCAGCTCTACTGCTGAGGTTCCTGACAAAGAGCTGCTTTCAATAATGATCAATTTTTAAACAACATGCCACAATTTTAAAATATAAAATGTTAAAATATACCCCCCAACACCACCATCATGTATATTGGACAGTAGGCTAATGGGCCAAAAGAACCTGTTATTTCACAGTTTGTGACCCTGCCAACAATCAGCCAGATCAGAGGCAAGAGTATGGGCAAAATTGATGTGTTTTTTCTTTTAAAATCTGGAAATATCGTAACCGACCAGCCTCCCCTGTTTGAAAGACTACCAGCCGCCACTGATATATATATATATATATATATATATATATATATATATATATATATATATGGCACCGCCTATGTTTTGATGCGACCAACGCCCAAAGACTCCGCGCCAGACGAAATCGTGGCCGGAAGATAATGTGGTTTAACCCCCCCTACAACAAACAGGTTAAAACAAACGTGGGGAGAAAATTCCTCGCAACAATCAAGGATTGCTTTAGACGTGGGCATCCCCTGGCCAGGATTTTCAACAAGAACACCCTCAAGTTGAGTTATTCCTGTATGCCAAGTTTGGCCGCCAAAATCAGCGCACACAACAAGAAAATACTGACGGAAACACCAGAGCCGCCCAAGATGTGTAACTGCCGCAATAAGACAACCTGCCCCCTCAACGGCACGTGCCTTACAAAGAACATTATTTACCAAGCCACCGTTGAGAGTGAGCGCGGTAAGGAAACCTATATCGGGCTTACAGGGGATACATTCAAGTCACACTACAATAACCACACTACGTCATTCCGTCACAAGGGGAAGCGTCACACAACAGAGCTGAGTAAACATATATGGACTCTAAAGGAATCCGGAGAAAATTATATACTGACATGGGACATTATAGCATGAGTTCCAGCATATAATAATAGCACTAAGCACTGTAATTTGTGCCTCGCAGAAAAATATTATATTGTATGCAAACCACACCTAGGCATGCTAAACAAGTGCAATGAACTAGCCAGTGCATGCCGGCACGCTAGTAGGTTTATTTTAGCAAACATCTTTTGAGTATAAAAGTAGCCGTGTACTGATATTCTCGCTGCACCTGATGAGAGAGCAAGTCGCTCTCGAAACAGGCTTGTCGTGCGCAGTAAAATCATGCATACAAATTGAAGTATTTTCTCTCTTTATTTTGTTATATATGTCAGCCCTGTTATGACCTGGCGACTTGTCCAGGGTGTACCCCGCCTTTTGCCAGTAGTCAGCTGGGATAGGCTCCAGCTTGCCTGCGACCCTGTAGAACAGGATAAAGCGGCTAGAGATAATGAGATTTTATATATATATATATATATATATCCCATTATTTTATTCTGATATATTTAATAATTACATCCAGACAGATTTTGTCATCTTCACCCATGTTTGCAGAGTCCCTTGTTTAGATCTGGTTGTTTAATCCTCATTTGAGCTTCACCTCAATGTTGATTCTAACCCCTTTTATCTTCCATACTCCATTTGACCCTTTTTTGGTTTTGCATTCCTTATCAGGTCCTTGTTTGTGGTCTCTCTGCTGTTTGTTTTTTTTTTGTGGTCAGTTTCTCTGTATGAATTCATTGTCCAGTTTTGGTTTCCATATTCCTTCTTTGAGCCTTGTTGTCTCTCTTCATTAACACTCCCTCTTTGGTGAATGTTTTTTTTTGTTTGTTTGTTTTTAATTTATTTATTTTCTTTTTCCCATTGTGTCTATTTGGTTTTGCATTCCTTATCAGGTCCTTGTTTGTGGTCTCTCTGCTGTTTGTTTGTTTTTTTTGTGGTCAGTTTCTCTGTATGAATTCATTGTCCAGTTTTGGTTTCCATATTCCTTCTTTCCCCGATAGCAGAGGGTCGTTGAAACGACGTAGAGTTTTGGTCAGAATGGTCGGTTTCCGTCGTACGTCAGAAAATCAACGTTGAAACGGCGCCGTGAAACGTCGATTTCTCCACCGTCTGAGAGGGTCGATTTATCACCGTTGAATCAACGTGGGTAAAGGTTGATCTGTCGACCGTCAGAGAAGGTTGAATATACGACGTTGAACCATCGTCACTTTTGCCGGCCAGTTTTCAACATTGGTAGGATGAGCAACTGGCCCGTAGCCAGGGGGGATCGGAGGGTTCATTCGATTCCCCCCCCCGTGACACCGCGCCCCGGACACACACGCCTCAAGATTACTCAAGATTTATTCATTTGTTCATGTCCGATGAATATACATTGATTCACATTTAAATTTACAATATCAAATCCAGACTAATCAAAAAAGAAAAGTAGACTAAGTGAGGACGAGTTAGAAAAACGGGTTCATTTCTCCTATGTTTATGTTTACACGTTTTGTTCAGACTGCTTTACACCCCAATCCAGTGGGTGGCGGTAATGCCCCCATTAGACCCCTTTCACTGACGTCACCCGAAACCGGAAGTAAACAAGCCCTGCGCCACATTGGAAGACCAACAAACTCGTGATTTGGGGGAAATAACGGCAGCGCGCGGTATGTGAACCCACGAGGCACTTGGTTCATCATAAACCTACAATGGTAAACTTTTGTGCTGTGTTAGGGTTCTAACAAAGCTGATGGGAAAGGTGAAAAGAAGTCTTTCTACAGAATACCAGCTGTGATTGAGACACAAGCAAACCAAGGAGCTTTCTGCCGGGAGACAGAGAGAGGATTTAGCTGCTTTATGCAGAGCGGATCTGAATACTTCAAGTCTATTTTGTTACTGGTAAGTCACTAGGCTAGAGTGTTGTAGAACATTTTTTTATAAATGTTTACTGAATAAAAACATCCTTAATTTTATCAAATATTCTCTACTCTATTTCATTTCTTTCTTTTGTTTTAATTTTCCTCCCTCCATCCCTCTTTGGATTTTAAATATAGTTTTTCCCCATGTCCAAATAATGAGGTAGGGTGGCATTTAGAAACCCATAGCCTACTGCTGACTTTCTTTATCAATGCTGCATCAAATTAATTTTGGTTATGTTTTTCTGTTTCCATGTACAGGTCTGCGCCGCAGGAGGAATAGGCCACAATTATAAATAAATCATAAAATGTTTCTAAGAACTTGTTCAAGTGTGTTCTGTTCCTTATAAATGTTAAAAGTTATGCCTCATTAGATAGCTTGACAAACATTAGGAGAGGTGCATTGTTGCATGCATTTTTATATCCTGTTGTACATAAAACAGGACGTAGCCTACGCACATTGATATAAATTTTCACTTTCATGGTTGAAGTATGCATGTGTGTGTTTATCCTAGGCAAGAGCCCCGATGCTTTATTGTTAGCTAGTTTAATTTAGCCTGTTTTGCTTAATTTGTAGCCTTCCTGTTGTACATAAAACAGGAAGTAAAGTTGGATGAATCATCGCCGAAAATTCAACTATAAATCGACCGAAATACGTAGTTGAATAAAGGGTGAAAGGGGGTCTATTCTCTGTCGACCACCAGCCACTTTTCAACGTCGTTTCAACGGAAACTCGTATGAGCAAAGCGGTGTTGAATCAACGTCGGTGATTCGACGGCGTATAGGTCGAAGAACATGCCGATGATTCCACGTCGAATCAACGACCCTCTGCTATCTGGGTTGAGCCTTGTCGTCTCTCTTCATTAACACTCCCTCTTTGGTGAATGTTTTTTTTTTGTTTGTTTGTTTTTAATTTATTTATTTTCTTTTTCCCATTGTGTCTATTTGAGCTTGTACTGAACCTTCAATAGAGGAATTTAGTGGCTTATCATAATTCTAGCCAATATTTCCTAAGTTTGTGCTTCACATCAGTCCTACTTCTGACCCCTTTCACCTCTCACATTATATGTCCATCTGGCCCTTTTTGGTTTTCACTTTCTGCATCTGGGTCTTCTTTCCTGCCTTTGTAACCACACTCTCTCTGGTGATTGGTTATTTGTCTTCTTTATACACTCTTGTGCCTGACCTTTGTTTGCTGGATGGAGTCCCTTGCTTAGATCTGGTTGATTGATCTTTATGGTCATGCTTCTTTGACCCCTTTCACCTTCCACACTCCATGTATTCATCTGACCCTTTTCAGTTTCCGCTTTCGAATATGATTTCTGTCACACAACATCTTTTAAAAATGTGTATCGGTTTGATTATAATTTATTTATTTCCAATATGATACAGGTAATTACAAGAAAAATATACTCAAAATTTATTTACATTGGACAAAATTTTTCACTGTACAGTAGGAATCACAGTATCAGTGAATTATCAGTTACCTCATGACAGACAGAAACTCCCTGAGATTCTAGCACCTTGTAGGAAAACGAATAAAGGGAAGTTTAGGAAGTTGATGGATCCCTGGGTCTATCACTGTTGTCAGGTACGCAGTTGGAGAGAGGCATGCTGGGATTTCACATTCTCAGCATGAGCTCATGACCTGAGTGCTGAACTGCATCAGTAAATGACAATGGAAGGTCCACATGCTGTTAGAAAAACACCGGGGAAGGAAACCGCTATCTCCACTCGCGATGCTTAAAGAGATCCTCCAGCGGATTTATTCTCAAACTTATTTAAAGTAAAAGTAGTTGCAGATTTCAAAAATCAAACTTTTCTTTTCAGAGACTTTTCTTTTCTTTTCTGTTCGAGAAAAATAAATTTTCTTTAAAATGCCAGATGGGCTTCCTGCAGTGGTGACATACTGTATGTGATGATGTCAGGTAGTGGTTGCATGGAGCAACTCAACTGTTTATAATCTCTGTTTACATCATAGTTTTGCTAGTTTTACAAGTATTTTATGAAATTTATCAGTTTTTGAACAAGTATGCCTCATTGTGTGCATAAATGCTACAATGATGCTCAAAAGAAAGCACAAGCTGGAACTAGACTGCATTTCTGCAGAGAAAATGCTGTGTGCTTGCTCAGCTGTAGCAGACAGTCACCGACAGAAACTGGATCAGATATGAGACCTTGCACTGCAAAATCTTTTTTTCACATGATCAGCACAATGTGTGTGTGGGGGGAGGGGCAAAGTGTCACAGACAGAAACTGGATCAGACATGAGACTTCACGCTGCAAAATATTTTTTTTTCACATGATCTACAGGAAGTGTGTGTGCGTGCATGCACACGTGTGTGTGTATTGTGTGTGACAAAGTGTCACTGATAGAAACTGGATCAGACATGAGACTTCTCACTGCAATTTTTTTTTTTCACATGATCTACAGAAAGTGTGTGTGGCAAAGTGTGTCATGTGTGTGGCTGCACGCTCTACAATCTTGGTTTAAAATGGCTGAACTCGCAGCACAACATGACACTTCATGCTCAAAAATCTTTTTTTTTTTTACATGATCCACAGCTGGTGCTGGGTAAATTAATAAAAAGAGTGTGTGACATGGTTTAAAACAGAGATTTTAGAGCTCAGCTGCATGCTGAGCCATTTAAAACAGAGATTTTAGAGTGCACAGCCACACACACTACACTACAGCATGTGTACTTTGCCACATGCCCTACACTACACACACTTCTAGTTGATCATGTGAAAAAATAAAGATTTTGCAGCGCGAGGTCTCATGCCTGATCCAGTTTCTGTCAGTGACCCTCTGTTCCAGCTAATCAAGTACACTTTGCAGTTTTTCTGTGGAAATGCAGTCCAGTTCCAGTTTGTGCTCTTTTTAGCATCATTGTGGCATTTACCGTATATGCTACACAGCGAGGCATACTTATTTAAAAACTGATAAATTCAGTAAAATGCTTGTAAAACTACCAAAACTACAGTGTTAACAGAGAATATAAACAGCTGAGTTCTTCCAAGCGACCACTACCTGATGTCATTGCATACATCACCATCGCAAGAAGCCCATCTGGCATTTTAAATAAAACTCATTTTTCTCAAACACTGGTCTCTGAAAATGAAAGTTTGATTTTTGAAATCTGCAACTATTTTTACTTTAAATAAGTTTGAGAATCAATCTGCTGGAGGATCCCTTTAAACTCTGCCTGCGTGTGCTACTGAGAATGCTACCTCAGCATGAATTCTGGCCCAAATCCTGAAGCACATCCAATTAGTGTTCACTAAACAATTTGTTTTCTTGATATTGTCTATAAAAACACAGAGTCCTAGGTGGTAAATGCATATGATATCTTTGCCCTTTTTTAGCATCTTTTTAATGTAAGTGACAGGTGTTCCTGAGTTTATATGGGTGGGGCTTCATTTAAATTTTAAATACTGCTTAGCATAAAATACAGGCTTAATAAGGCATTGAAATATGGCCTTAGCTAGCCAGCTACCTAGATAGCTTTCCAATTTCACTTGAATACAAGCTAAGAATTGTCTCCTTTTACTTTGCTGACAAAAAAAGAAGGCTCCTGTCACTGAACATCACTGCAAGCCATCATGCTAATCTTGGTAAGATTAGCAGATTCCTCAAATCAACACAAGGCAAAAACTTCAAATCTGTTCATATTGTTTAGGAAAGGACTTATTCTTGCATCACAGCCTTTGCTACATTGCATCAACAAACCAAGCTAGCTTATAGATACAGAAGTAAGTGTCATTACTCTATCTCACCAGTATGACTGTGTGGCAGCGGGGGCGTGGTCAAGCATCGGTCTGTGACAGGAGGGTGGAGCCGGGGAAGGTGAGTGGCAGATTCGCTACACCTGACTGTAATTAACCTGTGTTGTGTGTGTTTCCCCAGTAAACCGCTCCCTATTTTAGGAGGCTGAGAGAGCGCAGGGGGAGCGCGACCCGGGATTGGAGGCTGAGTGTGTGTCTGTGTGCTGCGAATAGTTGGACTGAAAAGTTTACTAATAAATACGTTGTCACTGCCTCCAAACGTTGTCCTGCCGTCCTCTGTGCTCCACCCACGCATTGTCCGCGCTACAGTGGTGCCGAAACCCGGGAAAAGGTGGAGCACCAGTGCTGCAGCTCCATGGAATCCTCCCCGTTCGCGGACTTGGTCCACGCCCTCGCCACGGCTCAGCAGAGCCAGCACCAGGCACTCGTCACGCTCCGAAAGGAGCAGGAGCACCGCTTCGAAGCCCTGGTGCTGGCTCAACAGGAAGATCGAGAGGCGTTCCGGCGGCTCCTCGCGTCGGCGGGGTCCACCAGCGCCCCGGCCGCGGGCCTGTCTCCCCTCACTGTGACCAAGATGGGCCCGTAGGACGACCCCGAGGCTTTCATCACCTTGTTCGAGCAGGTCGCCGAAGCCTCGGGGTGGCCGATGGAGCAGCGCGCGGCGCGCCTCCTCCCCCTCCTGACTGGAGAGGCGCAGCTGGCCGCATTACAGCTCCCCGCCGACCGCCGGCTGGCCTACGCTGACCTTCGCCGGGCCGTCCTCCAGCGCGTGGGGCGCACGCCGGAGCAGCAGCGCCAGCGCTTCCGCGCGCTGCGGATGGAGGAAGCAGGCAGCCCGTTCGCGTTCGGCCAGCAGCTCCGGGACGCCTGCTGGCGGTGGCTGAGGGCCGAAGATCGCGACGCCGAGGGAATCATCGACCAGGTGGCGCTGGAACAGTTCGTTGCCCGCTTACCAGCCGGAACCGCGGAGTGGGTCCAGTGCCACCGCCCGGCGTCGCTGGATCAGGCCGTAGGACTGGCGGAGGATCATCTGGCGGCTGTACCGGCGGCAGGACAACGGATGACATCGTCTTCTGTCTCCTCTTCTCTCTCTCTGTCTTCCCCCCCTCCTCCCGTGTCCCGTCCCCGCCCCATTCCCCCACCACGGAGGCGGGGGCCGGCTCCACCCCAGCCGGCCCGTCGCACCCGTGGTGCCCCCTCGTTTCTCCCTTCTGTGTCTGTCTCTCCGCCCCCTCAGGTGAGTGAGCCCCAGAACACAGCTGCAGAGGGGAGGCCCGGGCCGGTTTGCTGGCGCTGCGGGGAACCGGGCCACCTGCAGCAACAATGTGCAGCGATAGAGGTGGGGGCGGTGGTGCGGATCCCCGACGCGCCAGAGGCTGCCCTCGATCGGGCCGGAGCGTATCGCATACCGGTAAGTGTACAAGGGGCTACATATCAGGCCTTGGTGGATTCAGGCTGCAATCAGACCTCGATCCGCCAAAGCCTGGTGCAAGACGAGGCATTGGGGGGAGCACAAGGGGTGAAGGTGTTGTGTGTGCACGGGGATATTCACAGCTACCCGTTGGTGTCGGTCCACATATATTTTAGAGGGGAAAAATCTATAGTGAAGGCGGCGGTTAATCCTCGCCTTACCCACTCTTTGATCTTGGGGACCGATTGGCCGGGATTTCGGGGTTTAATGGCACGCCTAGTAAAGAGTGGGTCCTGCCGGTTGACGGGGGAGGATCCCGGTGTCGCTTTGGCTGGAGCGGCGGTCGCAGAGCCGTCTACGTCATCTCCGCGACAGGGGGAGGAGCCGCCGGCCCCTCCTCTTTCTATTGGGGAATCCCTCGTGGATTTCCCACTGGAACAATCGCGAGACGAGACTCTGCGACACGCGTTTGACCAAGTGAGAGTAATCGATGGTCAAACGCTCCAGCCGAACGCCACCCCGTCCTTCCCCTATTTTTCCATTTTGAAGGATAGATTATACCGAGTGACGCAGGACACTCAGACGAAAGAGCGAGTCACCCAGTTATTAATTCCAAAGAGCCGCCGGGAATTGGTATTCCAGGCGGCCCACTTTAATCCCATGGCTGGACACCTCGGGCAGGATAAGACACTCGCCCGGATAATGGCCCGATTCTATTGGCCGGGGATTCGTGGCGACGTCCGTAAGTGGTGTACGGCGTGCCGCGAATGCCAGTTAGTAAATCCAGCGGCCATTCCAAAAGCGCCCTTGCGCCCCCTACCATTAATCGAGACCCCGTTCGAAAGAATTGGGATGGATCTCGTCGGGCCATTAGATCGGTCAACACGAGGGTACCGCTTTATATTAGTTCTGGTGGACTATGCAACGCGATACCCGGAAGCGGTGCCTCTTCGCAATATCTCAGCACGCAGTATTGCAGAGGCCCTCTTCCACGTCATCTCCCGGGTTGGAATCCCGAAAGAGATTCTGACTGACCAAGGCACCTCGTTTATGTCACGAACACTGAGCGAACTGTATGGGCTACTAGGTATTAAGCCGATCCGCACCAGCGTTTATCACCCACAGACGGACGGTTTAGTTGAACGGTTCAATCGCACCCTCAAGAATATTATTAAAAAATTCGTAAGTGAGGACGCACGTAACTGGGATGTGGCTCGAACCCTTGTTGTTTGCAGTGCGAGAGGTCCCCCAAGCCTCCACGGGGTTTTCCCCGTTTGAATTATTATACGGGCGTAAGCCGCGCGGCATCTTAGATGTACTGCGGGAGAATTGGGAGGAGGGACCTTCACAGAGCAAAAACGAAATTCAGTACGTTATGGATCTGCACGCAAAACTCCACACGCTCACCCACCTAACTCAGGAGAATTTGCGGCAGGCCCAGGAACGGCAAGCCCGCCTGTACAACAAGGGCACGCGCCTTAGAGAGTTCACTCCGGGAGATAAGGTACTCGTCCTGTTGCCCACGTCGAGCTCCAAATTAATCGCCAAGTGGCAAGGACCCTTTGAGGTCACATGGCGAGTCGGGGACGTCGACTATGAGGTTAGGCGAACGGACAGGGAGGGGGCGCTACAGATCTACCACCTCAATCTGCTGAAACTCTGGAATGAGGAGGTCCCCGTGGCGTTGGTGTCGGTAGTTCCGGAGAAGGCGGAGCTGGGGCCGGAGGTCCCTAAAGGGTCATTGGCATCACGTACCTCTCCGGTCCCCTGTGGAGACCACCTCTCCCCGACCCAACTCGCGGAGGTCGCCCAGTTGCAGGCCGAGTTTTCGGATGTGTTCTCGCCCCTGCCCGGTCGCACGAACCTCATAGAACACCACATAGAGATGCCCCCGGGGGTGGTAGTGCGTAGCCGCCCTTATAGATTACCCGAACACAAAAAAAAGGTGGTTCGGGAAGAACTTCAGGCCATGCTCGAAATGGGCATCGTCGAGGAGTCCCACAGTGACTGGAGCAGCCCGGTGGTCTTGGTTCCCAAGGCCGACGGGTCGGTCCGGTTCTGTGTGGACTATAGAAAAGTCAACGCGGTGTCTAAATTCGACGCGTACCCAATGCCTCGTATTGATGAGCTGCTCGATCGACTAGGCACGGCTCGCTTTTACTCGACACTGGATTTGACGAAGGGATATTGGCAGATCCCCTTGACTCCATTATCCCAAGAGAAAACGGCCTTTTCCACACCATTCGGCTTACACCAATTCGTCACACTTCCGTTTGGGCTGTTTGGGGCGCCCGCTACGTTTCAGCGGCTGATGGACCGGGTCCTCCGGCCGCACGCTACCTATGCGGCCGCATACCTAGACGACATCATCATTTATAGCAATGACTGGCAGCGGCACCTGCAACACCTGAGGGCCGTCCTTAGGTCGCTGAGGCGGGCGGGGCTCACTGCCAACCCGAAGAAGTGTGCGATTGGGCGGGTGGAAGTATGGTATCTGGGCTTCCACTTGGGCAACGGGCAGGTGCGTCCCCAAATTAATAAGACGGCAGCGATTGCGGCCTGCCCGAGGCCCAAGACCAAAAAGGGGGTGAGACAGTTCCTGGGGCTGGCTGGCTACTATCGTAGGTTTATACCTAATTATTCGGACGTCACCAGCCCGCTGACTGACCTCACTAAAAAGGGGGCGCCAGATCCGGTCCAGTGGACGGAGCAGTGCCAGCGGGCTTTCTCTGAGGTAAAGGCTGCACTGTGTGGGGGGCCACTCTTACACTCCCCTGACTTCTCTCTCCCTTTTTTGTTGCAGACGGATGCGTCGGACAGAGGGCTGGGGGCCATTTTGTCCCAGCAGGTGGAGGGGGAGGACCGCCCGGTCCTATACATCAGCCGCAAGCTGTCAGTGCGTGAGGGGCGCTACAGCACCATTGAGAAAGAGTGCCTGGCGATCAAGTGGGCGGTCCTCGCCCTCCGGTACTACCTGCTGGGGCGCTCTTTCACCCTCTGTTCGGACCACGCGCCCCTCCAGTGGCTCCACCACATGAAGGATGCCAACGCGCGGATCACCCGTTGGTATCTGGCACTCCAACCCTTCAACTTCAAGGTGGTCCACAGGCCGGGGGCGCAGATGGTCGTGGCGGACTTCCTCTCCCGTCAAGGGGGGGGGGAGTCGGCTGCGGGCCGGACGGGCGCCCGGCCTGAGTCGGGCGGTGGGGGTATGTGGCAGCGGGGGCGTGGTCAAGCATCGGTCTGTGACAGGAGGGTGGAGCCGGGGAAGGTGAGTGGCAGATTCGCTACACCTGACTGTAATTAACCTGTGTTGTGTGTGTTTCCCCAGTAAACCGCTCCCTATTTTAGGAGGCTGAGAGAGCGCAGGGGGAGCGCGACCCGGGATTGGAGGCTGAGTGTGTGTCTGTGTGCTGCGAATACTTGGACTGAAAAGTTTACTAATAAATACGTTGTCACTGCCTCCAAACGTTGTCCTGCCGTCCTCTGTGCTCCACCCACGCATTTTCCGCGCTACAGACTGATTTCCTAGCTAGTCAATAGTCTAATTCAGGGTTAGCATATGAGGTTAGTGCTGTCTCTATCACCAAATCAATGTTTCTGTTATTCTAAAAGAAAGCTAGATAATGTGCCAGTGTTGTAAAACTAAATATTATGGAAATAGCCTAATAAATAATAGCCTAATAAAAAAAGGAAATAGCCTAATAAGTTAGGCTATGGTTACACTACAGATCATGATGCTTTGCGATGGGGTATCAATGAAAATTAGGCATTTTGGTGGCGATGCATGGTGATGTGTATTTCGTACAGATGAGCTAAAAGCTGTGGTCACACAGCAGGTGAACACTTGGCCTTTTTCTTTTGAGGAGACCTGGCATTTTTCTGAGGAGGCATGTTTGAGGGTTTTGTACATATTGGCATCTGGCATCAGCACCAGATCATTGGCATCAATGATTGCCGATGCCTTGCTCAATAAATTTCAACAATGCATGGCATCAGCACCAACCAATCAGCAATGAGCACAAATGCAGCATCTTACCATTGCCAAAAATGTGCAGAATATTCATGAACCCTTTGCCCAACCAATTAGGAGAACACCAAGAACTCCATGAGCACTGGGAAGATGGACAAATACAAATACATCTCAAGAGGCTTGGTGAATGTTCCCCAAGCTTCGGGAAGTTTTCCTAAACCCATCTGCGAGTATTTGCTGCTTAGTTTGCATATGAAAAAATTGCTACTGAATTTTAATGCATGCAATGAAAATTTTCTTGACCTTTTTGGCCACTCATGAGCCAGAGACACAACAAAACAACAACACACAAAGCTTAGAGAACATTCACTGTACATCACATGATTGGAGGTGATGCGACCAATTTTTCATCGCCAAGTATTCACAAACCCATCACAAGCTGTAGCGTGACCAGGGACTTAGCTATAAGGAAACGCACACAGACAGAACATGCAAACTCCACACAGAAAGGCCCTTGTCAGCTGCTGGGCTTGAACCCAGGACCTTCTTGTAGTGAGGTGACAGTGCTAACCACTACACCATCGTACCACCTCCCTCCTAACATTATTTCATGAAATGCTATGAACCACAAACCTCTGTGTGATGTCAAACATGTGAGACTGGATATGACATTGTAGTAAGCCCTGATGTGGGTGGAGTACTAAAGCACAGTAGGCGGGAGATGATGTTCACACACACATTATTTTTAAGATTATTGTTTTTCAGCTTCATTCATTCACTTGCTCACTCACTAGTCAGATACACACATGTGTTCTGGTCAGGAAAGCTCCCTTCTCTTCACTCTCTCCCTCCTTTTCTTCACTCTGCCATCACTGCAACAAACACACACACACAACATTAATTGACAACAGGTGCATTGACTTTGCCACTCATCTTCCCTGACCCCACCCTCCATTCACAAACCAATGCTTGGCCACACCCCCACTGCCACATACCCCCACCAGCCAACTCAGGCTGGGGATCCATCTGGCCTGCAGCAGACTCCCCCTCCTGATGGGACAGGAAGTCCGCCACTACTATCTGCGCCCTCGGCCTGTGGACCATCTCAAATTTAAACTGCTGGAGGGTGAGATACCAATGGGTGATCCATGCATTGGCATCCTTCATGCAGTGGAGCTACTGGAGGGGCACATGGTCCAAACAAAGGGTGAAAGGGTGCCGCTGCAGGTAGTATCAGAGGGTGAGGACCACCTACTTGATGGCCAGGCACGCCTTTTCAATGGTGCTGTACTTACTTTCACCCATCGAGAGCTTGTGGCTGATGTACAGCATGGGACATTCCTTGCCCTCCACCTCCTGGGAGAAAACGGCCCCCAACCCTCTGTCCAATGTGTGCGTCTGCAATATAAAGGGGAGAGAGAAGTCAGGGGAGTGTAAAAGTGGCCCCCCACACAGTGCAGCTTTTACATTGGTGAAAGCCTGTTGGCACTGCTCCATCCACTGGATCGGACCTGGTGCTCCCTTTTTAGTGAGATCAGTCAGCAGGCTGGTGATGTCCGAATAATTAGGTATGAACCTATGATAATAGCCAGCCAGCCCCAGAAACTGTCTCACCCCCTTTTTGGTCTTGGGCCTCAGGCAGGCCGCAATCACTGGAATCTTGTCAATTTGGGGAAGCACCTGCCCATGACCCAAGTGGAAACCCAGATACCATACTTCCACCTGCCCAATTGCACACTTTTTTGGGTTAGCTGTGAAACCTGCATGCCTCAGTGACTCTAGGATGGCCCTAAGGTATTGAAGGTGCTGCGGCCAATCATTGCTATACACAATAATGTCATCGAGGTATGCTGCTGCATAGGTGGCATGGGGAGGAAGGATCTTGTCCATGAGCCACTGGAACATAGCAGGAGCCCCAAATAACCCAAAAGGAAGCATGACAAACTGGTGTAATCCAGATGGTATAGAAAAAGCCATTTTCTCTTGGGATAGAGGAGTCAAGGGGATCTGCCAATATCCCCTTCATTAAATCTAGTGTTGAATAAAAGTAAGCAGTGCTTAATTGATCGAGCAACTCATCACTGCAAGGCATTGGGTATGCATCGAATTTAGACACCACGTTGACTTTTCTATAGTCTACACAGAACTGGTCCAACCTGTCGATCTTGGGAACCAGGACCACCGTGCTGCTCCAGTCACTGTGGGACTCCTCAATTATGCCCATGTCGAGCATGGCCTTGAGTTCATCCCGAACCACCTTTTTTTGTGTTCAGGTACGGTAAGTCGTAAGAGTGGCTACACACCACCACTCCCAGGGGTATTTCAGTGTAGTGTTCTGTGAGATGGGTATGGTCAGGAAGGGGAGAGAACACATCGGAAAATTCCTCTTGCAACTTGGCAACCTTTGTGATTTGGGTCAGTGAGAGGTGGTCTCCACAAGGGACCAGAGCAGTTCGAATTGTTGCTTTTGTTGTTTTTACCTCCAGCCCCAGTGCCGCCCTCTCTGGAACTACCGACACCAACTCCACAGGGACCCCCTCATTCCAACATTTTAACAGGTTGAGGTGATATATTTGCAGAGCTCCACCTCTGTCTGTTTGTCTAACCTCATAGTCGACATCCCTGATTCGCCATGTGACCTTGAAGGGCCCTTGCCACTTGGCGACTAATTTGGGGCTCAACTTGAGCAGTAACACAAGTACTTTGTCTCCCGGAGTGAACTCCCTAAGATGCGTGCCCCTGCCTTACAGCCCGGCTTGATGTTCTTGTGCCTGCCATAAATTCTCCTGGGTTAAGTGTGTGAGGGTGTGGAGTTTTGCACGCAGGTCAAGAATGTATTGAATTTCATTCTTACTCTTTGAAGGTCCCTCCTCCCAATTTTCCCACAGCATGTCTAAAATGCCACACGGCTTTCGCCCATATAATCATTCAAGCTGTGGAAATCCCATGGAGGCTTGCAGGACCTCTTGTACTGCAAATAACAGGGACTCGAGCTATTTATCTCAATTATGTGTATCTTCACTTACAAATTTCCAAATTAAAATTTTCAGTGTCTGATTAAAGCACTCTATTGAACCATCCATTTGTGGGTGATAGACACTGATGCAGATATATTTAATCCCCAACAACTCATACAGTTCATGCAGTGTGCATGACATAAATGAATTGCCTTGGTCCATCAGGATTTCTTGTGGAATCCCAAACCGGGAGATAACATGGAAGATTGCTTCCACAATACTGCACGCGGAGATATTCCAGAGAGGCACTGCTTCTGGATATAGAATTACATAGTCCACCAGAACTAAAATAAAATGATATCCCTGTGCTGACCCATCTAATGGCCCGACGAGATCTATACCAATTCTCTTGAAGGGGCTCTCTATTAGAGGGAGTGGGTGCAAAGGCAGATTTGGAGTGGCCACGGGATTTACTAATTGGCATTCGCAGCATGCTGCACACCACCAACGAACATCCCCGTGAATCACTGGCCAGTAGAACCGGGCCATTATTCGGGCTAATGTTTTATCCTTCCCTAAGTGTCCAGCCATGGAATTAAAGTGAGCCACATGGAACAAGAGCTCCCTACGGCTCTTAGAGATGAACAATTGTGGTGACTGTTCACCGGTTTGAGTGTCCTGTGTCACTCGATACAACCTATCATTAATAATAGCGAAATACGGGAAGGCAGTGCAGCATTTGGCTGGAGAGTTTGACCATCGATTACTCTCACTTGGTCAAAGACATGATGCGCAGTCTCATCTTGCAACTGCTCTAATGGGAAATATTTGAGGGAATCCCCAAGAAAGGGAGGAGGGGTGACCTGTTCTTCACTCCTTTTATCACACTGACATAGTGCTGACTTAGACAGCTCTGTGACAGCTTCCCCAGTCAATGCCACACCAGGATCTCCTGATGATGCAATAATGCAGGACCCACCCCCTACGATATGCTCCATTAATCCTTTGAACCAACCAGTCCCCAAAATCAGCAGGTGGGTAAGACATGGGTTAACTGCTGCCTTTAAACTATGTTTTTCTCCCCAAAATAGACTGTGGAGAGACACTAATGGATAATTGTGAACATCCCCATGCACACACAAAACCTTCGCCACTTGTGCTCTCCCCAGTGCCTCATCTTGCACCAGTCTTTGGTGAATTGAGGTCTGATTACAGCTGGAATCCACCAATGCATGATATCTATCCCCTTGAACACTCACCGGCTCTGGCCCAATTGGGGGTGGTCTCTGGTGCGTCAGGAATCCAGACCACAGCTCCCACCTCCATCATAGAACACTGAACCTGGAGATGCCTGGGCTCTCCATAGTGCCAGCACTGGTGTTATGGGCATCACTCACCTGGGGGGGAGAAGACACAGACACAGAAGGAGAAGATGGGAGGACACTGCAGGTGTGGCAGGCCAGCTGGGGGGGAGCCAGCCCCCATCTCTGTGGTGGGGGAATGGGGCAGGGAGAGGAAGAGAAGGGAGGTGGTGAAGGAGAAGGAGATAGAAAAACTGAAGAGGCAACACGTCTGCCTGCTGCTGCAACCGCTGCCAGATGGTCCTCCACCAACTCGATAGCTTAATCCAGCGATGTCAGGTGATGACATTGGACCCATGCCACTGTTCCTTCTGGAAGATGCACGATGAACTGCTCCAGTGTCACCAGATCGATGATCCCCTCGGCATCATGGTCATCCGCTGACAGGATGCCGGCAGGCATCCCAGAGCTGTTGGACGAATGCAAACAGCCATCCGGCCTCCTCCAGTGTCAGCATCCAGAAGCATTGACAATTTTGTTCTGGGGAGCACCCAACACACTGCAGGATGGCTTGCTTCAGGTCTGTATATATGACCCAGCTGTCGGTGGGGAGCTGCTGTGCAGAAAGCTGTGCCTCACCAGTCAGTAATGGAAGTAGGTGCGCCACGCGCTGCTCAACCAGCCACCCTCACGCTTTAGCCACTTGCTTGAAGAAAGCAACAAAGGCTTCCAGATCATTGTGCAGCCCCATCTTCGTCAGTGTCACAGGGGGAGGATCTGCTGCGGTGGCGGTCAAGGACCCTGCCGACACGAGCAGGTGCCAGAATGCCTGGGACCTTCCTGCTGGGCCAGCATCAAGGCTTCAAAGCATTGTTCCTGCTCCTTTCAGAGGGTGATCAGTGCTTGATGCTGGTTTTGTTGGATGGTAGTGAGGGCATGGATGAGGTCCTTGAATGGGGAGGACTCCATGGGTGGTTCCCTTCAGTATCCTGGCTTTCGGCACCACCATAGTAAGCCTTGATGTGGGTGGAGTACTGATGCACAGCAGGTGGAAGATGATGTTCACATGCACTTTATTTTTAAGATTATCGCTTTTCAGCTTCATTCATTCACTCGCTCGCTCACTATTCAGACACACACACGTGTTCTGGTCAGGAGAGCTCCCTTCTCTTCACTCTCTCCCTCCTTTTCTACCCTCTTCAGTCACTGCAACAAACACACACACAACATTAATTGACAACAGGTGCATTGACTTTGCCACTCACCTTCCCTGACCCTGCCCTACATTCACAAACCAATGCTTGGCAATGCCCCTGCTGCCACAGATGTTTAATTTATGAGGCAGTAAGTCCATTATTGTGAAAAGCCCAAGCTGAGACATTAGCCATTTAGCAACATGGCCCTGCTTCTGAACATTTGTTTTGTTCAAGCAAAAGCTAATTAGAACATTTGCTTATATCTGCCAATGTTTTCTTTGCCTGTTATTTTGAGTTTGCTGCCGGTTGCTTTACCTTGAAGCAGTATGAGTAGTTCCATCGCAATATCACTACATCATCATTTACATCAGCACCAGTCACAACACATAAATATGATGGTTCCGATTCCCACTGGAGATTAACCTTTCAATTTTGCTGTTTTACTCCCGTTCCTACAGGACACCATCTCATCTCATCTCATTATCTCTAGCCGCTTCATCCTTCTACAGGGTCGCAGGCAAGCTGGAGCCTATCCCAGCTGACTATGGGCGAAAGGCGGGGTACACCCTGGACAAGTCGCCAGGTCATCACAGGGCTGACACATAGACACAGACAACCATTCACACTCACACCTACGGTCAATTTAGAGTCACCAGTTAACCTAGCCTGCATGTCTTTGGACTGTGGGGGAAACCGGAGCACCCGGAGGAAACCCACGCGGACATGGGGAGAACATGCAAACTCCACACAGAAAGGCCCTTGCCGGCCACAGGGCTCGAACCCGGACCTTCTTGCTGTGAGGCGACAGCGCTAACCACTACACCACTGTGCCACCTACAGGACACCATTACAGCATAATAATGGAAAATACACGGTTCTCACTGTTAGTGGAAAGTGAGATAAAGCAAGTGAGTCTACAGCTTAATCAGGACAGTCAGTGTCAAACTAATAGTGATGCTAATAATCATGCTAACAACTCAATTTAGACACCTTCAGGGTCAAACATCATATCCTCCCCCACAGGCTGAATTGCGTACTCCACTTACTCCAGAATACTAAGACAAAGTGGAGGATTCAAGGGTCAAACAGTGTCTGGCTCCTCTCATCACACTCTGAGCAAGTGAAATAAGGTGTATTCTGACCTTTGACCTTGTCATCACTTCTACATTCAACACCTCACTTGAATATGCTTGTGGATTTTCCCTCTTTTTTCTTCTAAAATGTATAAAATGAGTCCTGTGTTTGTTTTCATAGAAGAATCAGGAAAAAAAAAAGTTTCAGAATCAATTATTGTAAATATTAATTCAACTTTTCATTTTCATCTCTAAAATTAGTATTCATCTAAATTATTCTATTTAAATAACAGCTATGCCACACATTCTCACACATTTTAACTTGCTAGTTCACACAGGCTAACCTGAATGATGGTCGTGGGGTTTTTTTGTTTGTTTGTTTGTTTTGTTTGTTTTGTTCAGGTTAGGTTATGTTAGCCAGTTAACAATCTTTAAAGCAATGTATTCAAAATATGTCACATTCAATAGTGTTAGTTCTTTAACAGTCAGATCTGAGCAATACATCACAGCCAACCCACGCCCTCTCCCGAATGATCTGGGTTTAAATAAGTAGGAATAACCAGGGGAATTCAGCAAGTTTAAGTGTATGCATTCACCAGGTTGTTGCCAGGTTTCTGAGAGACAAAACATGTCCATTTTCTTCTGGAGGATGAGGTCATTGATTAATGAGGTTTTATTGGCAATGGATTGTGCATTCAAGTGGACGATGTTAACGTAACGACAAACTGGAGAGGAAGAAGTAGTCAGTATAGGAATATGACAAAGATGGTCATGATTTCTTCCTCTACTGGCTTTTTTTTTCAGGGGTTGATGAGCATAAGTACATAGAGTTGGAATCTGAGCATCACATCTGTAGATAAGTGACGGTCCTCTTTTGGAGTGATGTATGTAACATGGGTGATGAGTAATTCCAAGTGAGTGGCACAGGTTATAAGACGCCGAGTCCAGAGGGGTGTGACAATGAAGTAGTTTGGAATGAGCCTAGGTGTGTAAAGGCTGCATTGCCAGATGGTAAAAAGTACACATGCATAGCATGACACAACACCAGACCATGAAAAGTAGGCTGAGAAGGCTTTAATCCAAATGTCAGCAGTAGTTATGACAAATGCCAGACAGTAGAACTGTCACATACATAACACCAGGGGCGCAGATACGTTTTTTGAACTGGGGGGGACAAAGCTGCCAGCAAACCAACCCCAACCCTGATATGCCTGTCAAACTTGTTGTGGGTTACCATAGCAATCAAGCTCGAGCTCGCAACCTGTGCAGTCTGCGCAGCTCAACCAACCGAATATCAGTCTTTGTTTTGTTTTATGTGAGTTGTTGCAACTATGTATACACTGCTGTGCCCCTCAATAAACCGAATGGTAATTAGTCTTTTGATTTTTCTGTGAGGTTTGCCTTATGCAAAGAAAGACAGCATAGACGTTTTTTCCTCCCTATAAGTGGGGGGACCGAACGAAGTGAATTTAAATCTGGGTGGGACGAATCCCACCCGTACCCCCCTCTATCTGCGCCCGTGCATAACACTACCACGCTAATGGTGTATGTTAGCCAACCAAACTCCCAACACAACCCAGCAAGAACTATGATCAATGCAAGTTTAATACGCTTACCACAGAAACCCACTGGTGACAACAACGAGGTAAGAGGGTAAAAACACACTCATCACAGATGTAATCACTGTGAAGGAGAAGGAAGAGGGCTCATACAGGTGAGAAGCAGGTGTGCTAGGAGATAGACAGTAGTAAACTGGCAGAGTGAGTGTACAGTCCAGCAAACATGAGCAATTGCAGCAATTTAGTCTATAGTATCAACAAACGTTCAGCAAAACACCAGAGAGTAAAGGAGAAAGCAATCTGATAGTGTCCTAGGAGTTCCCCAAACAAAAAAAAAAAAACATTTGCGAGAAACACTGGTGAGTAGTGGCAGCCAGATACGCACAGCGTTCAATCAACTGGAAATGAGAAACCTGACAGTCTTGATATAAACAACATTGCTTCCCTTTTGCTAATGACAGTGAAATAACACTAGCATATTAGCCAACCAAGTGCATGAGATGTGAAGGGTATAACCGAATGCTTAACAATTTCATTTCGTGTTTAATTCCACATGGAGGTGCTCATTAATGACCAGCCATTGATGATTGCCACTCATCTGCTCATCCTTGAACTTAAATTTGCATTATGCTACATGTGGAGAATGACAGATGTTGAGGATAAAGCACTGTGTCAGTCAGTAAAAATGGCCATCATTAAAGGCTGTGCAACTTTAATAGAATGCAGTAGACATTTTATATGAATATTTAAATTGCTTATTTTATAATGCTCATAGGGTGGCACGGTGGTGTAGTGGTTAGCGCTGTCGCCTCACAGCAAGAAGGTCCTGGGTTCGAGCCCCGGGGCTGGCGAGGGCCTTTCTGTGTGGAGTTTGCATGTTCTCCCCGTGTCCGCGTGGGTTTCCTCCGGGTACTCCGGTTTCCTCCACAGTCCAAAGACATGCAGGTTAGGTTAACTGGTGACTCTAAATTGACCGTGAGTGTGAATGGTTGTCTGTGTCTATGTGTCAGCCCTGTGATGACCTGGCGACTTGTCCGGGGTGTACCCCGCCTTTCGCCCGTAGTCAGCTGGGATAGGCTCCAGCTTGCCTGCGACCCTGTAGAAGGATAAAGCGGCTAGAGATAATGAGATGAGATGATAATGATCATATATATATATATATATATACTCACCTAGCTTTTGGGGTGGAGTCTTAAAATGGCCAACGTTTTATTGAGAACACTAGTGTTTGGGACCAAACTTAATTTTTTTTTTTTTAATGGCCACTGTTTTCACACACTTAATTAGACACTAAGGGTAAAATTTTGGACAGACACTTAAAACATCCAACCTTCTCATAACAAAGTAACTCATCATTAATTGTATCATCTTGGATAAATACCCCTATTATTACAGGTGTCCTAGTATTAAGACTAACTAGGCCTGAAGTCTAATGTTTTAAATAGAACCATAAATTTGCTGATGTTCTTGTAAGCTAGTCATGAATTATACTGTAAATCATAATCTTTGGGATGGAACCTTGAAATGAAAAATGTGCTAGTAAGTGTCATGTCAGGGTGCATTCATGAATGACAGGCCTCAAATTGTTACTCTTGTCCACACACATTTGTGCATGGCGCACCCCACAAGGAGGAATTACATGTGCCTCTCGTGGATTAGAGTGTAATCAATGTGTGCTTAATAGGATGCTGAACTCACACAGACTTTGCGAAGTAATGCACTCAGTGCTTACTATCTGAACTTACCAAGCCCTTTTGTTTATCTTGTCTTCCTGGTTTCTGACTCACCTTTGTATTTTGGATTTTGCTTTTGTCTCTTCCTAGTCTAGACTGTTTGTGCCTCACATGACCTTTGCCTGTCTCCTTTTTTTTTTTCTCTGCCTTATGTTTTGGATTCTATGCTTGCTTGTTGGTTTTACAATAAAAATTATTCTTGCCATTGCATCCATCTATCACCAACATTTACTGACAGATTACTTCACCTATACATGGATGTAGCAGAAGAAAGCAGGCACACTGCACAATGCCATTCCAGAGTTTCCATTCCTCAGCCTGGATCAGTATGTTTTCTGCAGCAGCTGGGGTTGGGCATACCAGCAACCTATAATAGAGTGGATTAGCCACTAGATGGATTTCTGCTCCAATGCAGGCTATTTTTTTGAGGACATGTGGGAGGTCAAGCCTACAAAGAACTTCTGGGTAAGGTGCATGATGTACTGGCTGAATGGGCAAGGACGCTGCTGGGCCAGGTATTTGCTCACCATTGAACATCAATGCCTCGGTGACTTCAAGTCATTCAGCGTGATGCTTGTGCAACTGTTCTGGGTTCTAGGAAAGGAGGATCCCCAAGAAAAAAAAATATTTTGGGGGGGGGCTGATACCCCAGAGGCCAATACAGTGGCAGATGGGGAAGCCTTTTCTCCAGATCTCCCTCTAGAGGCCAATGCAGTGGCAGAAGGGAGGCCTTCACTCCAGAGCTCCCTCCAGAGACTGATGCAATGGCAGATGGGAAGACCTTTGCTCCAGAGCTCCCTCCAGAGGCCAACACAGTGACAGAAGGGAAGGCCTTTGCTCCAGAGCTCCCTCCAGAGGCCAACACAGCGACAGAAGGGAGGCCTTTACTCCAAAGCTCCCTCCAGAGGCTGACACAGCACCAAAGACTGACAGGGTTGCCTCCACTCCAGGCTTCAGAGGGGCCAAGCTCTTTGCTCCTCCACCCGGCTTTGAAGATGTCATCGTTCCACTGCCTGGCTTCAGCTGAGATGAGCACTTCACTCTGGTTTTGAGGATATCGTTGCTCTACCGCCAGGTTTCAAGGATATTGTAACTCCACTGCTGGGCTTCAGAGAGCATGAGACCATCACTCAAAAGAAGCCTAGACCTGTCTCAGAGTACAGGCCTGAATGCTTGCCCATGTCTATGCCTGAGCCCATGTGTGTGTCCGAGCCCATGTCTGTGCCTGAGCCCATGTCTGTGCCTGAGCCCATGTCTATATCTATGCTGGATCACATATCCATGTCTATGCTTGAGCCCACATCCATGCCAATGCCTGAGCCCATGTCTGGTCCTATGCCCATGCCTGAGCCCATGATGATGTTCAAACCTATGTACAAACTCATGCCCAAGCCTCCACCTGCATCCACGATCCAGTCCAAGTCCAATCCTCAACCAAAGCCTCCACCTGTGCCCTTGCCCCCATTCAAAGCCTAATCAGACCCCAAACCTCTGCCCAAGCCCATATTCTGGTGCCACATCCACCCCAAGCCAGAGTGGAGCTCTGTGGGGACTTTGTATAGCAATAGGTCCTCATCCCTGGGGCCAACAAAGGAGATTTTTAGCTCCCAGAAGGAGCTCTTTTTTTGGGGTGGGGGGAGGTGTCTGTCATATCAGTGTGCATTCGCAAGTGATGCACCTCAAATTGTTACTCTCGTCCATGTGCATCTGTGCATGTCGTGTGCCACTAGGAGGAATTACATGCACCTATGTCAGATTAGAACACAATCAGCATGCACTTAATCCATCCATCCATTATCTGTACAGTAGCTGCGTTTCCTATTCCACAGGGTCGCAGGGCATGCACTTAATAGGATGCTGAACTCAACGGACATTGCAAAGTAATGTGCTCAGTGCTTACTACCTGACCTTATCGAGCCCTTTTATTTATCTTGTCTTCCTGGTTTCTGACTCACATTTGCATTTTGGATTCTGCTTTTGTCTCTGTCCAGTCTAGTCTGTTTGTGCCTCACATGACCTGTGCCTGTCTTTTGGTTTTTGATTCTGCCTTATGTTTTGGATTTTATGCCTGCTTGTTGGTTTTACAATAAAAACTCTTCCTCTGATTACATCCTTCTACTGCCCACATTTACTGACAGTAAGAACACTAATTAGTCCTCAAGTGCTTAGGATAGAGCCATAATGGGAAAAAATGGCTGACTTATTAGATTAGATTAGATTAGATTAGATTAGATTAGATTAGATTAGATAAGATAAAACTTTATTGATCCCTTTGGGCGGGTTCCCTCAGGGAAATTAAGAACACTCTAAACACTAGTCTAAACACTAGTCATAATGTAGAGCATTTTGGATGAAGAATTAAAATGGCCAACATTCGAGTAAGAACACTAACTATTCATAATTTCTAGCAATCGTCTCATTTTTTTTAACTACTCATTAATTGTAGTGTTTGGGACGGAGCTTGAAAATTCAATATGTTCTTGTAAGGAAACTAAATACACATAAAGTATAGTGCATTGGACAAGTAAAACTACTAACTACTCACAGACTTTGCATCACTGATGTTCTAGTAAGAACACAAACTAGACATCATTTCTACAATTCAGGACAAAAACCTAAAATGGCTGAGACTCTAGTAAGAACACAAATTAGTAGTGTTGTCATTAAGACCACCTAAACTGAGACCAAGTCATGACCAACACCCAAGTGCATTGATACCGAGCAAAGACCAAGACTTTAAGGGGTTGAAACTCAGGCTACATCCACACGACAACTGCAACGAGATGTTATTAAAAAAATATCACGTCCACATGGGCAACGGATCAGTAAAATATCAGGTACATATGGCAACGCAACGCTTGCTGAAAACGATGCAATACACATGCCACACCTCTAGGGGCACTGTAAGGCGGTCCCTTCGGAGACACCAGAACAATAGAAGTAGTAAGGACGCATGCGCATAAACTATTATGCTCAAGACTTCATATTAGCCACAAAGTCAGAAAAATCTGTTCGTAAAATTACAGTGGTGCTTGAAAGTTTGTGAACCCTTTAGAATTTTCTATAATTCTGCATAAATATGACCTAAAACATCATCAGATTTTCACACAAGTCCTAAAAGTAGATAAAGAGAACCCAGTTAAACAAATCAGACAAAAATATTATACTTGGTCATTTATTTATTGAGGAAAATGATCCAATATTACATATCTGTGAGTGGCAAAAGTATGTGAACCTCTAGGATTACCAGTTAATTTGAAGGTGAAATTAGAGTCAGGTGTTTTCGGTCAATGGGATGTCAATCAGATGTGAGTAGGCACCCTGTTTTATTGAAAGAACATGGATCTATCAAAGTCTGATCTTCACAATACATGTTTGTGGAAGTGTATCATGGCATGAACAAACGAGATTTCTGAGGACCTCAGAAAAAGCATTGTTGATGCTCATCAGGCTGGAAAAGGTTGCAAAACCATCTCTGAAGAGTTTGGACTCCACCAATCCACAGTCAGACAGATTGTGCACAAATGGAGGAAATTCAAGACCATTGTTACCCTCCCCAGGAGTGGTCAACCAACAAAGATCACTCCCAGAGCAAGGCGTGTAATAGTTGGCGAGGTCACAAAGGACCCAAGGGTAACTTCTAAGCAACTGAAGGCCTCTCTCATATTGGCTAATATTAATGTTCATCACTGAACAACAATGGTGTGCATGGCAGAGTTGCAAGGAGAAAGCCACCACTCTCCAAAAAGAACATTGCTGCTCATCTGCAGTTTGCTAAAGATCACGTGGACAAGCCAGAAGGCTATTGGAAAAATATTTTGTGGACGGATGAGACCAAAATAGAACTTTTTGGTTTAAATGAGAAGCGTTATGTTTGGAGAAAGGAAAACACTGCATTACAGCATAAGAACGTTATCCCATCTGTGAAAAATGATAGTGGTAGTATCATGGTTTGGATCTGTTTTGCTGCATCTGGGCTAGGACGGCTTAACATCATTGATGGAACAATGAATTCTGAATTATACCAGCAAATTCTAAAGGAAAATATCAGGACATCGATCCATGAGCTGAATCTCAAGAGAAGGTGGGTCATGCAGCAAGACAACGACCCTAAGCACAGAAGTCGTTTTACCAAAGAACGGTTAAAGAAGAAGAAAGTTAATGTTTTGGAATGGCCAAGTCAAAGTCCTGGCCTAAATCCAATCAAAATGTTGTGGAAGGACCTGAAGCGAGCAGTTCATGTGAGGAAACCCACCGACATCCCAGAGTTGAAGCTGTTCTGTACAGAGGAATGGTCTAAAATTCCTCGAAGCCATTGTGCAGGACTGATGAACAGTTACTGGAAATGTTTAGTTGCAGTTATTGCTGCACAAGGGGGTCACACCACATACTGAAAGCAAAGGTTCACATACTTTTGCCACTCACAGATATGTAATATTGGATACTTTTCCTCAATAAATAAATGACCAAGTATAATATTTTTGTCTGATTTGTTTAACTGGGTTCTCTTTATCTACTTTTAGGACTTTTGTGAAAATCTGATGAAGTTGTAGGTAATATTTATGCAGAAATATAGGAAATTCCAAAGGGTTCACAAACTTTCAAGCACCACTGTACATTATAATGACCAAATACAATGAAAAGTATTTTTCCAGTCTCACCTGTGAAAGGTAATCCCATGTGATCTCGTTTGGACGGCAAACCTGTTGGTACAGTTAAATGCAGCACATGAATGAGGCATCTTTATTCTCTGCTTTGACCCATCCAATATGGCGGCGAGGATGACGTATGATTCTACGCGGAAGTTGGCGTCTTTAATGGTCCGGAATAAATTGAATGCTACACATTGATGGATTAATTTGTTCTTCTACGCCCTTTTTGAGGAATGTATTGTATGACTTAAACCAACATCTGAAGAGGTGAGATCGCTCCTTTTTTTCCCTATTTTTGCTGGCGGGATTGACTCTGCCCTAACTCTCTCTCTCTCTCTCTCTCTCTCTCTCTCTCTCTCTCTCACTTTGCACCATTACACAATAAATATTCACAGTGAAAATATTTTGTAAGCGCGTTTCATGAACCAAGTTATATGATTTGTTAACAACTCGCATCGAGTTCGTTACACTTCTACCCGGCGTGAAGCACATGTGGTTGTGACGTCATCGTAAACAAATCCATTCTACTCTTCCAGACGACTTCGCAACGGCGCCGTTGCCAGATCTTTCCACTCTGGAACCCATGCTCAAAAGATTTAGTTTTGGGGCACCCAAAACGCCGGTGCCGTGTGGACGCCAGGCCGAAATGATAAACAATTTTATCGGATTCACCTGAATCCGTTGCCGTGTGGACAGGGCCTCAGTCAAGATCAAGGCAAGGCGAGACTGATTCAAGACCAGGAAAAGAACAATGTGTGTGAAAGGGGGTGGGGAGGGGTGACAATAAGTGTTAACAGTAATGAAAATTTCAAATTAGCATTGAGTCACGTTACTGGTAGCATTTGAAGCAGGAGGTTTTACATCCAATCACAATAACGAAGTTAACAAATTAATCAGAGTCGCAGGCAATTTAAGCCTCACTCACAACCCACCATACGTGCTGCTACAGATGGTCTATGGTAAAAAAATGTGGCAAAACCATGCTTGAGACTTGCATGACACTTGTGTGTGTTCAGCGCCATAGAAGGTACCATAGCAGACTGCCCATAGAGACTTTTGGTCCTGCACATGCAAATTCTATGGGTCTTGTGACAAATCAAGAATGCATACACTACGTACAGGACCCATACTCCTTTTGTACACCTGAACCAAGTCAGCAGTGCGGCTAGTAGGGGCTTTTTGCGATGATAGTAAGACGCATGAGTGACACACGGTCATCGTATGAGTGACGTGCCTCAGAAGTACTACACAAGTATTCCACACTTGCTATTTGTGCGGCCTGTGAGACAGAAGTACATCTCACGTTCTATCCCTATGTGTGGTGTGCATGCAATGCACATGATCTGCACGCAGTGCATGCGACCCACACGCAGCGCACGCAACCTGCACGCAGTGCATGCAACCCACACCCAGCGCAGGCAACCTGCATGCAACTTGCATGCAACATGAGGGGCAAGACTCTGGGTATATATATTGGGGAAGAACCAAGGAACCGATCATGTAGCGTGTAGCATTGTAGAAATGAAGAACACCATCTTATTTGCTGTTTTTATTTGAGTATATGTTAATTTACCATGCAAACGTCAAATAATAAAACATGAGTATAAGGGAATAATGCATTTTATTACATTGTAAAAACTCCCAACTAAATAGCCCAACAGTTTGAGCACTGAAACACACTTTGACTCCGAACTGCTCTCCTGCTCCTACTCCTGCTGGGTGGTGGGACGGGGTGTCGGGATGTCCTTGTCCTTATCACTGAGCATGGCACAATGGCCTGACAGTGATGATGGGATTGCAATGTCCTCACTTCTGGGCATCGTTAGCTGAAACATACATGAAAATCAGCATATATAACATTAATTACATAAGCATATCACATCACATCACATCACATCACATTATCTCTAGCCGCTTTATCCTTCTACAGGGTCGCAGGCAAGCTGGAGCCTATCCCAGCTGACTACGGGCGAAAGGCGGGGTACACCCTGGACAAGTCGCCAGGTCATCACAGGGCTGACACACAGACACAGACAACCATTCACACTCACATTCACACCTACGGTCAATTTAGAGTCACCAGTTAACCTAACCTGCATGTCTTTGGACTGTGGGGGAAACCGGAGCACCCGGAGGAAACCCACGCGGACACGGGGAGAACATGCAAACTCCGCACAGAAAGGCCCTCGCCGGCCCCGGGGCTCGAACCCAGGACCTTCTTGCTGTGAGGCGACAGCGCTAACCACTACACCACCGTGCCGCCCTACATAAGCATATAGATACTGAAATGAATGTTTAAAGCATGTGTATTTACCTGTGAAAATACCTCTGGCGGGGTGCTGTGCCTTCTGTTGGATTGAAGGCATACTTCTCCCTGTCCATGCAGGGCTCACCAGTGCTGCTACCATCATCATCAAATTCTTCCTCCTCCTCCCCCTCTGGTGTTTCAGGCTGGGTTACTTCACTTTTGCTCGTTTCTTCTTGGGTCCCATTTTCTATACTTTAAACTGAAATTTTTTTAATTTTTCCCACAAAATATCCAATGTTCTTCAGTCGAAAGACAGATGCAGAATGCTGCAGACATGCTGGTTTTATACCCACTCCTGGCTTGCATCACATTACATTAGATTAGATAAAACTTTATTGATCCCTTTGGGAGGGTTCCCTCAGGGAAATTAAGATTCCAGCAGCATCATTACAGATAAAGAGAGAAAAGAAATAGAGAAAACTTTCTAGATAAATTAAGGATTTACATATACAAATATAAAAAGAATAAGATATGGGGAAGAGAGGAAGGGGGAGAGAGAGGAGAAAAAAAGGAAAAGGGGGGCAGCAGGAGAGATATTGCACTTTATATTGCACATTATATTGCACATTATATTGCACATTGTCTGGTATTGCTTATTGTTAGGCTAGGCTACTGCTCCTTCCCATCCTCTGTCCTTCTGTTACCCCTCCTTCCCCCCAGAAAGGAGTTGTACAGTTTGATGGCATGAGGGACAAAGGAGTTTTTGAGTCTGTTCGTCCTGCACTTGGGAAGGAGCATTCTGTCACTGAACAGGCTCCTCTGGTTGCTGATGACGGTGTGCAGAGGGTGACTGGCATCATCCATGATGTTCAATAGTTTGTCCATAGACTTCTTCTCTGCCACCATCACCAGAGAGTCCAGCTTCATGCTGATCACAGAGCCGGCCCGCCTGATCAGTTTGTCCAGCCTGGATGTGTCCTTCTTGGATGTGCTGCCCCCCCAGCACACCACAGTGTAAAACAGGACACTGGCGACCACAGACTGATAGAACATCCACAGGAGTTTCCTGCAGATGTTAAAGGACCGCCACCTCCTAAGGAAGTACAGCCTGCTCTGTCCCTTCCTGTATAAGTGATTGGTGTTGCAAGTCCAGTCCAGCTTGCTGTCCAGCCACAGCCTGAGGTGCTTGTAGGAATCCACAGCCTCCACCTTGACTCCCTCGATCAGAACTGGTCATGGCCTTGGTCTGGACCTCCCAAAGTCAATGACCAGCTCCTTGGTCTTCGAGGTGTTGAGCTGCAGATGGTTCCTGTTGCACCACACAGCAAAGTCCCTCACCAGGCTCCTATACTCCTCCTCTCTGTCATCACTGGTACACCCAATGATGGCTGTGTCATCGGCAAACTTCTGAATGTGACACAGCTCTGAGTTGTAGCAGAAGTCCGCGCTGTACAGGGTGAAGAGAAGAGGGGCCAGCACCGTGCCTTGGGGTGCTCCATTGCTGCTAATCACAGTGTCAGATGTGATGTCCTTCAGCCTGACGTACTGTGGCCTGTCAGTGAGGTAGCTGGAGATCCAGGTGGCCAGGCAGGGGTCCACTCGCATCCTGTTCAGTTTGTCCTGAAGCAAAAGGGGCTGAATGGTGTTGAAGGCACTCAAGAAGTCCAAGAAGAGGATCCTCACTGTGCCATTTCCCTTATCCAGATGCAAGTGGGCTCGGTGTAGCAGGTAGAGGATGGCATCTTCCACACCAACACCTACTGTACCTGATACGCAAACTGCAGACAGTCCTGGGCATGTTGTACCTGGGGTCTGAGGAGGCTGAGGAAGAGCCGCTCCAACGTCTTCATCAGACGCACATACAAGTTATGAGTGATTGTCACGTGCTAATCACATGCATCACACATGCTTCACAAGTGCGGCCCAAACTCGTAGTGCAGGAAACTGCTAAAATGCAAGTCTCACACACTCCATGCTCATTGAACTCGCATTGATCACGTGCGTCAGATATACTCTTTCCATGGGCTAATGGCGCAATTTTTCCCACGCCTCGAGGAAGTCAGGTGTGCAACCTGTACTTGACAAGTAGTTTGCCCATACTCCTCCCCAAACTTTCCCCCGGGTTCTCCATGACCCTGCGGCACAGTTGCGAGCTACCAAACCCTGTGACCTGTGCATGTCCAAAACACTTACGCCAGGTTGTGAGTGAGGCTTTAGTGAAATCCCTGCAGTTGTGGTCTTGACCAGTCTCAAAATAAAATCCTGAGTCCTCTATTTCCACAACTGAGAGAAGACTGAGGAAAAAGTGTGATCGATTCTGAGACGAAACCGAGACCTTCAAAAAGTAGTCTTGACACCGGTCTCAAGTACTACAACACAACTAATTAGTCATGATTTCTCGCATTTCGGAAAGAGACATTAAATGACTGTCACATCTGCACACGCTCAAGACTCAAAATTCTAGAATTCACAGCAGCTTTCAAACGTGGCCGTTCTGGACAATGATCACCAACAAGCATTCTGATTTGCACTACACCTGTTCCTCATTTCAACCAATCGCCACATGGTAGCTGCTAAAGGACTCTCATTCATTCAGTGCATTGTGAAGTAAATGCTCAGTGTAGTTGCCTGATTTTACCTTTATTCTTTGTGTTGATTTCCTGGTTTGACTTTATTGATGTACTTTTGGATATTGACTTCTGCTCTGCCTTTGAAAGTCTGAAACCCCTTGCAATCCCTTGGCTTTGTTTTTTTTTTTTTTTGGATAATGATTTGGATTTGTGTGCCAGTTTGCTGAATAAAGCTCATCCTTGCTTTTACACTCAAAAAACCCACCATGGGTGTCTGTTATATGAACCTAAGTCTAACATGTAACGGTTGACATTTAGGTCACTCAACAAAATTGTTTCTGGCTAAGTTAACGCATTTTACTTGGGTGGAAATACTTTCCATAATTTTATTATGTTCACTGAGCAAGTTATTTTTTTGAGTGTACATCTGTTTCTAACAATCACTGATGTTCTAAATAGTCATAATTTCTAGCATTTGGGAAAACTTCCAAACATTTTAGTAAACTGCACTAACAAGTCATGATTCATAGCATTTAGAACAGAGCCCAGCCATTATGTAAATTCAGGTACCTCGATGTGAATTTCATTGTTTTTGATGGGGCCTTAATATTACACATTCTTTAGTCAGAACACTAGTCCTAATTTATAGCATTTAGAACAAATTCATAAAATGTCTGACATTTTAGTAATAACGCAAAGTAGATGTGACTCCAAATGTTTCAGATGAAGTCTTAATATTACACATGTTTGAGAAAGAACACAATCTATGCATGGAACTTTTGCTCTGAACTTTATTCATGTTTTGTTCTTGTTTTTTAATATAAGTGTAAGGTTATACATTTTAATTTAAAGGTTATTAGTGATTTTGATTGTGAGCATGAAGCTCATTTGTATGACTGAGAACAGAATGCACAATTAATTTGATTAAAGTCTACATGCTGTAAGTGTCATTCTATTTATTTATAACATTTGTGAGTTAATATCCATCGTGGAACACTCCGTTAGTCACAACGCTCCTGCCAGCCATAATCATCTCCAAGTAATGAGTCCTCTGAATAATGAGGAAGCTTTCATGTTCAACTTGTATTCTGTACTAATTAGCTGTCAGGGACAGTATTAGACAGCAACAAGGCTAATGTTGCTATCAAGTAATGGAAACTTATATCCTCTAGTTATCATTGTGAAAAAGGTATAGGTTTAGCTTTAGCTAGACTTGGGATGAGAAGACAAAATGGCTGCCATTCTAAAAAGGACTAGAAATCTAACTAGTAATTGAATATTTGGGACAGAGCCTTGAAATGAAAAACACTGTCAAAAACGTAACCAGATATGAAGGTACAGGATATAAAGTAGCTAAGCAAATGCAGCAGGGTGGCACGGTGGTATAATGGTTAGCACTGTTGCCTCACAGCAAGAAGGTCCTGGGTTCAAGCCCAACAGCAGATGAAGGCCTTTTTATGTGGAGTTTGCATGTTCTCCCCATGTCTGTGTGGGTTTCCTCCGGGTGCTCCGATTTCCCCCACAGTCCAAAGACATGCAGATTAGGGTAATTGGTGGCTCTAAATTGACCATAGGTGTTAGTGTGAATGGTTGTTTGTCTCTAATGCCGCTTTTCCACTACCAACGCGGCTGAGTTGGGCTGAGCCGTGCCGTGCCGAGTTGGGCTGAGTCGAGCTGAGTGGGGCTGTTGGAGTTGCATTTCGACTACAACCATGCTGAACCGTGCTGGCTGGAGGTGGGTGGACACATTGGGTGGAGTTAGCGAAAGTGGGTGGACGTCACATGATGTCGTTAGGCGGCGCAAACAGTGACATCAGTGATCTTTTAAGCAGTAGTCTCACGACCCGGATAGTAAACAATAAACATGGAGGACATGGAGTCGTTAGTGTTGCTGGTCTTGGTGCTGTGGCTTGTTGTCACCGACAACGCCAACAGATACTGGCAAGAGTGTATAGATGAGGCGAGGCGCATAAGGCTTCAGAAATTCTCGTAATTCGTAATTCTTCTTCTTCCGGGTTTACGGTGCATACAGATCCCAGCATGCTCGTGGGGCGTGTGTGGGCATGTGAGGACACTCCTCCTCACCAATCAGTGCACAGGGGAGTGTCTCCTCATGCCCCTAGCCCCACTCGGCTCGGTTTGGCTCGCTTCCGCCCTACTCCAAAACCGTGCAAGTTTTGGGTGCTAAGCAGGGCTGAAGCAAGTTGAGTCGTGCTGCTCTAAGGTAGTCGAAACGCGAGCCGTGTCGGGCTGAAGTGAGCTGAAGCGAGCTGAAGTGAGCTGAAAAAGGGTAGTGGAAAAGGGCCATATGTGTTAGCCCTGCGATGACCTGGTGACTTGTCCAGGGTGTACCCAGCCTCTTGTCCATAGTCAGCTGGGATAGGCTCCAGCTTGACTGCTACCCTACACAGGATAAGCAACTACAGATTATGGATGGAAAAGGGTAGCATTCTTGTTAAAAAAACAAAACTTAACTGGCCATAAACTCTAATGTTGTTTTTGTTTGTTTCCTGAGATTATAAGAAGAACATTAAAATTGAATTCTGGAGTTTGGAATAATCAACATTCTATGAAGAATATAAAAAGACTAACGAGTCACGAATTGTAGATTTGTTCAACCTTCAAAATAGCTGATGTTGCACAAGAACCCTGAGATGGAATGGAGAATTATCATAAGCCCTGGTGTAATGAGCACCAACCCTGAATGTCCAGCAGGGACAAAATGAAACATGCTCTAATGAGTTGTCATTTGCATCCTTATTTATTTATTTATTCATTCATTCATTCTGCTATTTTTGGACAAGCTTATCTTTTTTCAAGGAAGCCAAACGAAGCTGCCAGCTGCTAGGCAAGATAGCGGCTCTGTTCTCTGTGATGAATAGTCTAATTCTGTTTTTAGAAATCGTTTAAAAGTGATTTGTTTTTTTTTTCTTTCAGCACTCCAAGCTGCTCCAAAAACAAGACAATAATGCTGCTTATTAAAGTCACATTTATTCATGACAGAATTTTAATTTTTCAAGAACGAGTTAAAGTTAAAATCAACTTTTAATACGTGGAAAATAATTACTGAACATTTTACCAGGGTTTCTGATAAAAACAATATTAAAGCAGTTCCCTGGTTTTTCAGCTGCATTTGCAGGCTGTATTAGTGCACCAATAAGATTGATTCTAGTGATGCGTGCTTGGATTCATTATTAGTGTTTATTTGAAAGTTTGTACACTGAGGGGGCAGAGGTGCATGATTATGGTAGCACATTCTAGACTTTATTCAAATTCAGAATGCAAATTAAAATGAGTATTTGCAATTGAATTTCCTTAGCTTAGCAGATCTGCTTCCCTTTGGAACATTTTAAAATTACTCAACTTTTAGGGACTCTTAAGCACGAGCACTTTGGGTTTTGATGAGAACAGAGGCTTTAGTAATGATGTACAGTGGTTCTTGAAACTTTGTGAACCATTTAGAATTTTCTATATTTTTGCATAAATATGACATAAAACATCATCAGATGTTCACACAAGTCCTAAAAGTAGATAAAGAGAACCCAGTTAAACAAAGGAGAAAAAAATATTATACTTGGTCATTTATTTATTGAGGAACATGATCCAATATTACATATGTGTGAGGGGCAAAATTATGTGAACCTCTAGGACTAGCAGTTAATTTGAAGGTAAAATTAGAGTCAGGTGTTTTCAATCAATAGGATGACAATCAGATGTGAGTGGGCACCCTGTTTTATTTAAAGAACAGGGATCTATCAAAGTCTGATCTTCACAACACATGCTTGTGGAAGTGTATCATGGCATGAACAAACGAGATTTCTGAAGACCTCAGAAAAAGCATTGTTGATGCTCATCAGGCTGGAAAAGGTTACAAAGCCATCTCTAAAGAGTTTGGACTCCACCAATCCACAGTCAGACATATTGTATACAAATGGAGGAAATTCAAGACCATTGTTACCCTCCCCAGGAGTGATCGACCAACAAAGATCACTCCAAGAGCAAGCTGTGTAATAGTCAACGAGGTCACAAAGGACCCCAGGGTAACTTCTAAGCAACTGAAGGCCTCTCTCACATTGGCTAATGTTCATGAGTCCACCATCAGGAGAACACTGAACAACAATGGTGTGCATGGCAGGGTTGCAAGGAGAAAGCCACTGCTCTCCAAAAAGAACATTGCTGCTCGTCTGCAGTTTGCTAAAGATCACGTGGACAAGCCAGAAGGCTATTGGAAAAATATTTTGTGGACAGATGAAACCAAAATAGAACTTTTTGGGTTAAATAAGAAGCAGTATGTTTGGAGAAAGGAAACCACTGCATTCCAGCATAAGAACCTTATCCCATCTGTGAAACATGGTGGTGGTAGTATCATGGTTTGGGCCTATTTTGCTGCATCTGGGCCAGGATGGCTTGCCCTCATTGATGGAACAATGAATTCTGAATTATACCAGTGAATTCTAAAGGAAAATGTCAGGACATCTGTCCATGAACTGAATCTCAAGAGAAGGTGGGTCATGCAGCAAGACAACAACCCTAAGGGCACAAGTCGTTCTACCAAAGAATGGTTAATGACAAATAAAGTTAATGTTTTGAAATGGCCAAGTCAAAGTACTGACCTTAATCCAATCGAAATGTTCTGGAGGCGGCACGGTGGTGTAGTGGTTAGCGCTGTCGCCTCACAGCAAGAAGGTCCTGGGTTCGAGCCCTGGGGCCGGCGAGGGCCTTTCTGTGTGGAGTTTGCATGTTCTCCCCATGTCCGCGTGGGTTTCCTCTGGGTGCTCCGGTTTCCCCCACAGTCCAAAGACATGCAGGTTAGGTTAACTGGTGACTCTAAATTGACCGTAGGTGTGAATGTGAGTGTGAATGGTTGTCTGTGTCTATGTGTCAGCCCTGTGATGACCTGGCGACTTGTCCAGGGTGTACCCCGCCTTTCGCCCGTAGTCAGCTGGGATAGGCTCCAGCTTGCCTGCGACCCTGTAGAAGGATAAAGCGGCTAGAGATAATGAGATGAGATGAGAAATGTTCTGGAAGGACCTGAAGCGAGCAGTTCATGTGAGGCAACCCACCAACATCCCAGAGTTGAAGCTGTTCTGTATGGAGTGATAGGCTAAAATTCCTCCAAGCCATTGTGCAGGACTGATGAACAGTTACTGGAAATGTTTAGTTGCAGTTATTGCTGCACAAGGGGGTCACACCAGATACTGAAAGCAAAGGTTCACATACTTTTGCCACTCACAGATATGTAATATTGGATCATTTTCCTCAATGAATAAATGACCAAGTATAATATTTTTGTCTCATTTGTTTAACTGGGTTCTCTTTATCTACTTTTAGGACTTGTCTGAAAATCTAATGATGTTCTCGGTCTTATTTATGCAGAAATATAGAAAATTCTAAAGGGTTGACAACCTTTCAAGCACCACTGTATCTGCTAAGTATTTGTCACTTGGTTGAATAAACCAACATACCGTATCAGTCAAAAATTTGCATACCTTCCAATTCAATGTTTTTTCCTTAGACACTTCATGTCTTAAAGTAATGATGGATGTAACTTTTTTGTTTAATTGAGCAGTTCTTGACATAATATGGGTTACTGCCATTGTGGATGGAATAGGGCTATTTAGTCTTTGCTTTTTAATCTCAAATGCATTAAGAAGGCAAGAAATTGCACTAATTAACTTTTGACGAGGCACACCTGTTAATTGAAAAGCATTCCAGGTGACTACCTCATGAAGCTGATTAAGACAATGCCAGTAGTGTGCAGCGTGTCATCAAGGTAAATGCTGGCTACTTTGAAGAATCTGTATATGTTCCGTATACTATTTCATAATTATGGTGTCTGCAGTATTGTTCTACAGTGTAGAAAATAAATATACAAAATACCAAATAAATAAATAAAACAAACATATGAATGAGTAGGGGTCTCCAAAGTGTTGACTGGTACTGTATTTGTATGTATTATTGTTAATGACATGATACTTAGAACAAGCAATTGTTAGATTTCCTTTTTCAATTTGATTCAGGTCCATGATTGCTTTCACAACTTTCTGTTGATCCAGGCATGCAGTGGGAGGTACTTGACAGCAGGCTATGCAAAATAAGGCACAACATTTACGACAAAATTCCAGAAAGCCCCACCCATAGAGTTTGATTGACAGAAGAACAAACAGGACTGCATGAGTTTTTCATGAAAATGCAATTATAAATATATGTTTTGCCTTTGAATTTGAATGATGTCTTGAAGTGTGCCTGCATGCACAGCAAATACAACTGCAAATACACATACAGTGGGGCAAAAAAGTATTTAGTCAGCCAACAATTGTGCAAGTTCTCCCACTTAAAAAGATGAGAGAGGCCTGTAATTTTCATCATAGGTACACTTCAACTATGAGAGACAGAATGGGGGGAAAGAATCCAGGAAATCACATTGTAAGATTTTTAATGAATTAATTGGTAAATTCCTCGGTAAAATACATATTTGGTCACCTACAAACAAGCAAGATTTCTGGCTCTCACAGACCTGTAACAACTTCTTTAAGAGGCTCCTCTGTCCTCCACTCGTTACCTGTATTAATGGCACCTGTTTGAACTCGTTATCAGTATAAAAGACACCTGTCCACAACCTCAAACAGTCACACTCCAAACTCCACTATGGCCAAGACCAAAGAGCTGTCAAAGGACACCAGAAACAAAATTGTAGCCCTGCACCAGGCTGGGAAGACTGAATCTGCAGAAATCAACTGCGGGAGCAATTATTAGAAAATGGAAGACATACAAGACCACTGATAATCTCCCTCGATCTGGGGATCCATGCAAGATCTCACCCTGTGGGGTCAAAATGATCACAAGAACAGTGAGCAAAAATCCCAGAACCACATGGGGGGACCTAGTGAATGACCTGCAGAGAGCTGGGACCAAAGTAACAAAGGCTACCATCAATAACACACTACGCCGCCAGGGACTCAAATCCTGCAGTGCCAGACGTGTCCCCCTGCTTAAGCCAGTACATGTCCAGGCCTGTCTGAAGTTTGCTAGAGAGCATTTGGATGATCCAGAAGAGGATTGGGAGAATGTCATATGGTCAGATGAAACCAAAATAGAACTTTTTGGTAAAAACTCAACTTGTCGTGTTTGGAGGAGAAAGAATGCTGAGTTGCATCCAAAGAACACCATACCTACAGTGAAGTATGGGGGTGTAAACATCATGCTTTGGGGCTGTTTTTCTGCAAAGAGACCAGGACGACTGATCCGTGTAAAGGAAAGAATGAATGGGGCCATGTATCATGAGATTTTGAATGAAAACCTTCCATCAGCAAGGGCACTGAAGATGAAACATGGCTGGGTCTTTCAGCATGACAATGATCCCAAACACACCGCCCGGGCAACGAAGGAGTGGCTTCGTAAGAAGCATTTCAAGGTCCTGGAGTGGCCTAGCCAGTCTCCAGATCTCAACCCCATAGAAAATCTTTGGAGGGAGTTGAAAATCCGTGTTGCCCAGTGACAGCCCCAAAAAATCACTGCTCTAGAGGAGATCTGCATGGAGGAATGGGCCAAAATAACAGCAACAGTGTGTGAAAACCTTGTGAAGACTTACAGAAACCGTTTGACCTCTGTCATTGCCAACAAAGGGTATATAACAAAGTATTGAGATGAACTTTTTTGTTATTGACCAAATACTTATTTTCCACCATAATTTGCAAATAAATTATTTAAAAATCAGACAATGTGATTTTCTGGATTTTTTTTCTCATTTTGTCTCTCATAGTTGAGTTATACCTATAATGAAAATTACAGGCCTCTCTCATCTTTTTCAGTGGGAGAACTTGCACAATTGGTGACTGACTAAATACTTTTTTGCCCTACTGTATGAACTCACATTTTCAAATTAGAAATTGAAGTACCAAATATGCTGCTGTAGTATATGCATACTATTTTAATTGTTTCTTCTTCTTCTTCTTCTTCTTCTTCTTCTTCTTCTTCTTCCACACTGGAGTCTATTGCACCACATAGGACACTTTGGATATTTTCTATGACGCTGTTTCACAGGGGTAGCTCATGCCCCTTTTCCACCAAAGCAGTTCCAGGGCTGGTTCGGGGCCAGTGCTTAGTTTGGAACCAGGTTTTCTGTTTCCACTGACAAAGAACTGGCTCTGGGGCCAGAAAAAACGGTTCCAGGTTAGCACCAAGTCTCTGCTGGGCCAGAGGAAAGAACCGCTTACATCAGCGGGGGGGGGGCAGAGTTGTTAAGACCAACAACAATAACAAGACCGCGAAAGGTCACCATTTTTAAGCGACGAGAAGCAGCAGCTGTACAAATGCGAAGTCATCCATTATTATTATTGTTGTTGTTGTTGCTGCTGCTGCTTCTTCCGTGTTGTTTTTGCTTTGATATTCGCGCCAAGGTTTATGCAAACGTAGCGACGTAACTGACGTATACAGCGACGTAATGACGTATACAACGACGTAACTGACGTATACAGCAACGTAATGACGTGGCTTCCCTTAGTACCGCGAGCTATGGAAAAGCAAACTGGTTCTCAGCTGGCTCGCAAGTTGAATGAGTTGTGAACCAGCACCAGCACTGGCCCCGAACCAGCCCTGGAACTGATTTGGTGGAAAAGAGGTAACAGTGGTGTAGTAAGCACTGTTGCCTAACAGCAAGAAGGTTCTGAGTTCAAGCCCAGTGGCTGGTGGGGGCCCTTCTGAGTTTACATGTTTTCCCTGTGGCTGCATGGGTTTCCTCTGGGTGCTGCAGTGTCCCCCACAATCCAAAGACATGCAGATTAGACTAATTGGTGGCTCTAAATTGACTGTAGGTGTGAATGGTTGTGTGTCTCAATGTGTCAGCCCTCTGGTGACTTGTCCAGGGTGTACCCCACCTTTTGCCCATAGTCAGTTGGGATAGGCTCCAGCTTGCCCACGATCCTGCACAGGATAAGCAGTTACGGATAATGGATGGATGGATGGATTATTTCACAGTAATTTTTCATGCAACCCCCTCAAGTACCCTAACATCACCAGCAGGGCAAAAACAGACATACATCATGCCAACAGGTTGTAACAAAACTTTATGTTTTTTTTATTTCTTCCCTTACAAATTTTGTCCAATCAAAAATTTTCAAAATTGGCAATATCACCAAATCGTAAGTGAGGTCGTATCTTGTTAAAAATGTTGATTTATTGACACTACAACTTAGAACTTTCATTTAGTCTTTCATTTATGTTCTGACAATAACCAGATAATGATTTTTCACGAGCGAGCACTACTGGTAAAAGGAAGTGATGAAATTTACTTTAGCATATTGACACAAAACTATGTATGTGTCATTGAAAACATGAATCAATAATTATATTAATTTGTCTTCTTCATTCTCCACATGGGGCTCGAGCAAAAATGCAAAATTAGGCAATATCTCAGTGAAGCATCGCCATCAGATTTAGTGTATCACTTTGGGAACAAACAATGATGGTCCCACTTGCTTCTGGTCTTTTTGCTAAGGTGTGGGTCCTGCAAGTGCAGATCATTGCCCCTTAATTGCTGCCTGCAGAGATAGATAGATAGATAGATAGATAGATAGATAGATAGATAGATAGATAGATAGATAGATAGATAGATAGATAGATAGATAGATAGATTATTTGGCATTTGCAATACAGTGTTCATAAGTTGTGTTTGTTGGTATTTTCTTTAATTCACATCTATATTAGTGTTTGTTGTAACATTTGTTTCAATGTACATATTTATTTTTGTGTGTATTTTTGTTCCTATTTCTCACATATTAGTGTTAATAATTTTATAATTTCAATTTATTTATTTATTTTCATAATGTTCATGTTAATTTTTGTATTTGCATCATACATGCACTTATTTATATCTAGTGTTTGCATTCATCTTGATATTTGTTTGTTTTCATTTGCATATTTGTGTTTGTATTCATATATGTACTTGCGTTTGTATTTATTTTTGTGTTCATGATTGTATTTAGTGTTTACATTTAAAAGTAGACTGCCTTTCAGATTCTTCAAGTTTAGGTCATAAAAAGAATTTTCCCTGACACCCAATTATTTTTGTTTAGTGGACTGAAAGCTACTGAATTTGAATGACAGACTTCCAATTTTATGAGATTTTTTTTTTTTTTTTAATATAACAATGAACTTAGGGCCACGTGGGCCTAAATTCTCTGCTATTTTTTCCTGCTTCAACATGACCCAATTCAAGATACTATGTCATGCATCACATGGTGGGCTTTCCCCATTCACGCAAGGCATTGTGGGATACAAATTTGAAACAGGAGAGAAAAATGGAGGATGTGAGTATGCGAATGAAATATGAAAGACCGACTATAGTTCCAGAAAACAAGAAGAAAAGATGATATGTTGCGAAGGAAAGGAAATGCAGGACCAAACTAATAAATATTGGCAGTCAGCGAGCACCTTGGTGTGATCAGCTGTTTGTTTAGCAACAGAATGATGTAACTGTCAGTGCACGGTCAAAAGTAAATCTGTAGATGGCAGTAATGCAACACTGTGGATGCCAGCTGCTGGAAAACCCAAAATAAGAAGAAGAAGAAGAAGAGGGAGGTAAACCTGTGCATGCACACATGGACTTCTTCTGTCTGCTTGAATGTGCGAAGCAAGCAAGTTTATGCACATTATTTGCGAGGGAATCCCCTCAAATTAAATAACTTCCCAGCCACAGAATGGCCTGATATTTTGTGAGATATTAAAGAAATAAACATATATCGCAATGACCAAATTTTAGAGGGAACTAAATTGCACCAATTTTATGAAATTGAAAGGCTGTCTAGCTTTAAGGGTATATTTATATTTACTGAAACAACAATATTTTAATTTCTTAAATTATTAAAATATCTTAATTTATTAAAAGTTATACTATCTTTATCAATATTTTAAATTATTAAAAATAAGAATTTAAAGTTTGAAATTCATAAAAAAAATGTCCAGAAATAGGTTTAAAATATTATATTTTGGTTGATTGTAAATATTTAATAAGAAAATAGGAGTTAGATTTTACGATATTCAGTTATTTTTATGTTAATATTTGTTTTCATATTAAAAGTAGTATCCATATTTGTGTTCATATTCCTGTTTGTAGGATATCCCTGACATGGTTGGAATACTGAAGCATGGACAGTCGGGAATTGGTGTAAACAGTGGCTTTATTTTTAGTTTCCTTTCTTCCTGCTTTTCAGCTTTTATTCAACTCATTTGCACACACCCATGTGCTCTGGTCAGGAGAGAGATGCCCCTCTTTGCTCTCTCCTTCCTTTTCTTTGTTCCATCATCATTGCAGCAGACACATGCAATGGGAAGGGCAAGAACACATTGGAAAATTTCATTTGCATCCTGGCAACCTTCCTGAGTTGGGCCGGTGAGAGGTGGTCTCCACAGGGGACCAGAGCAGTTTGAGTGGTTACTTTCATTTTTACTTCTGGCCCCAGTCCCCCCCTCTCCGGAACTACCAATGCCAATGCCATGGGGACCCCCTCGTTCCACTGTTTTAACATGTTGAGGTGGTATATTTGTAGCGCCCTGATCCTATCCATTTGCGTCAGCTTATAGTCGACATCCTCGATTTGCCGTGTGACCTCCAAGGGCCCTTTCCACTTGGTGATCAATTTGGAGCTTCAAGTGGGCAAAAATATGAGGACTTTATCTCCCGGTGTGAACTTTCTAAGGTGCTCCTGTTGTATAGCTGGTCCTGATGTTCTTGTGCCTGCTGTAAATTCTCCTGGGTTAAGTGAGTGAGTGTGTGGAGATTTGTGTGCAGATTGAGAACATACTGAATTTCATTTTTACTATTTGAAGGTCCCTCCTCCCAGTTTTCCCACAGCACATCCAAAATGCCATGAGGCTTATGCCCATATGATAATTCAAGTGGGGAAAATCATGTGGAGGCTTGCAGGACCTCTCATACTGTGAATAAGAGGGGCTCAAGCCATTTATCCCAATTACATGCATCTTCACTTACAAACTTCTGAATTAAATTTTAAATGTTTGATTGAACCATTCTATCTATTTGTGAGTGATAGATGCTAGTGTGGATGGATTTATTCCCCCAGTAACTCATAAAGCTTGTGAAGTGTGCATAACATAAATGTAGTGCCTTGGTCAGTCAGGATTTCTTTGGGAATCCAGACTCGGGAGATAATTTTAAACAGTGCCTCTACATTACATGCGGAAATGTTACACAGTAGGCCTGCTTCTAGATATCACATTGGATAGTCCACTAGGACTAAAATAAAGTGATATCTCCATGCAGACCGATTTAATGGCCTGATGAGATCCATGCCAATTCGCTCGAAAGGGGTCTCGATGAGAGGGAGCAGGCGCAAGGGCACTTTTGGAGTGGCCACTGGATTTACCAGTTGGCATTCATGGCACACCACACAACACCGATGGGCATCCCCGCAAATCCAGGGCCAACAGAACTGGGCCATTATTCGAGCTAGTATCTTATCCTGACCTAAATATCTGGCCATTGGATTAAAGTGATCTGCATGGAATATGAGTTTCCTAAGGCTCTTTGGGATTAGTAACTGAGTTATTTGTTCACTGGTTTAAGCATCCTGCATCACTCGGTATAGCCTATGTTTAATAATTGCAAAGTATGGGAAGGAGGGTGTTGCATTTGGCTGGAGAAGTTCACCATCGATTACTCTCAGTTAGTCAAAGGCATGATGCAGAGACGTGTTTCGCATTTATTATAACAGGAAATCCTCGATGGAATCCCCGAGAGAGGGAGGAGGGGCAGGCTGCTCCCTGCTCATCCTAGCGCCCTGACGCGGTACTGACGTGGATGGATCTGAGTCAGCTTCCCCAGTCAATGGTACACTGGAATCCCCGTGACGTATTACCACAGGACTTGCCCACTGCTAAATGCTCCATTAAACCTTTAAACCCCAGCCAATCGATCCCCAGAATCAGTGGGTGGGTGAGGCATGGGCTAACCGCCACCTCTACACAATGCTTTTTACCCCGAAATAGAATGTGGACAGACACTAGTGGATATTTGTGAACATCCCTGTGTGCACACAAAACTTTCACAATTTGTGCTGTCCCCAATGCCTCACCTTGCGCCAGGCTTTGGTGGATTGAGGTCTGATTACAGCCAGAGTCCACTAATGCATGATATGTATCTTCTTGAATACCTACTGGTATGCGATATGCTCTGGCCCAATTGAGGGCATTCTCTGGCATGTCGGGGATCTGGACCACAGCTCCCACCTCCATCGCAGAGCACTGGCCCTGGAGATTCCCGGGTTCCCCGCAGCACCAGCATACTGACCCAGGCTTCACCTCTGTACTGTACCTGTGATATGGGGATCACTCACCTGGGGTAGAGAAGACACAGACACAGAAGGGAAAAAAAGGGAGGGGGACACCATGGGTGTGGCAAGCCAGCTGTGGGGGAGCTGGCCCCCATCTCCGTGGTGGGGGAACAGGGCAGGGATGGGGAGAGGTGAGATAAGGAGAAGGAGAGAGAGAAAGAGAAGAGGTGGAATGTCCGCCTGCTGCTGGAACCACTGCCAAATAGTCCTCCACCAACTCCAGCAGTCATGCAATGAACTGCTCCAGTACCACCATGTCGATGATTCCCTTAGTGTCGTGGTCGTCCACCCTTAGCCACCACAGGCAGGCATCCCAGAGCTGTTGGCTGAACACGAATGGCCGGCCAACTTCCTCCAATGTCAGTGTGCTGAAGCGCTGACTGTGTTGTTCTGGGCAGCAGCCAACATGCTGCAGGATGGCTCACTTCAACTCAGTGTAATGGGGAGCTGTTGCACGGTGAGCTGGGGCTCTTCAGATATCTTTGTTCATGTGATGTGGGGTGAGTCCACAACGGTGGCGGTTGAGGACCCCACTGATGTGAGCAGGTACCAGAACACCTGGCGATCTTCCTGCTGGGCCAACAGCAAGGCTTCAAAGGAATGTTCCTGCTCCTTCTGGAGGGTGATCAATGCTTGGGGGCAGTGATCATTGTTGGGTGGCAGTGAGGCCATGAATAAGGTCCTAAGTGAGGAGGACTCCATGGGTGGTTCCCTTCAGTATCCTGGCTTTTGGCACCACTGTAGTATATCCCTGATGTGGGTGGAATACTGAAGCGCAGACAGGCGGGAATTGGTGTCAACACTGGCTTTATTTTTACTTTACTTCTTTGCTCCATTGTCACTGCAACAGACACACACATACAACATAGCTGTGGAAGAAGAGGGTGCCTGTTCCCTCTGTCTCCAATGTGTGGCAAATTTTGAAACAAACTATTACAATGACAACCTTATACTGTTGCACACCTTATGACCTTTTTGCAGGAAGAATGGCACAAAATAACACTTAAAATGCTTCATTACATGGTGTCTTCAGTGTGTAAACATTGTTGAAGTGAGAAGGAATGGCAAGATTATAAAGTGGTAAATGCTTTATTGTCCAAACTTATTTTGAAATGTGTTGCAAGAATCAAAATTAAAATTGGTTTATTTTTAAAATATAAATAAATAAATAAAATTCAGAAGTAAAACACCAAATAATGTGCTGTTGTATCATTTTGAGTGCAGTGCAGGTCAACGATTATTTACAAATCATTGTTTTCAGTTTTAATTTCAATTTCAACATACCGCCCCAACTTTTGCATGAAGTTTCTAGCCACTTGCTAGTTAGGTTAATTAGCAAACCACTAACTGACCTGATTGTGTTTGATTTATGATAAGATCACACTAATGGATGTCTGAAAAATGCTATCCTGCTGAAAATCCAAAGCTTTGCAGGAGCCTGAGACTTGACTCACAGTATTATATTATTAAACACAAGTGAGGACGATAGAGAGGAAGACAAAGAACCCAATGATCACAGTGAAACATGTAAGAATATAAACTATGCTAACAGAAGGAAAAAATTTTCAGATTTGGAAGTGACTTATCAGTGGAAATATGAAGTTGTGAACAGTGCTGGGCTCGGCATGGCATCTGTAATTGAACCTGCAGGAGAAGCTTTTGTCTTGTCTTAATGAGAAAGCAGTGGAGCGACGGTCACATTAGCGTACTGTGCTGAGTCAGCAGTGCTCAATCCACCTCATTGTTATTGCAGCTCTGTGGAGAAGAACATAAATATGTATGCAAATGTACCTTACACTGCTCAGTGCTCACCTTCCTGTAAGTTAAGATTCACCAGCCTGCATCACTTTTGTTGCTTAGCATAGCATATATCATCTGTATCAAAATAATCCATCTTACAGTTTTTTTCTTGAACAGAATATCTAGAATTAATGTCTCCTCGATGTTCTGACCACAATGACACTCCATTGCATTTCGAATTCGGATATTTACTAGTATGTCAGCCATTTTGCCATGATTTCAATTGCCAGCATTCTTGCTAGATTGTTCATCACAAACATTAGCATGCTTGCTAGAATGCCACCCATTTTAAGGCTCCATCCTAATCCAGTGGCGGCTGGTAGTCTTTCAAACAGGGGAGGCTGGTCGGTTACGATATTTCCAGATTTTAAAAGAAAAAACACATCAATTTTGCCCATACTCTTGCCTCTGATCTGGCTGATTGTTGGCAGGGTCACAAACTGTGAAATAACAGGTTCTTTTGGCCCATTAGCCTACTGTCCAATATACATGATGGTGGTGTTGGGGGGGGGTATATTTTAACATTTTATATTTTAAAATCGTGGCATGTTGTTTAAAAATTGACCTCGGCTGTGTTTTTGTTTAAAAATGTTTTCCAAATTGTAGCTGTGTTTAATTCATATCCAGAAAAAACATATATTCCAATATAATATACTCAGCATAAACATTTTAAATAGATTCTATATTTTTGGTCCATCCATGACATATTACTAAAGTAGCCTATTTACTGTTGTTGATGTGGGTCACTTGCTGTTAGCCAAATCACTTTCTCGTACCAGGAGAGCTGAAAGGAACGAATATTATTCCCTACCTTTTTCACCAAGTCAATTTGAGGCGTTGGTCTACCCTGCTCTTTAATTTTAATTTTTTCCTCGAAAGGAAGACTGGCAAATGGCTTCGCCAAAATTAAATCAGCAATGCTTGGCATCCGTGCGCAGCTTTCTTGCTAGCTGACTAGCCCCCTCAAGTTCAAGTTCAGTCACTCAAATAAACGAAATCTCTGGAACTAAGATAGCAAACTTGACAACACTATATTTACACTTTATTTACAATGAAAATATATACAAACTAAAAAAGGTGGTAGAAACCGTATGTAATGAATGAAATCGAAATGTAAGCTGATCTCTTACAATACACCACAGCACTTCCGATTCCGCATGGGACTGAACTGATGTTGCCAGATACTGCTGACGTTATCCAGCCCAAAATATGTTCAAAACCCGCCAAAATGCACTTAAAACCGCCCAATCTGGGAACACTGTACCACTGCCTGTCTATAGTTGAAACGAGCTGTCAATCAAAGAAAATATCCGGCCGCTTTCACCAATCACCAGTCTCCTCGCGGAAACTGCCATGTCCCTCCCATGTGAGGCTCGGAGTCCGTGGGTGGGCGTTTTCGCAGTATTTGTCCAATAATCGTCTTGCATTTTGAGATTGACAAGCACATAGCTCCCAATCCACTGAGGCTGGGCTGCATCGCGCTGTCACGAGGGGGAAAAACTCACGCACACATTAAAGTTATAACGGAATGATTTCCACTGTAGTGGGTTGAGCACATATATTTCTATGATTCTGGATCTGAAATAGCAATGTTATAAGGTTGGCTATAACATAAGCCTAGCGCAATTCATCCTACACGATGTTCATCATTTTAAGAGGAGGCTGAGCCTCCCTCGTTGTCTTAGAGCAATCGCCCGTGTCCTAATCCTACTATACAGTGGTGCTTGAAAGTTTGTGAACCCTTTCGAATTTTCTATATTTCTGCATGAATATGACCGAAAACATCAGATATTCACACAAGTCCTAAAAGTAGATAAAGAGAATCCAATTAAACAAATGAGACAAAAATATTATACTTGGTCATTTATTTATTGAGGAAAATCATCCAAGATTACATATCTGTGAGTGGCAAAAGTATGAGAACCTTTGCTTTAAGTATCTGGTGTGACCCCCATGTGCAACAATAACTGCAACTAAATATTTCCGGTACGTGTTGATCAGTCCTGCACACTGGCTTGGAGGAATTTTAGCCCATTCCTCCATACAGACCAGCTTCATCTCTGGGATGTTGATGGGTTTCCTCACATGAACTGCTTGCTTCAGGTCCTTCCACAACATTTTGATTGGATTAAGGTCAGTACTTTGATTTGGCCATTCCAAAGCATTAACTTTTATTGCTATTTTAAGTTCGTTTCTTAAGACAAGGATTTTTTAAGATGTTACCTTGTTGACAGTTTTGGCAAGAATCTTCCGCCTTCTTCAAAACAGTCACCAGATGTCGAGTGGTGACGTGCCTTATCAGCTGATGTTACGCTACGGAGGCGTGAACGTCCCGCCCAATTTGACAGGTAGTTCACGCCTCCTGCTGTCAGGTCACTCCCCCAGGACTGCGCTCCAGGTGTGTGACAGCGCGTACGCTCCCTCATCCCGGTTCATCGTCCTCTGCGCCTGCTTGCCTATCTCCACTGCCTCTAAAATCCAACGCTGGTATCTATTTTCTTCCGACATCTGGTGACTGTTTTGAAGAAGGCGGAAGATTCTCGCCGAAACTGTCAACAAGGTAACATCTTAAAAAATCCTTGTCTTAAGAAACGAACTTAAAATAGCTTTAATAGTTAGATATAATGAACTTCCACTACATATTAACTTTTATTCTTCTTTAACCATTCTTTGGTAGAATGACTTGTGTGCTTAGGGTCATTGTCTTGCTGCATGACCCACCTTCTCTTGAGATTCAGTTCATGGACAGATGTCCTGATATTTTCCTTTAGAATTTGCTGGTATAATTCAGAATTCATTATTCCATCAATGAAGGCAAGCTGTCCTGGCCCAGATGCAGCAAAAAAAAGTATGAGAACCTTTGCTTTAAGTATCTGGTGTGACCCCCATGCAGGGCCGTTGACAGCTTTGGCTGGGCCCGGGACAAAATAATCTGAGTGGGCCCCCCCCCAAATAATCTGAGTGCCCCCCACACACACACATACACGCGCATCGCCACACAGCAACCACCCACACCCAACCCCTCTTTTCACAGTCTCCATTCACTCCAACCCTTAAATAACAGGTATTCCAAGCCCATTATAACAGTCAACCATTTTATTTCAACATTTCAACATATTTACAGTTTGAACATTTCCTTAGTCTGCAACTATTCAGGTGCGAAATGCAATGCGCCGGACTTTTGCTGTGGCAAAGTCGTCAATAAGGTCATTGAAGTCCAGTTTCTTTGCAAGTTCGCGCTCTATAGAGAGCATAGCCAGACCATTGAGCCTCTCCTGTGACATGTTTGAGCGCAGGTAGTTGATAAACCAAAATGATTGTTTACGGGATGGAACTGGGCCTCAATGAGAACGGAGTTATGGCTTTCCCAAAATCTGAACATAGAAGCATCACCACTAGTCACACACGGACTGGCCACTGGGAGTAGCGGGAGTTTTCCCAGTGGTTCAGTGTGGGCCGGCGGAGAAAAAAAAAAAAATAGTTGCGCGCTGGCCTTTAATATGATAAGCAATGTTAACAGTTTCTTTAAGAAACTGTTAACATTGCTTATCATATTAAAGGCCAGCATGCAACTGTAATAAGCAATGTTAACAGTTTCTTAAAGAAACTGTTAACATTACTTATCATATTAAAGGCCAGCGCGCAACTGTTTTTTTTTTTTTTTTCTCCGCCGGCCCACACTGAACCACTGGCAAAACTCCCGCTACTCCCGAAGGCCAGTCCGTGTGTGCCACTAGTGATGTGTACAGTGAGTTTTTCAGTGTATTTTTTTGTCTTGTTATTCATAAACGTCCTTTCCGTACTCGATTTAGAATGTTACAAAAAAAATTGACACCCTCCCAACCACGTAACATTAGCCTATCTGACCTGGGGGCTGACACGTTTATTACGGATAAACCAAAAGGATTACAACGTTCCCTGGATATAGAACTGGACCGAGAAGATTTCAAAATCTTAACGTGTAAGCAACAACAATAAAACAGAGGTTGTTTTATTCATTTAGGGCTTATTAGGCTACTTTCATTAATTGCACTTTTCATACAGGCCTATCATTTTTCACTTGAGCAAGGGAATTGTTTGAAGAGTATCCAGTCTAAGCGAAAGTTTAATGTTTTGCAACAGACTAACCTCAAAACACCCCATTTATAGCCCATTCGTTACATTAAACTTTATCTAGCTGGCAATTTCACATGCCGTCGTATCTACACGGGATGATTTCCAACAAAATAAGGTTTAATTAACAAGAGGCAGCGTTCCACGGGCTTTCAGCTAACCGGAGTCCAGCTCAGCAAGCATGCCTAAAACATTTGGATATGATTGCAGGCCAATGTGCTATTCTTTGCTTCATTGAGATATATGCAACACAGTGTTATTAAACCGATATGTTTATGAAATAATTCAATGCCCTGTGCATTTCAGTGTTCACTCAGTGTACCCTGCTATCCCCTACTTTATAATTATGAATGGTGCGTCGCGCGTGCTGGGGTTACATTACGGGGCTGGAAAAAAGTTATCTGTGTCTTACCTGGCTCAACTGCCCCACTGCCTTCACCACCTGCTGCATCATCAAATCAAATCAAATCAAGTTTATTTGTATAGCGCTTTTAACAGTAAACATTGTCGCAAAGCAGCTTTACAGAATTTGAACGATTTAAAACATGAGCTAATTTTATCCCTAATCTATCCCCATCATCTGAATCTTTTCTAAAATATCGATACAGTGAGCCCCTGAGGCTCTTGGCTTCTTCATCTCTTTTTCTCTTTTCTTTTCTTTGCTCCTGACTTGTGCATGTTGGCAAACGGGCTCGCACGCTTATTGTCGAAGCGTTATGATGGAATAGTGCCGTGTTATTTGGCGCCTTAATCAAAGACCAAACCATTTCTGCATTAGGGGTGGTAGGTGGGTTCTTGAATCTATTTTCGAAGACAATAAAATCAAAAGAATCAGAAATCATTCATTGAATGCAAATATAGCACATTTTTCTCCCCCAAATCAACACATTTTGAAATGAAACAGAAAGATTAATGGCATCTTCATGAGGGACCAGTTCTGGGCCCCCCCTCATGCCTGGGCCCGGGACAAAATACCCGGTTGTCCCCCCCTGTCGACGGTCCTGCCCCCATGTGCAACAATAACTGCAACTAAATATTTCCGGCACGTGTTGATCAGTCCTGCACACTGGCTTGGAGGAATTTTAGCCCATTCCTCCATACAGACCAGCTTCAACTCTGGGATGTTGATGGGTTTCCTCACATGAACTGCTTGCTTCAGGTCCTTCCACAACATTTTGATTGGATTAAGGTCAGTACTTTGATTTGGCCATTCCAAAGCATTAACTTTTATTCTTCTTTAACCATTCTTTGGTAGAATGACTTTTGTGCTTAGGGTCGTTGTCTTGCTGCATAACCCATCTTCTCTTGAGATTCAGTTCATGGACAGATGACCTGACATTTTCCTTTAGAATTTGCTGGTATAATTCAGAATTCATTGTTCCATCAATGAAGGCAAGCCATCCTGGCCCAGATGCAGCAAAACAGGCCCAAACCATAATACTACCACCACCATGTTTCATAGATGGGATAAGGTTCTTATGCTGGAATGCACTGTTTTCCTTTCTCCAAATGTAACACATCTCATTTAAACCACAAAGTTCTATTTTGGTCTCATCGATCCACAAAACATTTTTCCAATAGCCTTCTGGCTTGTCCACGTGATCTTTAGCAAACTGCAGAGAAGCAGCAATGTTCTTTTTGGAGAGCAGTGGTTTTCTCCTTGCAACCCTGCCATGCACACCATTGTTGTTCAGTGTTCTCCTGATGGTGGATTCATGAACATTAACATTAGCCAATGTGAGATACCCCTTTTCCACCAAATCAGTTCCAGGGCTGGTTCGGGGCCAGTGCTGGTGCTGGTTCACAACTCGTTCAACTTGTGAGCCAGCTGAGAACCTGTTTGCTTTGCCATAGCTCGCGGTGCTAAGCAAAGCCACGTTATTACGTCGTTGTATACGTCAGTTACATCGCTGTATACGTCAGTTACGTCGCTGACTATTACACGCCTTGCTCTTGGAGTGATCTTTGTTGGTTGACCACTCCTGGGGAGGGTAATCAATGGTCTTGAATTTCCTCCATTTGTACACAATCTGTCTGACTGTGGATTGGTTGAGTCCAAACTCTTTAGAGATGTTTTTTTTTTATCTTTTCCAGCCTAATGAGCATCAACAACGCTTTTTCTGAGGTCCTCAGAAATCTCCTTTGTTCGTGCCATGATACACTTCCACAAACATGTGCTGTGAAGATCAGACTTTGATAGATCCCTGTTCTTTAAATAAAACAGGGTGCCCACTCACACCTGATTGTCATTCCATTGATTGAAAACACCTGACTCTAATTTCACCTTTAAATTAACTGCTAATCCTAAAGGTTCACATACTTTTGCCACTCACAGATATGTAATATTGGATCATTTTCCTCAATAAATAAATGACCAAGTATAATATTTTTGTCTCATTTGTTTAACTGGGTTATTTTTATCTACTTTTAGGACTTGTGTGAAAATCTGATGATGTTTTAGGTCATATTTATGCAGAAATATAGAAAATTCTAAAGGGTTCACAATCTTTCAAGCACCACTGTAGTGCCTTATATCATGAATAGGATGTATATTAGGAGAAAGATTCACTTGAAGGGTTAAAACATGAAAATATTAAAACTCATTCATGACTTTTCTAGGGTTCTTTTTCTGTGCAATGTCTTTGTTCAAGATATTTAAATGAGTGTTCTTGTTTTTCTCAGCAGGTCTCTGTTGCATGTTGTGTGTGTGTGTGTGTGTGTGTGTGTGTGTGTGTGTGTGTGTCACAGCTGTGGTCAATCTGTTAACAGTCAATTTAAACTGAAAGAAGCTCATTTCTGCAGGAGAGCCAGCTGTTGGAGGACTTACAGTATGTGTGTTACTCCACGAATCATGCCGTAGGAAGTTCTGTGAACAGAACATGAAACTTCTACATGTGTCAAGCTGAAATAAGTATTATCCTAGCAGCAGCGATTGTACAGTGATTTATTCCTTATAAATATTAATATTTTTCTTGAAGCAAACAGACTTTGAATACAGCAAGTGTCTGAGTTCACCAATCTGTAATGTTTTGCTGCCTGAGACAGACTGACATGATTTACTTAGCCACATTTCTGCTTTCTCTGACATTTTGTCACAATACATTAGCCAGAAATGCTGTGTGCATTTTATAGAACTGAGTTTATATAATTGGTGTGACAGGTGTCTGAAGCATTTGAATATCAATAATATTTTTATAAGTCCATTCACAAAAAAATTAGTTTGTTTGTATTGGTTTTCTGTAACTCTGACAATGAACTGAAATAAAAAAAAATATGCATTTATTGTCAACCATCACAACAGCACTGTTGATTTAAGCCAATACACTAATGATGAGAATAAAGAATGATGGACAAAACAAAACCTGTTAATGACACTGCAGAAGAATACATATTTTACTTGCTTTGAGAAATGCCTAATGAGTTGAGAGGACTCTATTGTAACTCCAGTAACTACTTTTTACAACCATGGTGAGCTGAGGAGCATCTCAGAATGCAAACCTTTGAAATCGAAAAGTAAGAACAGCCAACTATTAGCAAAGCCAGCTACAGTGAATACAGCTTAAAATAGAATATAAACTCAGCCACAACTTACCCAGACACATCAATAAAGCAACAGGGCAAAATATTTTGCAAGGTATTAGTGGCAGGCTGCCAGACAGCTCCGTTGTGTGTAGCTGTCAATGTTGAATTTAAAAATAATGAAGTAAATTACATAGGGAGATGAATACTTAAGTATGACTGAAAAATACTGTGGTGAACATGCATGGAAGAAGAGTCTGGAGATAGAAATCATAATTTCTTGGTCATTAGCCTGTGCTACTAGTTCTCGATAGCACTGGCTTGACAACTTTATGAGCATTCACTGACCCTGATGAACGCTCCACCGGCTGGAAGGTTACTTCACTGCTGCCCTGATGGCGCTAACTCGCGGTTAAGAAGGCCTAGGGCAATACATTTTTGGTCCCTCTCACGATAAATCAAAATCTGATTGGTCAATCCATCTGTCACTTCCGACATAAACAAACACTGCCATGGGCTTCTGTCATGGCAATGAAGTCATTTGACATTTGAAAAGCTGATATGTTTGGGCTTTCTCTGTAGGCCTAGAAGGCCCTGACAGGTCCCCTCTGATTTTATATATATATATATATATATATATATATATATATATATATATATATATATATCCTCCGGGTGCTCTGGTTTCCTTCCACAGTCCAAAGACATGTGGATTAGGTCGATTGGCTACTTTAAATTTCCCATACAGTGATGCTTGAAAGTTTGTGAAACCTTTAGAATTTTCTATATTTCTGCATAAATACAACAAAAAACATCATCAGATTTTCACACAAGAAGAAGAAGAAGAAGAGGAAGAAACCTTTATTTGTTACATGCACACTTCAAGCACAGTGAAATTCATCCTCTGCATTTAACCCATCTGAAGCAGTGAACACACACACTCAGAGTAGTGGGCAGCCAAACCAGAGCGCCCAGGGAGCAGTCAGGGGTCAGGTACCTTGCTCAAGGGCACCTCAGCCCAAGGCCACCCCATGTCAACCTAACTGCATGTCTTTGGATTGTGGGGGAAACAGGAGCACCCAGAGGAAACCCACACAGACACGGGGAGAACATGCAAACTCCACACAGAAAGGCCCTTGCCGGCTACTGGGTTCGAACCCGGAAACTTCTTGCTGTGAGGCGGCCTTGCTAACCACTACACCACCGTCCTAAAAGTAGATAAAGAGAGCCCAGTTAAACAAATGAGACAAAACTATTATACTTGGTCATTTATTTATTGAGGAAAATTATGCAGTATTACAAAGATGTACCGGTAGGTGGCAAAAGTATGTGAACCTTTGCTTTCAATATCTGGTGTGACCCCCTTGTGCAGCAGTAACTGCAAATAAACATTTCCAGTAACTGTTCATCAGTCCTGCACACCAGCTTGGAGGAATTTTAGCCCTTTCCTCAATACAGAACAGCTTCAACTCTGGGATTTTGGTGGGTTTCCTCACATGAACTGCTTGCTTCAGGTCCTTCTACAACATTTCTATTGGATTAAGGTCAGGACTTTGATTTGGCCATTCCAAAACATTAATTTTATTATTCTTTAATGATTCTTTGGTAGAATGACTTGTGTGCTTAGGGTCGTTGTCTTGCTGCATGACCCACCTTCTCTTGAGATTCAGTTCATGGACAGATGTCCTGATATTTTCCTTTAGAATTTGCTGGTATAATTCAGAATTCATTATTCCATCAATGAAGGCAAGCTGTCCTGGCCCAGATGCAGCAAAACAGGCCCAAACCATGATACTACCACCACCATGTTTCACAGATGGGATAAGGTTCTTATGCTGGAATGCAGTGTTTTCCTTTCTCTAAACATAACGCTTCTCATTTAAACCACACAGTTCTATTTTGGTCTCATCCATCCACAAAACATTTTTCCAATAGCCTTCTGGCTTGTCCACATGATCTTTAGCAAACTGCAGACAAGCAGCATTGTTCTTTTTGGAGAGCACTGGCTTTTTCCTTGTAACCCTGCCATGCACACCATTGTTGTTCAGTGTTTTCCTGATGGTGGACACATGAACATTAACATTAGCCAATGTGAGAGGGGTCTTCAGTTGCTTAGAAGTTACCCTGGGGTCCTTTGTGACCTCGCCGACTATTACACGCCTTGCTCTTGGAGTGATCTTTGTTGGTCGACCACTCCTGGGGAGGGTAACAATGGCCTTGAATTTCCTCCATTTGTACACAATCTGTCTGACTGTGGATTGGTGGAGTCCAAACTCTTTAGAGATGGTTTTGTAACCTTTTCCAGCCTGATGAGCATCAACAACGCTTTTTCTGAGGTCCTCAGAAATCTCCTTTGTTTGTGCCATGATACACTTCCACAAACATGTGTTGTGAAGATCAGACTTTGATAGATCCCTGTTCTTTAAATAAAACAGGGTGCCCACTCACACCTGATTGTCATCTCATTGATTGAAAACACCTGACTCTAATTCCGCCTTCAAATTAACTGCTAATCCTAGAAGTTCACATAATTTTGCCACTCACAGGTATGTAATATTGGATCACTTTCCTCAAGAAATAAATGATCAAGTATAATATTTTTGTTGCATTTGTTTAACTGGGTTCGTTTTATCTACTTTTAGGACTTGTGTGAAAATCTGATGATGTTTTAGATCATATTTATGCAGAAATATAGAAAATTCTACAGGGTTCACAAACTTTCAAGCACCACTGTAGGTGTGTATGTGTACGGGGCAGATCCAGGAAAATGGGAAGGGGGGTCAACCCAGTAAGGTTGGAGGGCTGCAGAGTCCCTTGGAATCTCTGTAGTTTTTAAATGCCCAGAGATGCATTTTGGGCTGTCAGAGACATGTTGTAAATGAAATCTCAAAGAAAATTACCAAATCAAAAATGTTTTAAAACTAAGAACTTTCAAAATCATTTTATTCTTCAGTGAAAATGACATTGTCAGAGTTGCAGATATATACATAGAACATATTTACAAATTATATCTGGAAATATTTATGAAAGTTGCATTGCCCTATCATGCATTACCACATGATACACTACAGTGTAGTACACTGACCACAAAATACCTTCTATCAATCAATAATGACCATTTTCGTAACTGCAATCTGAGCTAACTGGGAAATTTTAAGCAGACTGTCACATGACAGACAAGTCTGAAATGTTGTCTGTCCATCCAAATTTCAGCCCATGTGAATGATGGGCCAAAGGCCTGGAACAATGTGGCTGGGGGTCCGGGGGCCGCCTTTGGGCCCCGGAAGCTGAAGGGCTTTAGATGCCTGGAGATGGCTTCTCAGCTATTTCCAGGCACATTTTTGTGATCTTCAAAGGCCAAATTACACTAGACATGAGTTGCTAATTACACTACAAACTGAATATAATTTACAAGAAAATGTCAGAAGATTAAAGAAAAACATGCTTAAAGTTATACCCAAGAAAACAGTAGCACACAGGTCAGTTCCATGTCTAGAAAAAAGTGTGTGTGGGGGGGCAAGGATGTTCCAGTTGGTTAGAACTTACTCATCTCGTCTTCTTCCACTTATCCGGGGCCGGGTCGCGGAGGCAGCAGTCTGAGCATGGAAGCCCAAACTTCCCTTTCCCCCAGACACCTCGGCCAGCTCCTCAGGAAGAACACCGAGATGTTCCCAGACCAGCCGAGAGACATAGTCCCTCCAGCATGTTCTGGGTCTTCCCCGGGGCCTCCTCCCAGGGGGACATGCCTGGAACACCTCCCCAGGGAGGCATCCAAAAGAGATGCCCAAGCCACCTCAACTGATTCCTCTCGATGTGGAGGAGCAGCAGCTCTACTCCGAGCTCCTCCCAAGTAACTGTGCTTCTCACCCTATCTCTAAGGGAGTGCCCAGCCACCCTGCAAAGGAAACTCATTTCGGCTGCTTGTATCCGCGATCTTGTTCTTTCAGTCATTACCCAAAGCTCATGACCATAGGTGAGAGTCAGAACGTATATCGACTGTTAAATCGAGAGTGTCGCCTTTTGGCTCAGCTCCTTCTTCACCACAATGGACCGGTAAAGCGATTGCATCACTGCGGAGGCCACACCAATCTGCCTGTCGATCTCATGCTCTATCCTTCCCTCACTCGTGAACAAGATCCCGAAATACTTAAACTCCTCCACTTGAGGCAGGACTTCTCCACCAACCTGGAGAGGGCAAGCCACCTTTTTCTGGTCGAGAACCATGGCCTTGGACTTGGAGGTGCTGATTCTCATCCCAGCCGCTTCACACTCGACTGCAAACTGCCCCAGTGCATGCTGAAGGTCCTGGTTTGAAGAAGCCAACAGGACAACATCATCTGCAAAAAGCAGAGATGAAATCCTGTGGTTCCCAAACAGGATTCCCTCCGGCCCCTGGCTGCACCTAGAAATTCTGTCCAAAAAAATTATGAACAGAACCAGTGACAAAGGGCAGCCCTGCCGGAGTCCAACATGCACTGGGAACAGGTCTGACTTACTACCGGCAATGTGAACCAGACTCCTGCTCCATTCATACAGGGACCGGACAGCCCTTAGCAAAGAGCCCTGAACCCCATACTCCTGAAGCACCCCCCACAGAATACCACGAGGGATACGGTTGAATGCCTTCTCCAGATCCACAAAGCACATGTGGACTGGTTGGGCAAACTCCCATGAACCCTCGAGCACCTTATGAAGGGTATAGAGCTGGTCCAGTGTTCTGCGACCAGGACGAAAACCACATTGTTCCTCCTGGATCTGAGGTTTGACTATTGGCCGAATTCTCCTCTCCAGTACCCTGGAGTAAACGTTCCCTGGGAGGCTGAGAAGTGTGATTCCCCTATAATTGGAGCACACTCTCCGGTCCCCTTTCTTAAAAAGAGGGACCACCACCCCAGTCTGCCACTCCAGAGGCACTGTCCCCGACCACCACATGATGTTGCAGAGGAGTGTCAGCCAAGACAGCCCCACAACATCCAGAGACTTCGGCTTGGGTAATGGACGAGTCCACCTCAGAGTCATCAGCCTCCGCTTCCTCAATGGAAGACGTGATGGTGGGATTGAGGAGATCCTCGAAGTATTCCTTCCACCACCCAACAATGTCCCCAGTCGAGGTCAACAGCTCCCCACCCACACTGTAAACAGTGTTGGCAGAGTACTGCTTCCCCCTACTGAGGCTCCAGACGGTTTGCCAGAATTTCTTTGAGGCTGACCGATAGTCCTCCATGGCCTCACCGAACTCCTCCCAGTTCCGAGTTTTTGCCTCAACAACTGCCTGAGCTGCGGCACGCCTGGCCTGCCGATACCTGTCAGCTGCCTCAGGAGTCCCAGAGGCCAACATGGCCTGATAGGACTCCTTCAGCTTGACAGCATCCCTTACTTCTGGTGTCCACCACCGGGTTCGGGGATTGCCGCCATGACAGGCACCGGAGACCTTGCGGCCACAGCTCCGAACAGCCGTGTCGACAATGGAGGCAGAGAACATGGTCCACTCAGACTCAATGTCCCCCACCTCCCTCGGAAGCTGGGAGAAGCTCTCCCGGAGGTGGGAGTTAAAGACCTCCCCGACAGAGTGCTCGGCCAGACATTCCCAGCAGACCCTCACCATACGTTTGGGCCTGCCAGGTCTGTCCGGCTTCCTCCTCCACCAGCAGATCCAACTCACCACCAGGTGGTGATCAGTTGACAGCTCAGCTCCTCTCTTCACCCGAGTGTCCAAGACATAGGGCCGGAGATCTGATGAAATGACAACAAAGTCGATCATCGACCTCCAACCTAAAGTGTCCTGGTGCCACATGCACTTATGGACACCCCTATGCTCGAACATAGTGTTCGTTATGGACAAACCATGACTAGCACAGAAGTCCAATAACAAAACACCACTCGGGTTCAGATCGGGGAGGCCGTTCCTCCCAATCACGCCCCTCCAGGTGTCACTGTCATCACCCATGTGAGCGTTGAAGTCCCCCAGTAGAACAATGGAGTCCCCAGTCTGAGCACCTCTCAGTACCTCTCCCAGGGAATCCAAGAAGACCGGATACTCTATACTGCTATTCAGCCCATAAGCACAAACAACAGCAAGAGCCATCTCCCCAATCCGAAGGCACAGAGAGGCAACCCTCTCATTCACTGGGGTAAACTCCAAAACATAATGGCTGAGCTGGGGAGCTATAAGCAAGCCCACACCAGCCCACCGCCGCTCACCATGGGCGACTCCAGAAAAGTGGAGAGTCCAGCCCCTCTCGAGGAGCTGGGTTCCGGAGCCCAAGCTGTGCGTGGAGTTGAGCCCGACTATCTCTAGCCGGTACCTCTCAACCTCCTGCACAAGCTCAGGCTCTTTCCCCCCCCAGCGAAGTGACATTCCATGTCCCAACAGCTAGCCGCTGTGTTCGGGGATCAGGTCGTTGAGGCCCCTGCCTTTGACTGCCACCCAATCCACACTGCACTGGCCCCCTACAGCTATCTCTGTGGGTGGTGAACCCGCAGGAGGTCGGGCCCACGTCACCTCTTCAGGCTGAGCCTGGCCGGGCCCCGTGGGCAAAGGCCTGGCCACCAAGCGTTCGCATACGAGCCCCAACCCCGGGCCTGGCTCCAGGGTGGGGCCCCAGCTGCACCATACTGGGCGACATCACGGTCCTTGATTGATTATTATACATAAGGGGTTTTGGTGAACTACTCTTGGTCTGGCCTGTCACCTAGAACCTGTCTGCCTTGGGATACCCTAACAGGGGCATAATGCCCCTGACAACATCGCTCCTAGGATCATTCAAGCACACAAACCCCTCCACCACAATAAGGTGGCAGTTCTAGGAGGGGAGAACTTACTGGTACTCATATATAGGTGCTATAATAACACTGATGAAACATTATGTCAACAATGACTATTTTTATATGATATTTATAATAAATCTATAATAAATTTAGAAATTAACAATACAACTATTCTTAAATCTCATCTCATCTCATTATCTCTAGCTGCTTTATCCTGTTCTACAGGGTAGCAGGCAAGCTGGAGCTTATCCCAGCTGACTACAGGGCAAAAGGCAGGGTACACCCTGGACAAGTCGCCAGGTCATCACAGGGCTAACACATAGACAGACAACCATTCCCACTCTCATTCACACCTATAGTCAATTTAGAGTCACCACTTCTATTCTTACATCTCATCTCATCTCATTATATCTAGCCGCTTTATCCTGTTCTACAGGGTTGCAGGCAAGCTGGAGCCAATCCCAGCTGACGACAGGGCGAAAGGTGGGGTACACCCTGGACAAGTCACCAGGTCATCACAGGGCTAACACATAGACACAGACAACCATTCACACTCTCATTCACACCTATGGTCAATTTAGAGTCACCAGTTCTATTCTTACATAATAGAGTTAAATTTTTGAGTACCAGATTCCAAGTAACTTTGTAACAAAATGACTTTTAATCTGACTCAAAACTAGACATGGTAATCTTATTTGGCATTCAACTAAAATCTGCTGGATTAGAACTTAGAAAATAGAAGAAAACACTGCAAAAGAGAAACCAATCAAAACCGAAAGAGTGAAAGTGATTATCATGCCGTTACCATGTGAATAGTCTTTTATGAATGTGTAAGTTGGCACTCAGCACTCTGACTCTGGTGTGACTGAGTAAGGTGACAAGTTTTATGTTTCATCTAATTTACGTAATTTAAAAAGAATAATATTTTTTTGCAGTGGGCACATTGGAAAGTGTAAAATGTAAAGTTTCTGTCAATATCTTTATCATGCTTGTATGATAAAAACTCGCAAAAATATAAATCTAAATAGATGACCTACTCATTCTAAACCTGCCAAGCTTCACCGGTGAAGCTCTCAACCCCAGAGGGTTAAAATACAATGGACAAAACACTTTGTCACAGTCCAAAACCTGTAGTAGTCTATTTTCTTTTAACGTTACTCACATACCTACCATAACAGCATCGTGTGATGTCCTGACAGAATGCACTCCTTCTCGATGATGAGAGGCAACTTGTCATTCATCAAGAGCATCTGCAATCAGTCAATCACAGGCTGTGTTATGGCATAATGTATTCGCCCAGTGTAACATTTGGAAGAAAATCAGAAGTAGATTAGACCCATATCTTTGCAATTTTTCATGGGCCATCCGGGTTGATGCCTTGAAATACAGACAGACAAATGTGAAAATTACTGGTCAATGTCCGCTGGTCTGACCTTATTTCCTACACTGTTATTATGTCGATGCACAAAGTTCCTGTGCTCTGTTAAAATCCAACAGGACTCGCCCAGCTTGATTTTCAGTGCATTTGTTTCACGAGCGAAAAAACCTAAGCTAAGACCTACTATTAAAGATAAATTTATACCATAAACTCTTCAGCTCAATCCCACATAATGATTTATTTTGTTTATTTTTTAAAAACCTTTTAAAACCGCAGGCATATCTCGGTATCTGCAATACTAAAACTTTTTTTTTGGATGGGGGTGGTGCTGCGTGCCCCCCCCCAAATTCATGCCAGTGTGTACCTGCTACCAGATGAAGGTTTGGGTCCCTCTGGTGTGCAATAATCACCCAAGCTAATTCAGGGAAGCTAGTTGAGAGCATCCTGGATTGCTGACCCCCAACTGTGAAGATGGTGACAGACAGATACATAAATACATACACACACATACATATATATATATATATATATATATATATATATATATATATATATATATATATATATATGTGTGTGTGTGTTTGTGAATCCTTTAGAATTTTCTATATTTCTGCATAATATGACCTAAAACATCATCAGATTTTCACACAAGTCCTAAAAGTAGATAAAGAGAACCCAGTTAAACAAATGAGACAAAAATATTATACTTGGTCATTTATTTATTGAGGAAAATGATCCAATATTACATATCTGTGAGTGGCAAAAGTATGTGAACCTCTAGGATTAGCAGTTAATTTGAAGGTGAAATTAGAGTCAGGTGTTTTCAATCAATGGGATGACAATCAGGTGCTAGTGGGCACCCTGTTTTATTTAAAGAACAGGGATCTATCAAAGTCTGATCTTCACAACACATGTTTGTGGAAGTGTATCATGGCACGAACAAAGGAGATTTCTGAAGACCTCAGAAAAAGTGTTGTTGATGCTCATCCGGTTGGAAAAGGTTACAAAACCATCTCTAAAGAGTTTGGACTCCACCAATCCACAGTCAGACAGATTGTGTATAAATGGAGGAAATTCAAGACCATTGTTACCCTCCTCACAAGCAGTCCACCAACAAAGATCACTCCAAGAGCAAGGCATGTAATAGTCGGCAAGGTCACAAAGGACCCCAGGGTAACTTCTAAGCAACTGAAGGCCTCTCTCACATTCGCTAATATTAATCTTCATGAGTCCACCATCAGGAGAACACTGAATAACAATGGTGTGCATGGCAGGGTTGCAAGGAAAAAGCCACTGCTCTCCAAAAAGAACATTGCTGCTCATCTGCAGTTTGCTAAAGATCATGTGGACAAGCCAGAAGGCTATTGGAAAAATGTTTTGTGGATGGATGAGACCAAAATAGAACTATTTGGTTAAATGAGAAGTATTATGTTTGGAGAAAGGAAAAACACTGCATTCCAGTATAAGAACCTTATCCAATCTGTGAAACATGGTGGTGGTAGTATCATGGTTTGGGCCTGTTTTGCTGCATCTGGGCCAGGATGGCTTGCCATCATTGATAGAACAATGAATTCTGAATTATACCAGCAAATTCTAAAGGAAAATGTCAGGACATCTATCCATGAACTGAATCTCAGTAGAAGGTGGGTCATGTAGCAAGACAACAACCCTAAGCACACAAGTCATTCTACCAAAGAATGGTTAAAGAAGATTAAAGTTAATGTTTTGGAATGGCCAAGTCAAAGTCCTGACCTTAATCCAATGGAAATGTTGTGGAAGGACCTGAAGCGAGCATTTCATGTGAGGAAACCCATCAATCCTAGACTTGACGCTGTTCTGTAAGGAGGAAAGGGCTAAAATTCCTCCAAGCTGGTGTGCAAGCCTGATCAACAGTTACCAGAAATGTTTAGTTGCAGTTATTGCTGCACAAGGGGGTTACACCAGATACTGAAAGCAAAGGTTCACATACTTTTTTCACTCACAGATATGTAATATTGGATAATTTTCCTCAATAAATAAATGACCAAGTATAATATTTTTGCCTCATTTGTTTAACTAGGTTCTCTTTATCTACTTTTAGGACTTGTGTGAAAATCGGATGATGTTTTAGGTCATATTTATGCAGAAATATAGAAAATTCTAAAGGGTTCACAAACTTTCAAGTACCACTGTTTGTGGTGCTGTGGTTAGCACTGTTGCCTCACAGCAAAAAGATCCTGAGTTCGAGCCTAGTGGCTGGCGAGGGCCTTTCTGTGTGGAGTTTGCATGTTTTCCCCATGTCTCCATGGGTTTCTTCCAGATGCTCCAGTTTCCCCCACAGTCCAAAGAAATGCAGGTCAGGTTAATTGGTGGCTCTAAATCGACCATAGGTGTGAGTGTGAATGGTTGTTTGTCTCTGTGTCAGCCCTGCGATGACCTGGCGATTTGTCCAGGGTGTACCCTTCCTCTCGCCCATAGTCATCTGGGATAGGCTCCAGCTTGCCTGCGACCCTGTAGAACAGGATAAGTGGCTACAGACAATGGATATATATATACACACACAGCACCCTCCACAATTATTGGCACCCCTGGTTAAGATGTGTTAAAAGCCTTAAAATAAATTCAATTTTTATTGCAGAAGCATAATCTCATTAATACATACAATTGAAAATTGTAGAAAAATCTAACCCTTAACTCAAGTGAATTAAAACAAATAAAAAAATCCCTGACTAAGAAATTATTATTTTTCATAAAATCACCTGTTCCACAATTATTTGCACCATAACAATTCCTAGAAAATAAATGTAATTGAATCATTTCTGTCATTTCTACTGTAGTTTATAAAGTTGATCAGAGTATCTAGGAACCTTTAATTAGTAATTCATCACATCCTGTTTCCCTGGGGTATAAATATGACGTGACACAGAGGCCTATTTCCCTTATCTACTCTTCAACATGGGAAAGACAAGAGAACACACCATTCAAGTAAGGCAGATGTGTGTTGACCTTCATAAGTCAGGCAATAGCTACAAGAAAATAGCCACTCGCCTACACCTGCCCATATCTACAGTCAGAGGAATCATCAAGAAGTTTAAAACAATTGGAACAGTGGCAAACAAGCATGGGCGAGGATGCAAGTTTATCTTGCCACCACGCACAGTGAGGAGGATGGTAAGAGAAGTAAAATGTTCTCCAAAGCTCACTGTTAGAGAATTGTAGCAAAGAGTAGCATCTCGCGGTCACAAAGCCTCTATAACAACCATCAGGTGCTATCTACATGCCAACACGATGTTTGGGAGGCATGCACGGAAAAAGCCTTTTCTCACTTACAAGCATAAACGTAAACGTCTGGAGTTCACTAAGCGGTACTGGGACTTCAACTGGGACCATGTGCTTTGGTCAGATGAGACCAAGATAGAGCTTTTTGGCAACAAACACTCAAATATATCACAAAAGATGAGTATGCAGAAAAGCACCTCATGCCCGCTGTGAAGTATGAGGGAGGATCCGTGATGCTGTGGACCTGTTTCTCTTCCAAAGGCCCCAGGAACCTTGTTAGGGTGCATGGCATCATGAAATCTTTGAAATACCAGGACATTTTAAATCAAAATCTGGTGGCCTCTGCCCGAAAGTTGAAGATGGGTCATCACTGGGTCTTTCAGCAAGATAATGACCCTAAACATATGGCCAAATCTACACACAAATGATTCACCAGACACAAAATCAAGCTCCTCCCATGGCCATCTCAGCCCCCAGACCTCAACCCAATTGAAAACCTGTGGGGTGAGCTGAAGAGGAGCGTGCATAGGAGAGGACCCAGGACTCTGGATGATTTAGAGAGATTGTGCAAAGAGGAATGGTTGAATATCCCTCTCTCTGTATTCTCCCATCTTGTGAAATGTTATAGGAGAATATTAAGTGCTGTATTGTTGGCAAAAGGGAATTGTACAAAATATTAACATCAGGGGTGCCAATAATTGTGGCACACATGATTTCATGTAAAAGAATTATTTCTTAATGTGGGATTTTTTTCGTCTCGTCTCGTCTCGTCTCGTCTTCTTCCGCTTTATCCGGGACCGGGTCGCGGAGGCAGCAGTCTAAGCAGGGAAGCCCAAACTTCCCTTTCCCCAGACACCTCGGCCAGCTCCTCGGGAAGAACACCGAGGCGTTCCCAGGCCAGCCGAGAGACATAGTCCCTCCAGCGTGTCCTGGGTCTTCCCCGGGGCCTCCTCCCGGGGGGACATGCCTGGAACACCTCCCCAGGGAGGCGTCCAGGAGGCATCCGAAAAAGATGCCCGAGCCACCTCAGCTGATTCCTCTCGATGTGGAGCAGCAGCGGCTCTACTCCGAGCTCCTCCCGAGTGACTGTGCTTCTCACCCTATCTCTAAGGGAGCGCCCAGCCACCCTGCGAAGGAAACTCATTTCGGCCGCTTGTATCCGCGATCTTGTCCTTTCGGTCATTACCCAAAGCTCATGACCATAGGTGAGAGTCGGAACGTAGATCGACCGGTAAATTGAGAGCTTCGCCTTTTGGCTCAGCTCCTTCTTCACCACAATGGACCGGTAAAGCGACCGCATCACTGCGGAGGCTGCACCGATCCGCCTGTCGATCTCACGCTCCATCCTTCCCTCACTCGTGAACAAGATCCCGAGATACTTAAACTCCTCCACTTGAGGCAGAACTTCTCCACCAACCTGGAGAGGGCAAGCCACCCTTTTCCGGTCGAGAACCATGGCCTCGGACTTGGAGGTGCTGATTCTCATCCCAGCCGCTTCACACTCGACTGCAAACCGCCCCAGTGCATGCTGAAGGTCCTGGTTTGAAGAAGCCAACAGGACAACATCATCCACAAAAAGCAGAGATGAAATCCTGTGGTTCCCAAACAGGATTCCTTCTGGCCCCTGGCTGCGCCTAGAAATTCTGTCCATAAAAATTATGAACAGAACCGGTGACAAAGGGCAGCCCTGCCGGAGTCCAACATGCACTGGGAACAGGTCTGACTTACTGCCGGCAATGCGAACCAGACTCCTGCTCCGTTCGTACAGGGACCGGACAGCCCTTAGCAAAGAGCCCCGAACCCCATACTCCCGAAGCACCCCCCACAGAATACCACGGGGGACACGGTCGAATGCCTTCTCCAGATCCACAAAGCACATGTGGACTGGTTGGGCAAACTCCCATGAACCCTCGAGCACCCTATGAAGGGTATAGAGCTGGTCCAGTGTTCCGCGACCAGGACGAAAACCGCATTGTTCCTCCTGGATCCGAGGTTCGACTATTGGTCGAATTCTCCTCTCCAGTACCCTGGAGTAAACCTTCCCTGGGAGGCTGAGAAGTGTGATTCCCCTATAATTGGGGCACACTCTCCGGTCCCCTTTCTTAAAAAGAGGGACCACCACCCCAGTCTGCCACTCCAGAGGCACTGTCCCTGACCGCCACGCGATGTTGCAGAGGCGTGTCAACCAAGACAGCCCCACAACATCCAGAGACTTGAGATACTCAGGGCGGATCTCATCCACCCCCGGTGCCCTGCCACCGAGGAGCTTGCAAACCACCTCAGTGACTTCGGCTTGGGTAATGGACGAGTCCACCTCTGAGTCATCAGCCTCAGTCTCCTCAGTGGAAGACATGACGGTGGGATTGAGGAGATCCTCAAAGTATTCCTTCCACCGCCCAACAATGTCCCCAGTCGAGGTCAACAGCTCCCCACCCGCACTGTAAACAGTGTTGGCAGAGTACTGCTTCCCCCTCCTGAGGCGCCGGACGGTTTGCCAGAATTTCTTCGAGGCCGACCGATAGTCCTTCTCCATGGCCTCCCCGAACTCCTCCCAGTTCCGAGTTTTTGCCTCCGCAACTGCCCGAGCTGCAGCACGCCTGGCCTGCCGATACCCGTCAGCTGCCTCGGGAGTCCTGGAGGTTAACATGGCCCGATAGGACTCCTTCTTCAGCTTGACGGCATCCCTTACTTCTGGTGTCCACCACCGGGTTCGGGGATTGCCGCCACGACAGGCACCGGAGACCTTGCGGCCACAGCTCTGAACAGCTGCGTCCACAATGGAGGTAGAGAACATGGTCCACTCAGACTCAATGTCCCCCGCCTCCCTCGGAAGCTGGGAAAAGCTCTCCCGGAGGTGGGAGTTAAAGACCTCCCCGACAGAGTGCTCGGCCAGACGTTCCCAGCAGACCCTCACCATACGTTTGGGCCTGCCAGGTCTGTCCAGCTTCCTCCTCCGCCAGCGGATCCAACTCACCACCAGGTGGTGATCAGTTGACAGCTCAGCCCCTCTCTTCACCCGAGTGTCCAACACATAGGGCCGGAGATCAGATGAAACGACTACAAAGTCTATCATTGACCTCCGACCTAAGGTGTCCTGGTGCCACGTGCACTTATGGACACCCCTATGCTCGAACATGGTGTTCGTTATGGACAAACCGTGACTAGCACAGAAGTCCAATAACAAAACACCACTCGGGTTCAGATCGGGGAGGCCGTTCCTCCCAACCACGCCCCTCCAGGTGTCACTGTCATCTCCCACGTGAGCATTGAAGTCCCCCAGTAACACAATGGAGTCCCCAGTCTGAGCACTCCTCAGTACCTCTCCCAGGGACTCCAAGAAGGCCGGATACTCTATACTGCTATTTGGGCCATAGGCACAAACAACAGCAAGAGCCCTCTCCCCATTGGGGGGGGATTTTTTTCCCACTGAATAAATCCACTTGAATTAAAGGTTGGATTTTTCTCTTTTTTTTTTGCATTGTTGTCCCATATTATTAAAAAAATAATAATTTATTAGAAGCCTAAGAACATATCTTAATGAGGGGTGGCAATAATTTGCCAATAATTGTGGAGGGCGCTGTGTATATGTATATGTACACATGTATATGTACACACACACATACATGCACACACACACATATATATATATATATATATATATATATATATATATATATATATATATATATATATACGTGTATATATATATACAGTGGGGAAAATAAGTATTTGATACACTGCCCGATTTTGCAAGTTTTCCCACTTACAAAGAATGGAGAGGTCTGTAATTTTTATTGTAGGTACACTTCAACTGTGAGAGACAGAATCTAAAAAAAAAATCCAGAAAATCACATTGTATGATTTTTAAATAATTAATTTGCATGTTATTGCATGAAATAAGTATTTGATACAATAGAAAAACAGAACTTAATATTTGGTACAGAAACAATTACAGAGGTCAGACATTTCCTGTAGTTCTTGACCAGGTTTGCACACACTGCAGCAGGGATTTTGGCCCACTCCTCCATACAGATCTTCTCCAGATCTTTCAGGTTTCGGGGCTGTCACTGGGCAGCACGGAGTTTCAGCTCCCTCCAAAGATTTTTTATTGGGTTCACGTCTGGAGACTGGCTAAGCCACTCCAGGACCTTGAAATGCTTCTTACGGAGACACTCCTTAGTTGCCCTGGCTGTGTGTTTTGGGTCATTGTCATGCTGGAAGACCCAGCCACGACCCATCTTCAATGCTCTTACTGAGGGAAGGGGGTTGTTGCCCAAAATCTCGCGATACATGGCCCCATCCATCCTCCCCTCAATACGGTGCAGTCATCCTGTCCCCTTTGCAGAAAAGCACACCCAAAGTATGATGTTTCCACCCCCATGCTTCATGGTTGGGATGGTGTTTTTGGGGTTGTACTCATCCTTCTTCTTCCTCCAAACACGGCGAGTGGAGTTTATACCAAAAAGCTCTATTTTGGTCTCATATGACCACATGACCTTCTCTCATGCCTCCTCTGGATCATCCAGATGGTCATTGGCAAACTTCAGATGGGCCTGGACATGTGCTGGCTTGAGCAGGGGGACCTTGCATGCACTGCAGGATTTTAATCCATGATGGTGTAGTGTGTTACTAATGGTAATCTTTGAGACTGTGGTCCCAGCTCTCTTCAGGTCATTGACCAGGTCCTCACATGTAGTTCTGGGCTGATCCCTCACCTTTCTCATGATCATTGATACCCCATGAGGCAAGATCTTCCATGGAGCCCCAGACCGAGGGAGATTGGCAGTCATCTTGAGTTTCTTCCATTTTCTAATAATTGTGCCAACAGTTTTTGCCTTCTCACCAAGCTGCTTGCCTGTTGTCCTGTAGCCCATCCCAGCCTTGTGCAGGTCTACAATTTTGTCGCTGGTGTCCTTAGACAGCTCTTTGGTCCTGCCCATGGTGGAGAGGTTGGAGTCTGATTGATTGAGTGTGTGGACAGGTGTCTTTATACAGGTAATGAGTTCAAACCGGTGCAATTAATACAGGTAATGAGTGGAGAATAGGAGGGCTTCTTAAAGAAAAACTAACAGGTCTGTGAGAGCCAGAATTCTTGCTGGTCGGTAGGTGATCAAATGCTTATTTCATGCAATAAAATGCAAATTAATTATTTAAAAATCATACATTTTGATTTTCTGGATTTTTTTTAGATTCTGTCTCTCACAGTTGAAGTGTCCCTACGATAAAAATTACAGGCCACTCCATTCTTTGTAAGTGGGAAAACTTGGAAAATCGGCAGTGTATCAAATACTTATTTTCCCCACTGTATATGCCACAACCTATAGGAGTATTGTTGCTGACAATATGTATGTATTTATGGCTACAATTTAAACATTTTAGAATGGCTACTTGCAGCTTGCCTGTCAGTGGGCTCCTCAGGTTTGCAGCAAGAATGTGCAACTGAAAAATCTGTCACTGCAGGGATGCAATCAGGTCAACCTTCCATCACCTTGTGGAATCCATGCCATATTGTTTTATTTTTCATCCATTTATTCCCACAATAAATTAGCCATATGTTTACTGCATACTGTACATATTTCTACTCAAGTGAACTGGGCTGTGGTACAATAAATTAGTGTTGTAGTCAAGACCACCAAGACCACCGAGTCATGACCAAGACCAAAGTGTATTAAGACTGAGACAAAACCAAGACTTTGAAGGGTTGAGATCAAATCAAAACCAAGACCAAAGCAGTGCAAGACCCAATGGCGTAGATTTATATAGGGATGGTAGGGACATATCACAATCAATACTTGGGGAATACAAAATAGTCCCTACCAATATTTACCATTTTATTTTAATATAGCGAAAATCTACATTTATTAATGTAATATTTCAATATACTACGCAGTGGTAGCATTAATTTAAACGTTTTGTTTATGAGAGGTTCCAAGATGTATTCGGAGCTATGACGACCCATGCCGCTATTTCATTGCCTGCAACAGAGTGATGGTCATCAGTGGTGCCAGTCAGGTAGCCTCACGCGAAAGCAGAGGTCCATGTGCTGTGGTGCTGAAAGCGGCAACGCATCTGGTTCGTAATGGCCCGAAACTGTATAAATTTGTCATTCTGAATTTGACCACTGTCCTACTTTATAAGCTTAAGAGACAACAATGCCATTGCCACCAAAAAAGAAACGGGACATTAGAAGTTACTTCACCACCGCGACAGTAAGTATAGTGCGCCCAGAAGTTTGATATTTAGCTGTGTCACGCAACACAATTATTGCAGCGTTCAGTGAAGGCTTAGCTAAGTGTTATATTTCCTCCTCCCCTCCCGTGTCTTTTTGGAGTGCTAGTTTTAACTGTCTGTAGTAGCCAACAGAATAAAGCCCTGGCAGATACATGCAATAAACACGGGAAGTCATGGAAAGTCATGGAAAGATGCTGATAGCTCCCGTTTTAATTAGTTAGTTAGTGTTAGTGTAGCCTGGTGGCTATAAAGCTTGCCAGTTGTTGTCGCTAATTAATGAAAACTCTGTGCATGAAATTAGACAACAGAAGACAGATGCAAGCCTTGTGCAGGTTAAGAATCTGTGCTTTTGTCACTATAGTTTTCTTTTTGTCCAGTTTGAACTCAGTCATAGCATAATTTCTTTTCACCTGAGCTAAATACATCATGGCAACATGTAGGTTATATTCTAGTCCTCATGTTTGTTAAAAATGGGTTCATGAATCTTTTTCATGAACATTTTGTTTGATTACATAGGACACAAAGAAGTGTAGTGCCAACCAGGAGGAGGTTTCGACAGAGGAAGCAGAACCTACAGGTGGTCAGGTGAGGTGTAAAGTTAAGAACAGGCATAAGGAATTTGGTAAAGGAATAAGTAAAGTGTTCTTGAACTGTTCCACTGAGTATGAGTGTGGTTGTGTACACGTGATGTATGATCAAGTTATGGGTGGATGGGGGGGGGAGTAAGTTGTAATGTCCCTACCAAAGCTTAGACCAAACCTACGCCCTTGGCAAGACCAAGTCAAGATGAGGACCAGATCAGTGTGAGTAAAGGGCTGTGGGGGAGGGGTGAGAGCCATTAACAGGAAGACAAACTTCAAATTAATAATGAGTCTCATTATTGATTGCATTTGAAGCAGGAACTTTTACATCCAATCACATTAACAATGTTAACATATAAATCAGACAATGCACAGGTAATTTAGTGAAATCCCCACAGTTGTGGTGTTGAGCAATCTTGAAATAAAATGCCATTGTCCTCTATGTCCAGACAAGTATTTGGTCTCTTCCGAGACGAACCCAAAACCTTCAAAAAGTGGTCTTGAGACCGGCCTCGAGACCAAGACCAATCTCAAGTCCTGCAACACTGCTATAAAATGCATAAGATTTACTTTTTTGATGCATCCTGACTCAATCAGAAAAAGTTGATTGAACTGATGTCAATTTTTCCAAAATCTAATTGCATGTGTCAGATCAAACCCTATTCTTTATTGGAAGATTTCTTATATTATTTATTATATTTATGTTATATGCAACAAGTTAGTCTTATGAGAATCACAATTGCTCAACTTCTTATAAACTTATATGCTGTCCAAAAAAAAAAAAAAAAACCTAACATTGGTCAATTGATATCTCTTCTTGTGATATTGAAAGATTTCTGATTGGCCTGTATGTTTCGGGCAACTGAAAAGTGTGTCTTTCCCCCTTGGCCCTGTTTACCATCTGCTCGCTGAAGTTAACATGTGTTAACACAGCAAGAGCTACCGGTAGCTTTAAGTACTGGAGTCAGGGGCAGGAAGGTGAGTCTCATTCACTAATTTACAGATGGAGTTTCCTGCAGGTTCATGTCTGGCTGGAGAACATATGTTCCTGTTTTCTACCTGCGCAGATTATCACACATGGTATTTCACTTATCTGGATTATCCTCAAAGAATGCTTAATTCAAATCAATTGATTCACCACCTGATTCAAAATTTAAAAAAAATTTGGGAAAAAGAAACTGAAAAAAATGGGATCCTGAAACAGTTCCTCTGCTACTGAAACATGATGGATTACTGAAGAAGTTCCTGAGTTCCTCACAAAGATTCATGAAGAAATTTTCGCAGATTCTGTATTCTGCATTTTTGAATAGATAGATAGATAGATAGATAGATAGATAGATAGATAGATAGATAGATAGATAGATAGATAGATAGATAGATAGATAGATATTCCTGAATACATTTCTAAAATTCTTACAAAGCTCCTGGAGTATGACCAAAGTCATTGGATTATTGAAATAAAGTTTGGGGATTCTGTTTCTGAATTTCATACCTGACTGAAAATTTCCTCTTAGTTCCTTAGAATCAGGCTCCTGAACAGAATTTTTGTTTTCTAAAATTTTGGTTGCTAAAAACAAAAAGCTTTTTAGGAATCCCCAAAAACACACCAAAAAAAAAATCTCATCTCATTATCTGTAGCCGCTTTATCCTTATTCTACAGGGTTGCAGGCAAACTGTAGCCCAGGGGTCGTCAATCCTATCCACAAAGGGCCGGTGTAGCTGCAGGCTTTCATTACAGCCAAATTGGAGGCTCACTTGATTGTTGACTGGAGACGAGGGTGAAATGATTAAACAAGTGAAATCAGGTGTAGCTCCTGCTTGGTTGGAATGAAAGCCTGCAGCCACACTGGCCCTTTGTGGATAGGATTGAAGACCCCTGCTGTAGCCTATCCCTGCTGACTATGGGTGAGAGGCAGGGTACACCCTGGACAAGTCACCAGGTCATCACAGGGCTGACACAGAGACAAACAACCATTCACACCTACAGTCAATTTAGAGCCACCAATTAACCTAACCTGCATGTCTTTGGACTGTGGGGGAAACCGGAGCACCCAGAGGAAACCCACACAGACACAGGGAGAACATGCAAACTCCACACAGAAAGGCCCTCACTGGCCACTGGGCTCAAACCCAAGACCTTCTTGCTGTGAGGCAACAGTGCTAACCACTACACCACCGTGATATATATATATATATATATATATATAAATTTTTGTGTGTGTTCCTGGAAGGGGAAAAAAAGCTCTTGGGTTACTGAAAGTTTCTGAAAAAGATTCCTCATTTACTGAAAAAGAAAAATTCTGAAAAGGTTTCAAGGAAAAAAAACTGTCTGGGTTTTTGGAGACAAAAAAATGTTTTGAAAAAGTTTCAGGATTGAGAATTTTGAGGATTTCAAGAAAAAAAATTGAACAAACCCAGGGACCCCAAATGAACTAAGGTCAGTGCAAATTACCCAGAGTGCACTGTGATGTGGTTTGAGCAATAAAATAAAAGATGGATGTAATTCGCAGTCTTGCAATATGACAGCATCATTATATTTAGTGCAGTATGAGTCATGTTAAAATATTGATCTACACCCTCAGAATAGAACGCCACACTTCATACACTCGCCAGCTGACTTGGCCAGTGTGAACACAAACAAGTGTGTGTTTGGAGCGTGAGCAAGAATGCGTGCAAGACTTGTGTGATCCTCATTGAGGTAAACACGAGCATATGCAGGCGACAGGAAGGCAGTGTGACTAGCAATCATTCTGTATTTTTATATTTCATGGCAGAAGATCTAACCAATGGCGTAGATTTATATAGGGATGGTAGGATCACAATCAATATTTGGGGAATACAAAATAGTCCCTACCAATATTTACCATTTTATTTTAATATAGCGAAAATCTACATTTATTAATGTAATATTTCAATATACTATGCAGTGGTAGCATTAATTTAAATGTTTTGTTTATGAGAGGTTCCGAGATGTATTCGGAGCTATGACGACCCATGCCGCTATTTCATTGGCTGCAACAGAGCGATGGTCATCAGTGGTGCCAGTCAGGTAGCCTCACGCGAAAGCAGAGGTCCATGTGCTGTGGTGCTGAAAGCGGCAACGCATCTGGCTCGTAATGGCCCGAAACTGTATAAATTTGTCATTCTGAATTTGACCACTGTCCTACTTTATAAGCTTAAGAGACAACAATGCCATTGCCACCAAAAAAGAGACAGGACATTAGAAGTTACTTCACCACTGCGACAGTAAGTATAGTGCGCCCAGAAGTTTGATATTTAGCTGTGTCACGCAACACAATTATTGCAGCGTTCAGTGAAGGCTTAGCTAAGTGTTATATTTCCTCCTCCCCTCCCGTGTCTTTTTGGAGTGCTAGTTTTAACTGTCTGTAGTAGCCAACAGAATAAAGCCCTGGCAGATACATGCAATAAACACGGGAAGTCATGGAAAGTCATGGAAAGATGCTGATAGCTCCCGTTTTAATTAGTTAGTTAGTGTTAGTGTAGCCTGGTGGCTATAAAGCTTGCCAGTTGTTGTCGCTAATTAATGAAAACTCTGTGCATGAAATTAGACAACAGAAGACAGATGCAAGCCTTGTGCAAGTTAAGAATCTGTGCTTTTGTCACTATAGTTTTATTTTTGTCCAGTTTGAACTCAGTCATAGCATAATTTCTTTTCACCTGAGCTAAATACATCATGGCAACATGTAGGTTATATTCTAGTCCTCATGTTTGTTAAAAATGGGTTCATGAATCTTTTTCATGAACATTTTATTTGATTACATAGGACACAAAGAAGTGTAGTGCCAACCAGGAGGAGGTTTCGACAGAGGAAGCAGAACCTACAGGTGGTCAGGTGAGGTGTAAAGTTAAGAACAGGCATAAGGAATTTGGTAAAGGAATAAGTAAAGTGTTCTTGAACTGTTCCACTGAGTATGAGTGTGGTTGTGTACACGTGATGTATGATCAAGTTATGGGTGGATGGGGGGGGGAGTAAGTTGTAATGTCCCTACCAAAGCTTAGACCAAACCTACGCCCTTGGATCTAACAAGCATCCTGGAATCCTCTCTCTCTCTCTCTCTCCTTCTCACTTGCAATGTTGATGAGTGAGCTGGAGCATTACGTGTTGATTAGCAGGGCTGCAATTTTTAACAGATTATGCAGATAATTAACTCATCCATTGATCTGTGCTTAATCACAGAAAGGTGAAAATTTCCTCCAGCACACACATGCACACATGCACACACACACGGATTACTATGTGGAGCTTTTTTACTGATGTGCGTATTTTTGTATCTATGTAGCTCATCAATGAAAAAAAAACCTAAAATGCTAAAAGAAACTGCATGTCAAATATCTTGGACTTTGTACAAATATAATTAAATACACAGTTCTGGAAAAAATTAAGAGACTGCTTGGATTTTTTTTTCTTAAATCAGCATGCCATTTCATTCCAGGGTCTGTGCTGGAATTCCAACACAAGCACAGTTCATTTTACTTAACGAGGTACTGATTAGGTCATCTCCTGAGCCAAATCTTATTTAACGAGGAAAAGTATAAAAAAACCACTGCTGTGGTCATCACTATCATCTTGCAATAGGACCAGTTTGGATGGCAAAAACAGTGCTAGTAGTACCTTAAATTTAACTGAAATATAAAAATATCCATCCATCATGCCAAAAGAATTAAAAAGATAAGTTTTGAGTGATAAAAAGAAGGATTTAGTTCTGGCTTTACTGCCAGAGGGATACAGTGAGTGTCAGGTTGCTTCCATGCTCAAAATTTCAAAGATGGCAGTTCATAAGAACAAGATCAAGCAGCAGACACTGGGGACAACAAATTTACAGACTGGCAGAGGGCAAAAATAACTCTCCACTCACCAGGATGATCGTCAATTCCTTTGAATGTCACTCAGCAACCGTAGGATGACATCAAGTGACCTACAAAAAAATGGCAAATGGCAGCTGGGGTTAAGTGCACAGCAAGGATCGTTTGAAACAGGCTCCTCTGTTGAAGTCATGCAAGCTAGAAAAAAGCCGTTCATCAATGGGAAGCAAAGAAAAGTCAGGCTGAGTTTTGCTAAAGACCATAAGGACTGGACTAAGGACCATAAAGGACTGGAACATGAAGGTTCTCAGTCATTCAGGTCATCATAATCCATAGGTGCTAAAGAAGGCAACTGGGCTTGCTTGAAATCCTTGAAGACATTTCACCTCACACCCAAAAAGCTTTTTCAGTTCTGTCTGACTAGTGGGGAGTTTCAGTTATATATACTCTAGTGGGAAGTTGTGTTTGTAGAAGAGCCTCCTGAGTTTCTCAGATAGTCCAGAAATGTAGGAAATGACAATGTTCTTGCATTTATTGCTGTTTTCTTCCCTGTTCATTATGTTTCTTTTTCTGGTCTTGGCGAAAGCCCAGTTGGGATACCCACACTTCTGAAGTGCTTCCTTCATGTGTTTTTGCTCCTTCTCTTTTCCCTCTACCATTGTAGGAATGTTCTGAGCCCTGTGATGTAAGGTCCTAATGACCCCCAATTTGTGTTCCAGTGGGTGGTGGAGTTAAACAGTAGGTACTGGTCTGTGTGTGGCAGTTTCCGGTAGACCTCAATGCTAAGGCTTTTCCTTTGATGTGCACACTGCAGTCCAAAAAGGCTACGTTGTTTCCACTGATGTCCTCCCAAGTTAACTTGATGTTGATATCCACTGCATTGATGTGCTGTGTGAAGGCTGTCACCTCATGGATTTTGATTTTTACCCAGGTGTCATCCACATACCTGAACCAGTGGCTGGGAGAGACTCCTAAAAAAGTGGTCAAGGCTTTGTTTTCCACTTCCTCCATGTATAGATTGGCCATTATAGGGGACACTGGTGAGCCCATGGTGCATCCATGCTTCTGTCTGTAGAAACATTTGTTGAACTGGAAATAGGTGGTGGTCAGGCAGAGGTCAAGCAGGGTGCAAGTGTCTGACTAGTGGGGAGTTCAAGGTATTTATCCTCTAGTGGACCAAAAGCAACCCTAAGGAGAGTCATTGAGGTCACCTGGGTTGAGGTCACACCTAGCCACCTTCCTGGCTCCCCTTGTCGGGAACATGCCACATCATGTCAATAACTCTCAAGATTTTGCCACTAAAGTTGCAGACCTAAAGATAGACTCAGATGAAACCATGGTTTCCTACAATGTCACTTCTCTTTTCACCTGCATTCCCACCACAGAAGCAGTCAAATTGGTTACGAAATTACTTCTTGAAGACAGCACCTTACTGGACAGAACCTCACTATGGACCACATTTGTACCCTGGTTGACCTCTGCCTGACCATCACCTATTTCTAGTTCAACAAATGTTTTACAGACAGAAGCAGAAAGAAAACACAGTCGAGAGAAAACACAGGTTGGTAAGTATGCCCAATGTCACCTAAAAAGTAAGAACAGTTTGCACTGAGTGCAAACAGTTTGTGAACACTTTACACTGAGTACATTTTGCACTGAGTACAAGCAGGGCCTCCGGCAAGACTAACTATGACAGCACAACTAAAAAGGGAGAGCCAGAAGGTACCACAGACATGAGGGCATCTTGGGACATAAAGCAGCCAGCCATTGCACTGTCAACAAACCCGAGTCAGCAAGTGTGTGTGTGACAGTATCCATTTTATTATTTTATTTATTTAATTATTTATCTTTATTATCGATACCTGTACCTGCATGTCCATCTGGGGTTCCTGTGAAAAATCTTGAGTTCCTGAAAACATTCTTGGTGTCCGAGAAAGTTCCTACAAATTTCAGTAACAAAGATCTGGGGTTCCTGCAAAAGTTTCTGGGTTCCTGAGTAAGGTCCTAAGTTTCTGAAAAAGGTTTGTAGGAAAGTTCTATTCTTTCATGCTTTGTTCTGCTTTGTTCTTGTCAAAACTGTGATAAGAAGGTGCCTGGGTTCCTACAGAAGTTCCCTGGTTCCTAAGAAAGGTCCCAACTTCCTGAAAATTTTCAGAAGAAAGTAAATATTCATTTCCAGTAACCATATTGTCATATTTTGTTGCTGTTTCCTGAAGAAGTCCACCAGTTCCCGAGTTTCTGAAAAAAGTCAGAAAAGGTTTGTCTGACAATTGCATATACAAAATCACATGTAAATGGCCAACAAACAAACAAACAAACAAAAAATAATAATAATAAATAATAGCTGTTGTTAATTGACTGGTTAAAGTAGTCTCAGACATTTTGACCCTAAAACAAATTAAGAGTGATTAACAAAGCCTGTCCCCTGTATTACGGGCTGCCATATTTACATAAAGGTCAGTTCTGCACATTTGAGACAGTGGGACATATTTAAATGCCCACAGGCTGATGAGTGGATGTGTTGCTGGAGCAATGGCATCACTCCTGATCCACTGTCATGGTGATGTATTGTTAGCGTGAGCATGTAGCTGTACACGACACTGTGTGTTAATTGAATTTCAGATGCTATGCAGAAGCTCATAGATCAAACTGACAGTACGTTTATTTCACCACAAACAAACTGCAGTGCAGAGATGAGAGGTCAAACTCAGAACACCAAGTTGCACAAGGTACGACAGGGGAATTTCCTCTAGAATTTCCTTCATATGAGTGCTTTCAACATGCTAGTACAACTCACACACGGTTGGAAGTGTAGTGGATGTGAATGAAATTTCCATTTGAGTTACAAAGTCACAAACTCCGGCCCTAAAAGTTACTCCACCCCATCCTAACCCTGCCCCTCTCGCAAACCAATCAGAACACAGTTTGATTTAGGACTCTGTCCAAGATCTGCATTCAATATATCTTTGCTAATCAAAACAGAAACCTTTCTTACAATACTTCATTAAAGGGGTTCCTCAAGGGTTCTTTGAATGGGTTCTAGCTTTCTAGTGAAAACCTTTTCTTAAAGCGAACCTCCATTTTGGAGACTGCTATCTAAAAGTGTACCTTTACAGGGACAAACTGAAGATTGAATCTCTTCTTTTAAAAGAGGAGACTGTTTACACCCCTAACACTTCTAATTCCAAAGTTCCTTACGAGTTAATGCTTTTTTTTTATATGAACATCAGCCATTTTTCTATTCTGTTCCAAATGCTACAGTTCATGATTCCTTAATGTTCCTACTGAAATGGCATCCATATTAAGTTCAGTCCCAAGCACTAAAATTCACGACTTTCATTTTCTTATGAAACCATTTGACAATTTTAGGCTCAGCTGTGTTCTTGTTGACATGATTTATGCCAACTACTGATAAATTGTAGTGAGCCTTAACACTACATTCTAACCTAAATAGATCTTATTGGATATAGAACATACAGGTATGTTCAAATTAGAAAGATGACCAATCAGGAGCAGTGGGCAGACCTTGGGAAATTGATACTTCACTGTATTACACTAATACTTTTTCCCTCTAAACATTCTCTAACTTCTCCAGCTACATCACACTCGACCAGGGTGGTGTATCAAACCCTCATATTTTCTAGCTAACAGGATTTTATGGCTTCATTCCCAAGAAAGATGCTTGAAGTGCAAAAATCGGACACATCCAGATCCACTCAGTGGGACCATCAGCAATTTCAATACTTTAACAAGAAAAAAAAAGGAAATTAGCGTTTCTTTAAGGGCAAACCTGCCTTCTCCAAGACACACTTCACTTACTAACTAGAATATGCATCCATGCATGTGCTAACTCACCGGAGCGTGAATATGATAATCTGAGTCTGACTCTTCATAGTGAGCAAGACTTCCTGCCAATTACGAAGGAAATATGTACGAGTTAGCTGTCCCTGATCTAATTAGCGGAAAAATACCTGCCGTGTCGATTGTGATTACTGACTCGGCCACAGCATGACTCGCATAATGCCTGAGTGAGCAGAGAACACAATACACACAAGCACACACATACATACCCATACACACACACACACACACACACACAATTCATATAAATTTAAAGAGCTAAGTTGCAATTTGGCTTTAGCATTAGTGCTTGAAACTAGCAGTGCAGAGAGAAATGTTACTAAGAAAGTTACATCTTCAGGACATTATTCCTTCAAGGTTCTTTAAGTGTGTATTAGATAGCCTTCTAAAAGGATTCTCCTTGGAAGCCCTTTCTGATAGGGAAATGTTTTGTTGTAGGGCTCTGCATCAAACCCTTCCGGGACAAAAAAAGGAAAGTTTAAGGAATTACGGTCTAGAACCAACACAGGACAAAAGAAGAACTTTGTTGAATGTCCTAACTGCAACAAGCAAAGTAACCTAAATGTCCTTTTAAACATTTCAGATTATCCAGGTCTAACACTCACAAACGTTTTGGACACACTTGTCATTAGTCTCCTGGTGGGCTTCATTTGAAAAAACAAACAAACACAAAAATAGTTTTACACTGCAACCCCTCTTTGACAACTTCTTTTACTACGAACTTTTGTATACAATGAACTAAGTTTGTGTCCCCCACCTTTAGTGATGAGTTAGTCTTAAAAAAAAAACCCATCACTAAGCCTCTTCCCACCAGAGACAAACATTAAGAAAGCAAGTCCGCAGTCAAGTTAACAATACATGTTAACATCATAAAAAAAGACGTAACTAGCCTAGTTTAGGTGTCAATCACTAAAAATTACACTAGTATCATGGTTATCATTGACTATTTCTCTAAGTCCCTGCACCTTGTCTCTCTGCCTAGCCTGCCCAGTGCCTTCCAAACAGTAGAACTCCTTTTTAATCATGTGTTCTGCTATGTAGTGAAAATTCATTGCGTTGGATTTTGGAGGCAGTGGAGATACGTAAGCGGGCGCAGAGGACGATGAACCGGGATGAGGGAGCGTACGCGCTGTCACACACCTGGAGCACCATCCTGGGGGAGCGACCTGACAGCAGGAGGCGTGGACTACCTGTCAAATTGGGCGGGACGTTCACGCCTCCATAGAGTAACATCAGCTGATAAGGCACGTCACCACTCGACATCTGGTGACTGTTTTGAAGAAGGCGGAAGTGTTCGCCGAAACTGTCAACAAGCGAGGTAACATACTTAAAAATACGTGTCTTAAGAAACGAACTTAAAAGAATGTGTTCTGCTACTTTGAGGTTCTGGAGGACACTGTCAGAAATCAGGGCCAACAGTTCATGTCCAGGATCTGGAAGAGATTCATGGAAAGACTCACCTCTGGATGCCATCCCCAGGCTAATAGTCAGGTAGAGATAGTAAACCAGGAGATTGGGTTTTCTTTCTTAGTACCTTCTGTTTGAAGAATCCTGGACACAGTTTCTCCCTTGGGCTGAGTATGCCCAGAACTCCCTTTGTCACTCAGCAACCCTCTTAACACCATATCAGCTGCCTCTGTTCCCATGGAAAGCAAACCTCACTGGCTCATCTGCTGTAGTCAATTGGTTTTGGCAGAGTGAGCAAGGCTTGACTCCCCACTCCACAGCCATGTTTCCCCTTCCTATCACTTGTTCCACCTAAGCCCATCATCTCAGGACCCATAACCTCTGACATTCCCATTGTCAAGTCCATCCTCAACTCCCACAGGAGAGAAGGCATCCTTGACCCCCTGCTCCTTCAAGATTTCCTTCCTACACACCCTGAGAAACCTGGTCCTGGTCCTCAGGGGTGCCCAAGGAAAAGAGTCGCTCCCAGAGTGAGCTCTTCAGGGGGAAGGGGGAGGGTCTCTATCACATAATTTTGACCATCACTTGAGTTCCTAGTTTCTGATTCTAATTTTGCCCAGTTTGTCTTGTTTATTTGTCGTCCTAATTTTACCTGAACTTTGACCTTGATTCTGCCCTACAATTTGGATTGTTGAATTGTGTGAATAAAGATTGTTCATCTGCTGTTGCATCCACCTGTTACATCAAGGTCAAGTTTTTTTATTGTCATTTCAACCAGATACAGTTGGTACAGTAGACAGTTAAAATGAAACAATGTTTCTCTAGGACCGTGGTGTGATATTCAACATCACAGGACTACAAATCTACAAATATCAATATAAAGTGCAAGAGTGCAGTGAGTGCAAACATTGTAGAAAATAAACTACACACAAGACAAAGTGCAGACAACAAGGACAGTGCAAAAACAACAACTAGCATGAAGAGACAGAACATTGCCAACCAGTACCTGTTACTGATAATGTGCTGAAAGTTTAGTGTCCATATTGAGGTAGTATATGTAAAAATAAATAAATAAATAAATAAATGTAAACATTGTGTCTGTGATAAGCACTGTAAACATTGTAAAAAAAAGTCCTTGATTGAGGGAAGAGAGACTCCAATGATCTTCTCAGCTGTCCTCACTATCCGCTGTAGAGTCTTGCAATCCGAGATGGAACAATTTCAAAACCAGACCATGATGCAGCTGCTTAGAATGCTCTCAGTAGTCCCTCTCTAGAATTTTGTAAGGATGGGTGATGGGAAATGGGTTTTCCTCAGCCTCCATAGGAAGTAGAGATGCTGCTGGGCATTCTTGGCTATGGAGCTGGTGTTGAGGGACCTGGTGTTGAGGAACCAGGTGAGGTTCTCTGCCAGATGAACACCAAGGAATTTGGTGCTCTTGATGTTCTCCATGAGTGCACTGTCAATGTACAGCAGAGAGTGGTCACTCCATGTTCTTCTGAAGTCAACAACCATCTCTTTTGCTTTGTCCACGTTCAGGGACAGGTTGTTGACTCTGCACCAGTTAGCCATTGCACCTTCTCTCTGTATGCTGACTCATCATTCTTACTGATGAGGCCTACCGCAGTTGTGTCACCAGCAAACTTGATGATGTGATTTGAACTGTGAGATGCTACTGTACACAGTCATGAGTCAGCAGAGTGAACAGCAGGGGCCCCGGTGCTCTTTATGGTGGTGCTGGAAGTTCTGCTCCCAATCCAAATTCACTGAGGTCTCTCACTCAGGAAATCCAGGATCCAGTTGTAGAGGGAGGTGTTCAGGCCCAGCAGGCTCAGCTTTCCAATTAACTGCTGAGGAATGATTGTGTTGAATGCTGAACTGAAGTCTATGAACAACATTCAAACATATGTGTCCTTCTTGTCCAGGTGGCTAAGAGCTGGATGAAGGGTGGTGGATATGGCATCATCTGTTGACTGGTTATGGGGATACATGAACTGCAGGGGTCCAGGGAGGGAGACAGCAGAATCTTTATGTGCCTCATGTTGAGTCTCTCGAAGTACATCATAATGATGGGCGTGAGTGCAATAGGACAGTAGTCACTGAGGCAGGACACTGAAGACTTCTTTGGCATGGGGACAATGGTAGTGGTCATGAAGCACTTTGGAATGATGGTGTTGCTCAGGGAGATGTTGAAGGTCAGTGAGAACATCTGCCAGCTGGTCCGCACATCCTCTGAGCATTTTACTGGGGATGTTATCTGGTCCAGCAGCCTTCCATGGGTTGACTCTGCATAGAGTTTTCCTCACATCAGCTGTGGTCAGACACAGTACCTGGTCATTGGGATGGTCTTCCTCATTGCCATGCTGTTCCATACCTAAAACTGCATAGAAGCTGTTCAGCGCATCTGGAAGGGAGGCATCATTGTCACAGGCAGGTGGCATTGTCCTGTAGTTTGTGATAGCCTGGATGCCCTGCAACATGTGTTGTGTGTTGCCGCTGTCCTGAAAGTAGCTGTGGATTCTCTGGGTATGTGTGTGTGCTCTGCTGCTCTGATGGCCCGAGACAGTTTGGCCCTCACTACTCTTAGGGCTGCCTGTCACCTGCTCTGAAGGCAGCATCTTGGATTCTCAGTAGTGCACACACCTCTGCAGTAATCCACAGCTTCTGATTGGGGCGAGTGATGATGGTCTTAGAGACAGTAACATCATCAATGCACTTGTTTATGAAGCTGGTCACCGATGTTGTGTACTCCTCTAAGCTGGTGCAGTTGCCATTGGTTGCAGCCTCCCTAAACATCTCACAGTTAGTTCTCTCAAAACAGTCCTGGACAGCAGCAATGGCTCCTTCTGGCCAGGTTTTCACCTGCCTTAGAACCAGTTTGGAGTATCTGATGAGCAGTCTGTATACTGGAATTAGCATAACAGAAATGTGGTCTGAGTAGCCAAGGTGGGGCGGGGCTCTGCCCTGTATGTGCCAGGAATGATTGTGTAAACAAGATCCAGCGTGTTCACCCCTCCTGTTGCAAAGTCCACATACTGATGAAAATTAGGGAGCACTTACCTGAGATTTGCATTGTTGAAATCTCTGGTGACAATAAACAGGCCATCTGGGTGTGCATTCTGTAGTTTGCTGATAGCACCGTACAGTACACAGAGTGCTTCATTAGCATTAGTGCTGGGGGGAATGTAAATTCTGAATATGAATGTAGAAGTGAATTCCCATGGTAAATAAAATGGTCTACAGCTAACAGTCACAACCTCCACTAGCAATGAGCAATAACCAGAGACTAGCTCCAAAGTCCTGCACCATTCTGTGTTGATGTCTATACACACGCCACCTCCATGAGCCTTACTGCACAGAGCTGCAGCTCTGTCAGCTTGGAACAAAGCTAGTCCATCCAGCTGAATGGCAGTGTCTGGAACTCGGTCGCTGAGCCATGTTTCTGTGAAAACAAGAATGCAGCAGTCCCTAAACTCATGCTGGGTAGTCCACTAGAGTCATCTATAGTCTAGTTTATTTTCCAGGGAGCAGACATTGGAGAGTAGAATGGATGGGAGAGCCAGCCAGCTAGGGTTAGCTGTTAGCCTAGCACAGTCACCCCCACACTTGCCGCGTTTCTGCCTCTTCACACACCACTTCCGATGGCTCCTCCATGGGTCACTGGCCTCAGGCAAGGCTGAGGACTGGAGGCCTGTTCCTGGCAGCAGGTCGAGGCTGCATAGCTTCTCCAGCAGATCACCTTTTGTGATGTCTTCTGCATGATTTCTGTATTGAAGGAGTGTCTGGTGATGGTTGATATGAACACCAGATGATCCGATTTACATGTGCATGCATGTACAGGGTCGGGCAAAGGAACAATATGGCACAAAAAACACCATTTTGGATCAGCAGTTCCAGACCCCAGTTCCCATGATTGGCCAGTGAACTATGAGCTACAGTTTGATCACCATAAACTACAATTCCCATAATGCACAGCCACAGTCATGTTCACTGTCACTTGATTACTGATTGTGTGCACCTGCTCCTCACCATACACACTATATAAACAGAATTTGGATAAGGCTTCAGTGTGAAGTAACAGTCAATGTGCTCTTACCAGAACTTGCCAAGCTTTTATATTTTGTGACTGACACTCTGGTTAAAGAGCTGCTTTTGTTCTCTGTTTTTTTGCTATTATGGACTATGCCCTTGTATTGATGTTTGCTGATTGCCAAAATCTTTGCCTGACCTTGACCTTGAGTTTGATTATTGTTATGGATTTGTTTACTGGACTTTTTAATCAAAACACTAAGCTCCAGCTTGCCTGCGACCCTGTAGAACAGGATAAAGCGGCTAGAGATAATGAGATGAGATGAGACTAACCTGCACTTACATCTGCTTCAGAACTGATTTGTGACACCATCTTAGTGTATGCCTGACACTATCATCACTCAGAAATCAATCTATTCATCCATTCATGTCCCCAAAACAGAATGAAAGAAAGGAAAAAGAAAGAAAAATATCAATGAAGGAAACAAACAAGAAAGAAACAATATAGTAGGAATAAAATGTAGTAATTAATGTCAATAAACAATAGGATGTGCAAAAATTATTGGATGATGTAGCATAATGTTTTAATATCATTTTATTTGCATTTATCTTTGGCATTTGCTTTTTATCTCATTAATAAAAATCTAGCTATAAATGTTGTGAAGAAACATTATGCATTACAGCAGAAGCCTGCATACATCAAACTTCATTTATGCCATCACAAAACATCGTATCTCAAAACATCGTAAACATCACACTGAACGTTGCTGTCTGAAGTAAAGTGACACAAGATGAGCAGAAGTTCTGATGGAAACTAGACACAGCCGAATCAGCCTTGATCAACCAATCAGATTCATGCATTCAACAGTCACAGTGTTTCAGTGTCTAAGAGCTGATAGAATTAAAACGGGCTCCTGGTAGAGGGAGAGAGTGAGAGAAGCAGAGTGGAAAGGTGTGTGTGTGTGTACCGCTGGGCTCAATAGCTCTTTTATGCTTCGGATCAAGGGCACTTGTGCTGGTGTTGCCATGGAGACGGGCGAAGAATGAACGCACTTCTGTCCTCTCGATGCAAAGTTACAGCATCCATAAAGTTAACCCAACACTGTGTGTGTGTGTGTGTGTGTGTGTGTAATCAGCTGTAGTTCTGTTTGTTATCAGTGCTTCATATTTAAACTGTCTTGAAAGGCAGACAAACAGACAAGATAGATAAACAGATAGCAAGGTGATATACCGGTAGAGACAGGTAAAAATAGATAGCATTACAGGTATACAGACAGACAATGAGACAGAAGAAAAAAGACAGACAGACAGATAGGAAAATGAACAGACAGAGCAGTGCAAAGAATACAGTGTATGCCATTCAAACAATGTTACAATTTTATTAAGGCACACAAGCATTTATTTATCGCTTGTCTTCTCTTTGCCCTTTATTTCTCTCCAATATTTTGATCTTTATTATCCTTTTTTTCTTTTCTTCATTCTGTTTTCTTTCTTTGTTTGAATTTGATCTTTGCCTCATTTCTTTCTTTCTGTCACTACTTTTATTTTTCTTCATTCTCTTTGTTTTTTTCCTTCTCTTTACTTATCCCTTTTGTTGTTTACCAGTTCCTTATTTGCTTTGCTTTGGTATGCTTCACTCTATGTCTCCTCCTTTCTCTTCATTCACACACTCTGTTTCCCATTCAGGCCTCCTCTCTCTCTCTCTCTCTCTCTCTCTCTCTCAGGTTTTGGCTCCAACTTACTCATCAGAATCCCAACACACTTCTGTCATTATTCATTTCTTTCTTTCTTTCTTTCTTTCTTTCTTTCTTTCTTTCTTTCTGTCATTCTATTTATTTTCCTTTCATTTTGTCTTTCTTAACCACACTACCCTTCCCTTCCTCCTTTCTTTCTTTCTTTCTATTTCTTTTCCTTTCATTTTGTCTTTCTCAGCCACACTAACCTTCCCTTACCCCCTTCTTTCTTTCTTTCTTTCTTTCTTTCTTTCTTTCTTTCTTGTCATTCTATTTCTTTTCCTTTAATTTTGTCTTTTTTGGCCCCTCCACCCTTCCCTTCTAGAATAGAATGCCTTTATTGTAACTGCACAAATGTACAGCAAAATTTAATTCATCATAGGAAAGCAAAGCCACTGTGTACGTGCGTGCTGCCACTCTTGGGTATTTCAGCCCAAGGTCATCCCATGTTAACCTAACTGCATGTCTTTGGACTGTGGGAGAAACCGGAGCACCCATAGGTGCCCTCCCTCCCTCTTTTCTTTCTTTCTTGTCATTCTGTTTCATTTCCTTTGGTTGTCTTTCTCGGTCCCTAAATCCTTCCCTCCATCCCTCCCTACCTCTTTCTTTCTTTCTTTTTAATTCTGTATGACTAACTGTTTTTCAAATTGTAATTTTTTTACAAAATAATATTTCACAAAATTATTACATCAAACAAACAAAGAAATATTCTGACAATAACTGTGATGTAGCAGCTTCTGATTTGGGCTTTTCTGCTCAAATTCATTTAATCAGCATCATGTCATTTCTGGGTGTTGCAGTGGTGCAGTGGTTAGCACTGTCACCGCACAGCAAGAAGGTTCTAGGTTCGAGCTCAGTGGCTGACTAGGGCCTTTCTGTGTGGAGTTTGCATGTTCCCCCATGTCTGCATTGGTTTCCCCCGGGCACCCTGGTTTCCTCTCTCAGGTGACCTGTCCTGGCTGAACCCTGCCCCTCGTCTAAAGTCAGCTGGGATTGGCTCCAGGTTCCTCCATGATCCTGATGGATAAGCAGTATAGATAATGAATGGATGGATGAGTTTTTCCATTTCTGTGGGAAAATACAATCAAAACATTTGATTAAAAATAGAAGAGACTGAAAATATAAACAATAATAAACATGGTTATTTGGGAGGACACAAGAAGCATAAATAACAATGCATTAAAATGTCCTGAGCATCTCCAATTTCTCATCAGCCCCCCTCAGGTCTGCAGGTCACTACAAACTTATAGACTTCCAGCATAATGAGAGCAGGAGTGTGATGAGTGTTGATCTCACTCTGTGTGTGTGTGTGTGTGTTATTTCATGTTGTTCTGATACTTGTACACACTCTGATGTGTAAATCAGCAGCTCAGCATCAGATGCTTGGCTCCAACTTACTCATCAGAATCCCAACACACTCCCTCCCTTCTTTCTTTATTTCTTTTGATTTGTTTGTTTGATGTTTTTCTCATTTCTTTCTTTCTTGTCATTCTGTTCCTTTGGTGTTGTCTTTCTCAGCTGCACTATGTTTCTCATCCTCCATCCCTTCCACCCTGCCTTCCACACTCCCTCACTTCTTTCTTTCTTTCTTTCTTTCTCTCCATTCTATTTCTTTTCCTGTGGTTTTGTCTTTCTTGTCTTCTTTCTTTCTTTCTTTCTTTCTTTCTTTCTTTCCCTTCCTTCCTTCCTTCCTTCCTTCCTTGTCACTCTATTACATTTCCTTTACTTTTGTCTTTCTTGTCCCCTCCACCCTTCCCTCCTGTCTCCCTCCTTTCATTTTTAAATGCTTTTTAATTTTCCCTCCACCCTTCCATTCTGCTCTCTCTCCCTCTCTTTCTTTCTTTCTTTCTCTCATTCTTGTGACTCTGTTTCTTTTCCTTTAGTTTTATCTTTCTTTTCCCCTCCACTCATCCCTTCTGCCCTCCGCTTCTTTCTTTCTTTCTTTCTTTCTTTCTTTCTGTTTTGCTTGTCCTGCTTAATACAGACAGTACTTTAATTTCAGATTCTTCCTTCACACTACAGGTTGTTCTTCAGCATTTGCTTTGCCATTAATCAGGCAGATATGAGGAAATCTCCTTGTTCATTAGTTTGCATGCACAAATCAATTCATTTTATCTCCATTTTATTTTTCAATGAGATTTATTACACACAGCAATTTCCCCCAATTGTACATAATAATGCTTGATGTGTAGCAGATGTGTTGCACGTTACAGAAAAACCTGCATGTAAACACATTCAGCTCAATTCCATCTTATTAAAGCGACAAAAATAAATAACAATCCGGGTTTTATGGCTAAAAAGTGGAAAATATTCATGATTAAAATACACATTATGTTGCATTACTCATTCTATTCATCTTCTTTTATTTGGTCCTTTCTTTTTTCACCTCACTTTTTATTCTTTCTTTTTGTTTGTTCTTTTATTTATTTCCATCCATCCATTATCTGTAACTGCTTATCCTGCGCAGGGTCGCAGGCAAGCTGGAGCCTATCCTGTGAGAAGCAGGGTACACCCTAGACAAGTCGCCAGATCAATGCAGGGCTGACACATACAGACACACAACCTGTCACACTCACACCTGTGGTCAACCATTCACACCTGCAGTCAATTTAGAGACACCAATTAGCCTAACCTGCATGTCTTTGGACTGTGGGTGAAACCGGCACACTTGGAGGAAACCCACGCAGACATGGAGAGACCATGCAAACTCCACACAGAAAGGCCCCTGTTGACCATTGGATTTGAACCCAGAACCTTCTTACTGTGAGGCAACAGTGCTAACCACTACACTGTGCCATCTATCTATCTATCTATCTATCTATCTATTTCCTTATATCCATATTCTCCTTTTTTCTTTCTTCTTTTTTTCTTGCTTTGTTTCTTTTTACCTATCTTTTTGTTTTCCTGTTTTCTTTCATTCCTCTATTATTCGATGATTTGTTTGTATTAGTTCTTGTATTTTTCTCGTTTGATTGTTTCTTTTCTATTCTGCTCATTTTTGTTCCTTCTTTTTGTTTCCTTCCTACCTTTCTTTCATTCTTTCTTATGTTTCTTTTTTCCTTTTTTCAATTCAAATTTTCATGATTTGTTTTTGTTCATTGTACTTCCTCTCATTTCTTTTTTCTCTTTCTTTTTTCTCTTTTTGTAAAATGTGAATAAAAAAACATCTTCCACAACTTAATGTTTTTTTTTTTTTAAAGTTATGGTGAAGGGGCAGCATGGTGGTGTAGTGGTTAGCACTGTCGCCTCACAGCAAGAAGGTCCTGGGTTTGATCCCAGTGGTTGGTGAGGGCCTTTCTGTGTGGAATATTCTCCCCATGTCCGCGTGGGTTTCCTCCAGGTGCTCCGGTTTCCCCCACAGTCCAAAGGTTAGGCTAATTGGTGGGTCTAAATTGACCATGAGTGTGAATGGGTGTCTATGTGTTAGCCCTGTGATGACCTGATGACTTGTCCAGGGTGTACCCTGCCTCTCACCCATAGTCAGCTGGGATAGGCTCCAGCTTGCCTGCGACCCTGTAGGACAGGATAAGTGGCTACAGATAATGGATGGATGGATGGATGGATGGGTAGTTATGGTGATAATCTGACAATAAGCTTCTATCACAAATGCGTAAACTAGAGTTAAGCTAATCCTAACATTAAAACATTTGTAGTTCCATAAAACATTCTGATGAAAAATATACAAAAAAAACTTGTTGAAAATTTTGAGTAATTTTATTGCCCTCCTCCAGTCGGTTATTTTTAGCGCAGCATTTGAACAATGACGTTGTTCGAGCAGCATATGCATCACGCCGGTAGTGAGAAATTCAATTAGAATTAATTTTCTTTACTAAGCGTTTTTAATGCTGAAAGCTGTGTGTGTGTGTGTGTGTGAGAGAGAGAGAGAGAGAGAGAGAGAGAGAGAGAGAGAGAGATATTTTGATTATTACAAATTGTGCATGTTATGAATCTGGACGTCATTTGTAATTTCTGCTACCAAGCGACTATTTCATCATCAAACCGGGCGCCATATCAATATGAAGAAGCATTTATCATCTGATACCTCATAACACTGCGTGCGCGCACACACTGTTCCATGATACAGACAGTCATGCGTAAAGCCTGAGCTGTGTGTCCTTATTAAGATTCATTTCCTACACACAGACACACCCCGAGCGAGGTTTAGTGTTGTTTTATTCATTGTTGTTGTGCCGTCCTCAAGCGTTTAATCATAATCCTCCTCTTAAAAAAACAAAAACCTGCAGTAACCGCCACTATCAGCCATATGGCCTCTATACACACATTAGTAATGAAACTGCACAACCTTATCACACTAAACAACTTTAAATGACTATAAAAATTGTGTGTGTGTGTGTGTCTGTCTGCGCGCATTGGAAATTTCTTGGAAACTGAGTAAAGCTTGAGTGCTTAGATTAGTGCTTCATTACATGAGGAAATCACTGATTTGAGATAAATACTTTGAAACTGGATTAGACTCGTAAAACTGGACATCTTTCAAAACAATTTAAGATAGTGACAGTACAGCAGATTAAAACACATGAAATTAAGGGTAAATAAATTGGAAAACTCGCTGAAATAAGATATTTAAAGCTATAAAATCTGGAAATATCTCTGAAGTAAATAAGTAAGTAAGCAAAGAATGTTAAGTGAGTCAGTATGTAGGTAAGTAAGTTATAAGTAAGTAAATAATTAATTTGTTATACCGCACAGACCCGGTACCAGGTCCAATAGAATGCTGCTATAGTTGGCTTCCAGAAAAATCTCATTATCTCTAGCCGCTTTATCCTGTTCTACAGGGTCGCAGGCAAGCTGGAGCCTATCCCAGCTGACTACAGGCGAAAGGTGGGGTACACCCTGGACAAGTCACCAGGTCATCACAGGGCTGACACATAGACACAAACAACCATTCACACTATGGTCAATTTAGAGTCACCAGTTAACCTAACCTGCATGTCTTTGGACTGTGGGGGAAACCGGAGCACCCGGAGGAAACCGACGCGGACACAGGGAGAACATGCAAACTCCACACAGAAAGGCCCTCGCCGGGCACGGGGCTCGAACCCAGACCTTCTTGCTGTGAGGCGACAGCACTAACCACTACACCACCGTGCCGCCCTTCCAGAAAAATAAATTAAAAAAAAAAAAATAATAATAAATAAATATGCTGTTTTGGTAATTTCTATACTTTGTCGTATCTTTATACTTGGTGGCACCTCTATGTTTTTGTCCAGTTGTAGACAAGCAGTTGCTGAATGTGGAAGAAAAAAAAGGCATTTTTGTGCATGGGACCATTATCATGGTGTTATCCCCTGCCTAATCTTGAATATACTTTAGGCGAGGATTTAAAAAAAAGTGTAAATTTCTCCTTTGGGTTTATTACAATTTACTCAAGCATAGTAAACAGTCACAGTGCTACTGACACTGGAAATATATTCTCTGAGGTCTTACATATCCATCTAGACCAGGATCATGTACAACCCCGATTTCAAAAAAGTTGGGACAAAGTACAAATTGCAAATAAAAACGGAATGCAATCATTTACAAATCTCAAAAACTGATATTGTATTCACAATAGAACATAGACAACATATCAAATGTCGAAAGTGAGACATTTTGAAATTTCATGCCAAATATTGGCTCATTTGAAATTTCATGACAGCAACACATCTCAAAAAAGTTGGGACGGGGCAATAAGAGGCTGGAAAAGTTAAAGGTACAAAAAAGGAACAGCTGGAGGACCAAATTGCAACTCATTAGGTCAATTGGCAATAGGTCATTAACATGACTGGGTATAAAAAGAGCATCCTGGAGTGGCAGCGGCTCTCAGAAGTAAAGATGGGAAGAGGATCACCAATCCCCCTAATTCTGCGCTGACAAATAGTGGAGCAATATCAGAAAGGAGTTCAACAATGTAAAATTGCAAAGAGTTTGAACATATCATCATCTACAGTGCATAATATCATCAAAAGATTCAGAGAATCTGGAAGAATCTCTGTGCGTAAGGGTCAAAGCCGGAAAACCATGCTGGGTGCCCGTGACCTTTGGGCCCTTAGACGGCACTGCATCACATACAGGCATGCTTCTGTATTGGAAATCACAAAATGGGCTCAGGAATATTTCCAGAGAACATTAGCTGTGAACACAGTTCACCGTGCCATCCACCGTTGCCAGCTAAAACACTATAGTTCAAAGAAGAAGCCGTATCTAAACATGATGCAGAAGCGCAGACGTCTTCTCTGGGCCAAGGCTCATTTAAAATGGACTGTGGCAAAGAGGAAAACTGTTCTGTGGTCAGACGAATCAAAATTTGAAGTTCTTTATGGAAATCAGGGACGCCGTGTCATTCGGACTAAAGAGGAGAAGGACGACCCAAGTTGTTATCAGTGCTCAGTTCAGAAGCCTGCATCTCTGATGATATGGGGTTGCATTAGTGCGTGTGGCATGGGCAGCTTACACATCTGGAAAGACACCATCAATGCTGAAAGGTATATCCAGGTTCTAGATCAACATATGGTCCCATCCAGATGACTTCTCTTTCAGGGAAGACCTTGCATTTTCCAACATGATAATGCCAAACCACATAATGCATCAATTACAGCATCATGGCTGCGTAGAAGAAGGGTCTGGGTACTGAACTGGCCAGACTGCAGTCCAGCTCTTTCACCCATAGAAAACATTTGGCACATCATAAAACGGAAGATATGACAAAAAAGACCTAAGACAGTTGAGCAACTAGAATCCTACATTAGACAAGAATGGGTTAACATTCCTATCCCTAAACTTGAGCAACTTGTCTCCTCAGTCCCCAGACATTTACAGACTGTTGTAAAGAGAAAAGGGGATGTCTCACAGTGGTAAACATGGCCTTGTCCCAACTTTTTTCAGATGTGGTGTTGTCATGAAATTTAAAATCACCTAAATTTTCTCTTTTAAATGATACAGTAGCAGTTCGTAGGAGGGGGAGGAGCACAGAAAGACGGCAGGCCAGAATAAAGTTCCATAATTGTATTTATTTGTTCTTTCCAGACATAAATATATTTCAGTCCCACAGAACACACCAGTTGGCTGGTTCAAGAGAGAGCTGCCTTCCTCTGCTCTCTCTCTCTCTCTTTATATAGGGCGCAGTCACTGGGAAGACACACAAACACAGGTTAATTGACATCAGGTGTAGTGATTCTGCCACTTACCTTCCCTGACTCCGCCCTCTTGTCACAGACCGGCGCTTGACCACGCCCCCGCTGCCACATACCCCCACCGCCCGACTCAGGCCGGGCAGCCGTCCGGCCTGCAGCCGACTCCCCCCCCTTGACGGGAGAGAAAGTCCGCCACAGCCATCTGCGCCCCCGGCCTGTGGATCACCTTGAAATTAAAGGGTTGGAGTGCCAGATACCAACGGGTGATCCGCGAGTTGGCATCCTTCATGCGGTGGAGCCACTGGAGGGGCGCATGGTCCAAACAGAGGGTGAAAGGGCGTCCCAGCAGGTAGTAGTGGAGGGAGAGGACCGCCCACTTGATCGCGAGGCACTCCTTTTCTATCGTGCTGTAGCGCCCCTCACGCACCGACAGCTTTCTGCTGATGTACAGCACGGGACGATCCTCCCCCTCCACCTCCTGGGACAACACGGCCCCCAGCCCTCCGTCCGACGCATCCGTCTGTAACATAAAAGGGAGAGAGAAGTCAGGGGAGTGTAATAGTGCCTCCCCCCCACACAGTGCAGCCTTTACCTCAGAGAAAGCCCGCTGGCATTGCTCTGTCCACTGGACCAGATCTGGTGCCCCCTTTTTAGTGAGATCAGTCAGCGGGCTGGTGACGTCCGAATAATTGGGTATAAACCTACGATAGTAGCCAGTCAGCCCCAGAAACTGTCTCACCCCCTTTTTGGTCTTGGGCCTCGGGCAGGCCACAATTGCTGCTGTCTTGTTAATTTGGGGACGCACCTGCCCGTTGCCCAAGTGGAAGCCCAGATACCATACTTCCACCCGCCTAATCGCACACTTCTTTGGGTTGGCTGTGAGACCTGCTCACCTCAGTGACTTAAGGACGGCCCTCAGGTGTTGTAAGTGCCGCTGCCAGTCATTACTATAAATAATGATATCGTCAAGGTATGCGGCCGCATAGGTGGTGTGGGGGCGGAGGACCCTGTCCATCAGCTGCTGAAACGTAGCGGGCGCCCCAAACAGCCCAAAAGGAAGTGTGACAAACTGGTGTAAGCCCAACAGTGTGGAAAAGGCCATTTTTTCTCGGGATAATGGAGTCAAAGGGATCTGCCAATAACCCTTTGTCAAATCCAGTGTCGAGTAAAAGAGAGCCATGCCTAGCCGATCGAGCAACTCATCAATACGAGGCATTGGGTACACGTCGAATTTAGACACCGCGTTGACTTTTCTGTAGTTCACACAGAACCGGACCGACCCATCAGCCTTGGGAACCAAGACCACTGGGCTGCTCCAGTCGCTGTGGGACTCCTCGACGATGCCCATCTCGAGCATGGCCTCGAGTTCTTCCCGAACCACTTTTTTCTTGTGTTCGGGCAGCCTGTAAGGGCGGCTACACACTACCACCCCCGGGGGCATCTCAATGTGGTGCTCTATGAGGTCGGTGCGGCCGGGCAGGGGCAAGAACACATCCGAAAACTCAGTCTGCAACTGGGCGACCTCCGCGAGTTGGGTCGGGGAGAGGTGGTCTCCACAGGGGACCGGAGAGGTATGCGATGCCAATGCACCCTTTTGAACCTCCGGCCCCAGCTCCGCCTTCTCCGGAACCACCGACACCAACGCTACGGGGACCTCCTCATTCCAGAGTTTGAGTAGATTGAGGTGGTAAATCTGTAGCGCCCCACCCCTGTCTGTTCGCCTCACCTCATAGTCGACGTCCCCGACTCGCCGTGTGACCTCAAAGGGTCCTTGCCACTTGGCGATCAATTTGGAGCTCGATGTGGGCAACAGTACGAGTACTTTATCTCCCGGTGCGAACTCCCTAAGGCGCGTACCCCTGTTGTACAGGTGGGTTTGCCATTCTTGGGCCTGCTGCAAATTCTCCTGGGTTAGGTGTGTGAGCATGTGGAGTTTTGCGCGCAGATCAATAACGTACTGAATTTCATTTTTACTTGGTGAAGGTCCCTCCTCCCAATTTTCTCGCAGCACATCTAAAATGCCGCGCGGCTTACGCCCGTATAACAATTCAAATGGGGAGAACCCCATGGAGGCTTGGGGGACCTCTCGCACTGCAAATAACAAGGGTTCGAGCCATTTATCCCAGTTACGTGCGTCCTCACTTACGAATTTTTTAATTACATTCTTGAGGGTGCGAGTGAACTGTTCAACTAAACCGTCCATTTGTGGGTGATAAACGCTGGTGTGGATCGTCTTAATACCTAATAGCCCATACAGTTCGCTCAGTGTTCGTGACATAAACGAGGTGCCTCGGTCAGTCAGAATCTCTTTCGGGATTCCAACTCAGGAGATGACGCGGAAGAGTGCCTCCGCAATACTGCGTGCTGAGATATTGCAAAGCGGCACCGCTTCTGGGTATCGCGTTGCATAGTCCACCAGAACTAATATAAAGCGGTACCCTCGTGTTGACCGATCTAATGGCCCGACGAGATCCATCCCAATTCTTTCGAACAGGGTCTCGATTAATGGTAGGGGGCGCAAAGGCGCTTTTGGAATGGCCGCTGGATTTACTAACTGGCATTCACGGCACGCCGTACACCACCTACAGACATCGCCGCGAATCCCCAGCCAATAGAATCGGGTCATTATTCCAGCTAGTGTCTTATCCTGCCCTAAGTGTCCAGCCATGGGATTAAAGTAAGCCGCCTGGAATACCAATTCCCGGCTGCTTTTTGGAATCAAAAGCTGGGTGATTTGTTCTTTCGTCTGAGTGTCCTGTGTCACTCGGTATAACCTATCTTTCATAATAGAAAAATAGGGGAAGGACGGGGTGGCGTTCGGCGGGAGTGTTTGACCATCGATTTCTCTCACTTGGTCAAACGCATGCCGCAGAGTCTCGTCTCGCGACTGCTCTAACGGGAAATCCGCAAGGGATTCCCCAAGAGAGGGAGGAGGAGCCTGTGGCTCCTCACTCTGACACGGAGATGACGTAGATGGCTCCGCGACAGCTGCTCCCGCCAAAGCGACACCGGGACCTCCCCCTGCTGACCTATGGCAGGACCCACTCTTCACTAGATGGCTCATCAACTCCCCGAATCCCAGCCAATCAGTCCCCAAAATTATCAAGTGGGTGAGGCGAGGATTAACCGCCACCTTTACTATAAATTTTTCCCCTCGGAACAAAATGTAGACCGACACCAACGGGTAGCTGTGAACATCCCCGTGCACACACAACACCTTCACCCCCTGTGCTCCCCCCAATGCCTCATCTTGCACCAGGCTTTGGTGAATTGAGGTCTGATTACAACCGGAATCCACCAACGCCTGATATGTATCCCCTTGGATACTCACCGGTATGCAATACGCTCCGGCCCGATCGAGGGCAGCTCCTGGCATGTCAGGGATCCGAACCACCGTGCCCACTCCCATTGCCGAACATTGCTGTTGGAGGTGGCCCAGCTCCCCGCAGTGCCAGCAAACCGGCCCGGGCTTCCTCTCTGCACCGGCGCCCTGGGGCTCACTCACCTGAGGGGGGGAAGAGACAGACACAGAAGGGGAAAACGGGAGGACACCGTGGGTGTGACGGGCCGGCTGGGGTGGGGCTGGCCCCGCCTCCACAGTGGGGGAACGGGGCGAGGATGAGACAGGAGGAGAGAGGGGGAGAGAGAGAGGAGAGGATGTCTGCTGTCCTGCTGTCGAAACAGCCGCCAAATGGTCCTCCGCCAACTTGATGGCCTGATCCAGCGACGCCGGGCGGTGGCACTGGACCCACTCCGCGGTTCCCTCTGGCAGGCAGCCGATGAACTGCTCCAGCACCACCTGATCGAGGATTCCCTCAGCGTCGCCGTTGTTGGCCCTCAACCACCGCCAGCAGGCGTCCCGGAGCTGCTGGCCAAACGTGAACGGCCGGCTGACTTCCTCCAGCCACAGAGCGCGGAAGCGCTGACATTGTTGTTCGGGGGTGTGCCCCACCCGCTGGAGGACAGCCCGGCGAAGGTCCGCGTAGGCCAACCGGCAGTCGGTGGGGAGCTGTAGCGCGGCCAGCTGCGCCTCTCCCGTTAGCAGGGGGAGAAGGCATGCCGCGTGCTGCTCCATCGGCCACCCCGAAGTCTCCGCGACTTGCTCGAAGAGTGTGATGAATGCCTCGGGGTCATCCTGCGGGCCCATCTTGGTTAGGGTGAGGGGGGACGGGTGCGCGGTGGGAGCACTGGTGGACCCCGCCGACGCGAGGAGGTGCCAGAACGCCTGACAATCTTCCTGCTGCGCCAGCACCAGGGCCTCGAACCGGCGCTCTTGCTCCTTCCAGAGGGTGATTAGCGCCTGGTGCTGGCTCTGCTGGGCCATGGTGAGGGTGTGGACCAGGTCTGCGAAGGGGGAGGACTCCATGGGGCTGTTCTTTTCCTGTGCTCCATCCCGGGTTTCAGCACCACTGTAGCAGTTCATAGGAGGGGGAGGAGCACAGAAAGACGGCAGGCCAGAATAAAGTTCCATAATTGTATTTATTTGTTCTTTCCAGACACAAATATATTTCAGTCCCACAGAACACACCAGTTGGCTGGTTCAAGAGAGAGCTGCCTTCCTCTGCTCGCTCTCTCTCTTTATATAGGGCGCAGTCACTGGGAAGACACACAAACACAGGTTAATTGACATCAGGTGTAGTGATTCTGCCACTTACCTTCCCTGACTCCGCCCTCCTGTCACAGACCGGTGCTTGACCATGCCCCCGCTGCCACAGATACATTTTCTCAATTTAAACATTTGATTTGTCATCTATGTTCTATTCTGAATAAAATATGGACTTTTGAAACTTCCACATCATTGTAATCCGTTTTTATTTACAATTTGTACTTTGTCCCAACTTTTTTGGAATCGGGGTTGTATATTGACCTGATAATTGTAGAACTATTTTTGATTAATTTTGGGTATGTCTGACTGGGTAAGCCACATGTCCCAGCACCCTAGGCCTTAAGAAGTAATTAAGTATGGTAAGTAGGGAAGTGGTAAGTCAGTCAGTAAGCAAAGTACATGGTAAGTAGGTCAGTAGTTAGGAAAGTAAGGGGTAAGTAAGTGATTAGTAACCAAGTAAGGAGATAAGTTAGAAAGAAGGAAGGAAGTAGGTAAGTAAGTAGGTGAATCAATCATTAAAGGAACAGTCCACCGTATTTCCATAATGAAATATGCTCTTACCTGAATTGAGACGAGCTGCTCCATACCTATCCGAGCTTTGCGCGACCTCCCAGTTAGTCAGACGCAGTCAGATGCGCTGTCACTCCTGTTAGCAATGTAGCTAGGCTCAGTATGGCCAACGGTATTTTTTGGGGCTGTAGTTAGATGCGACCAAACTCTTCCACGTTTTTCCTGTTTACATAGGTTTATATGACCAGTGATATGAAACAAGTTCAGTTACACAAATTGAAAAGTAGTGATTTTCTATGCTATGGAAAGTCCGCACTATAATGACAGGCGTACTAACACCTTCTGCGCGCTTTGACAGCGCATTGATATCTGAGCTCCGTATCAATGCGCTGCCGAAGCGCGCAGAAGGTGTTAGTACGCCTGTCATTATAGTGCGGACTTTCCATAGCATAGAAAATCGCTACGTTTCAATTTGTGTAACTGAACTTGTTTCATATCACTGGTCATATAAACCTATGTAAACAGGAAAAACGCGGAAGAGTTTGGTCGCATCTAACTACAGCCCCAAAAAATACCATTGGCCATACTGAGCCTAGCTACATTGCTAACAGGAGTGACAGTGCATCTGACTGCGTCTGACTAACTGGGAGGTTGCGCAAAGCTCGGATAGGTACGGAGAAGCTCGTCTCAATTCAGGTAAGAGCATATTTCATTATGGAAATATGGTGGACTGTTCCTTTAAGCAAAGTAAGTTGTAAGTCAATAAATAAGTAAGAGATAAGTAAGTCAGACAGTGGGAAAATGAGGGGTAAGTAAATGCCATAAGTAAGTAATTAAGTAAATAAGTCAGAAAGTAGGAAATCTACTTCATAATTCCTCTGATTTACTATTTTTTTAGGTGTTATATATATTTTATTTTATTTTTTTATTTTTTTTTTAACTTGTGTGGCTTGATATGTCCTCTTCTGTTGCTATCCACTGTGCTGCTGCAAACAGAAAATTTCCCCATTGTGAGATAATAAAGGTCTTTTTATCTTATCTTTGAAAGTTAGGATGTCAGAAGTAAGTAAGTAAGCAAGCAAGTAAGTCAGTAAAGGATGAGTAATTCAGAAATTAGGAAAGATAGGGGTATGTCAGTAGTAAGTAAGTAAAGGATAAGTAAGTAAAAAAAGGAAAGTTGGGGTAAATAAGTAATGCAATACAGGATAAGTAAGTCAATAAGTTATGGGTAAGTAAGTAAATAAATAAAGGATAAGTAAGTCAAAAACTAAGAAAGTTATGGGTATGTCAGTGGTAAGTAAGTGTAGAGCTCTCTGAAGTGTGGGTGGAGCACAGAGGACGGCAGGACAAAGCTTCTGGTACTAATAGGCTTTTTATTGCCAGACTTTTCAGTGTAACAGCCTACTTTTATTCTTTAGATAAACAAACACACACACACACGCTGTGTTCTAGTCCCAGGATGAGCTCTCCCTCTGCCTCCTTAAATAGGGTGCGGTTACTGGGAAGACACACAAACACAGGTTAATTACCGTCAGGTGTAGTGATTCTGCCACTCACCTTCCCTGTCTCTGCCCTCCTGTCACAGACCGGCGCTTGACCACATACCCCCACCGCCCGACTCAGGCCGGGCGCCTGTCCGGCCCGCAGCCGACTCCCCCCCCCCCCCCCTTGACGGGAGAGGAAGTCCGCCACGACCATCTGCGCCCCCAGCCTGTGGACCACCTTGAAATTGAAGGGTTGGAGTGCCAGATACCAATGGGTGATCCGCGCGTTGGCATCTTTCATGCGGTGGAGCCACTGGAGGGGCGCGTGGTCCGAACAGAGGGTGAAAGGGCGCCCCAGCAGGTAGTAACGGAGAGCGAGGACCACCCACTTGATTGCCAGGCATTCCTTCTCAATAGTGCTGTAGCGTCCCTCACGCACCGACAGCTTCCTACTAATGTACAGGATGGGGCGGTCCTCCCCCTCCCGGGACAACACCGCCCCCAGCCCTCTGTCCGACGCGTCGGTCTGCAACACAAAAGGGAGAGAGAAGTTAGGGGAGTGTAATAGTGGCCCCCCACACAGTGCAGCCTTTACCTCAGAGAAAGCCCGCTGGCACTGCTCCGTCCACTAGACCGGATCTGGCGCCCCCTTTTTAGTGAGGTCAGTCAGCGGGCTGGTGATGTCCGAATAATTAGGTATAAACCTACGATAGTAGCCAGCCAGCCCCAGGAACTGTCTCACCCCCTTTTTGGTCTTGGGCCTCGGGCAGGCCGCAATCGCTGCCATCTTATTAATTTGGGGACGCACCTGCCCGTTGCCCAAGTGGAAGCCCAGATACCGTACTTCCACCCGCCCAATCGCACACTTCTTCGGGTTGGCAGTGAGACCCGCCCGCCTCAGCGACCTAAGGACGGCCCTCAGGTGTTGCAGGTGCCGCTGCCAGTCGTTACTATAAATAATAATGTCATTGAGATATGCGGCCGCATAGGTGGTGTGGGCCGGAGGACCCTGTCCATCAGCCGCTGAAACGTAGCGGGCGCCCCAAACAGCCCAAAAGGAAGTGTGACAAATTGGTGTAAGCCGAACGGTGTGGAAAAGGCCGTTTTTTTCTCGGGATAATGGAGTCAAGGGGATCTGCCAATATCCCTTCGTCAAATCCAGTGTCGAGTAAAAGCAAGCCATGCCTAGTCGATCGAGCAGCTCGTCAATACGAGGCATTGGGTACGCGTCGAATTTAGACACCGCGTTGACTTTTCTATAGTCCACACAGAACCGGACCGACCCGTCGGCCTTGGGTACCAAGACCACCGGGCTGCTCCAGTCCATGTGGGACTCCTCGACGATGCCCATTTCGAGCATGGTCTGAAGTTCTTCCCGAACCACCTTTTTTTTGTGTTCGGGTAGCCTGTAAGGGCGGCTACGCACTACCACCCCCGGGGGCATCTCTATGTGGTGTTCTATGAGGTTAGTGCGACCGGGCAGGGGCGAGAACACATCCGAAAACTCGGCCTGCAACTGGGCGACCTCCGTGAGTTGGGTTGGGGAGAGGTCGTCTCCACAGGGGACCGGAGAGGTACGTGATGCCAATGTCCCTTTTTGAACCTCCGGCCGCAGCTCCGCCTTCTCCGGAACTACCGACACCAACACCACGGGGACCTCCTCGTTCCAGAGTTTAAGCAGATTGAGGTGGTAGATCTGTAGCGCCCCCTCCCTGTCCGTTCGCCTTACCTCATAGTCGACGTCCCCGACTCGCCATGTGACCTCAAAGGGTCCTTGCCACTTGGCGATTAATTTGGAGCTCGACGTGGGCAACAGTACGAGTACCTTCTCTCCCGGAGTGAACTCTCTAAGGCGCGTGCTCTTGTTGTACAGGCGGGCTTGCCGTTCCTGAGCCTGCCGCAAATTCTCCTGAGTTAGGTGTGTGAGCGTGTGGAGTTTTGCGCGCAGGTCCATAACGTACTGAATTTCGTTTTTATTTTGTGAAGGTCCCTCCTCCCAATTTTCACACAGCACATCTAAAATGCCACGCAGCTTAGGCCCGTATAACAATTCAAACGGGGAGAACCCCGTGGAGGATTGGGGGACCTCTCGCACTGCAAATAACAAGGGTTCGAGCCATTTATCCCAGTTACGTGCGTCCTCACTTACGAATTTTTTAATTATATTCTTGAGGGTGCGATTGAACCGTTTGACTAAACCGTCCGTTTGTGGGTGATAAACCCTGGTGCGGATCGGCTTAATACCTAATAGCCCATACAGTTCGCTCAGTGTTCGTGACATAAACGAGGTGCCTTGGTCAGTCAGAATCTCTTTCAGGATTCCAACCCGGGAGATGACGTGGAACAGGGCCTCCGCAATACTGCGTGCTGAGATATTGCGAAGAGGCACCGCTTCCGGGTATCGCGTTGCATAGTCCACCAGAACCAATATAAAGCGGTACCCTCGTGTTGACCGATCTAATGGCCCGACGAGATCCATCCGAATTCTTTCGAACGGGGTCTCGATTAATGGTAGGGGGCGCAAAGGCGCTTTTGGAATGGCCGCTGGATTTACTAACTGGCATTCGCGGCACGCCGTACACCACTTACGGACATCGCTGCGAATCCCCGGCCAATAGAATCGGGCCATTATCCGGGCTAGTGTCTTGTCCTGCCCTAGGTGTCCAGCCATGGGATTAAAGTGAGCCGCCTGAAATACCAATTCCCGGCGGCTCTTTGGAATTAACAGCTGTGTGACGCGCTCTTTCGTCTGAGTGTCCTGCGTCACTCGATATAATCTATCTTTCATAATAGAAAAATAGGGGAAGGACGGGGTGGCGTTCGGCTGGAGCGTTTGACCATCGATTACTCTCACTTGGTCAAACGCATGTCGCAGAGTCTCGTCTCGCGATTGTTCTAATGGGAAATCCGCGAGGGATTCCCCAACAGAAAGAGGAGGAGCCGGCAGCTCCTCACTCTGTCGCGGAGATGACGTAGACGGCTCTGCGACAGCAGCTCCAGCCAAAGCGACACCGGGACCTCCCCCTGTCAACTGGCAGGACCCACTCTTTACTAGGCGCGTCATTAAACCCCGAAATCCCGGCCAATCAGTCCCCAAAATTAAAGAGTGGGTAAGGCGAGGATTAACCGCCGCCTTCACTATAGATTCTTCCCCTCTGAAATATATGTGGACCGACACCAAAGGGTAGCTGTGAACATCCCCGTGCACACACAACACCTTCACCCCCTGTGCTCCCCCCAATGCCTCGTCTTGCACCAGGCTTTGGCAGATTGAGGTCTGATTGCAACCAGAATCCACCAACGCCTGATATGTAGCCCCTTGGACACTCACCAGTATGCGATACGCTCCGGCCCGATCGAGGGCAGCTTCTGGCGCGTCGGGGATCCATACCACCGCGCCCACCTCCATTGCTGCGCACTGTTGTTGCAGGTGGCCCGGCTCCCCGCAGTGCCAGCAAACCAGCCCGGGCTTTCCCTCTGCACCTGTGCTCTGGGGCTCACTCACCTGAGGGGGGGGAGAGACAGACACAGGAGGGAGAAACGGGAGGGCACCAAGGGTGCGGCGGGCCGGCTGGGGTGGAGCCGGCCCCCGCCTCCATGGTGGGGGAATGGGGCGAGGACGGGACACAGAAGGGAGGGGAGAAAGAGAGAGAGAAGAGGAGAGAAGACGCCGTCGGTTGTCCTGCCACCGGAGCAGCCGCCAAATGATCCTCCGTCAGTCCTACTGCCTGATCCAGCGACGCCGAGCGGTGGCGCTGGACCCACTCCGTGGTTCCGGCTGGTAAGCGCGCGATGAACTGCTCCAGCACCACCTGATCGATGATTCCCTCGGCGTCGCGATCGTCGGCCCTCAGCCACCGCCAGCAGGCATCCCGGAGCTGCTGGTCGAACGCGAACGGCCGGCCGACTTCCTCCAACCGCAGCGCGCGGAAGCGCTGGCGCTGTTCTTCTGGTGTGAGCCCCACGCGCTGGAGGACGGCCCGGCGAAGGTCCGCGTAGGCCAGCCGGCAGTCGGCGGGGAGCTGTAGCGCGGCCAGCTGCGCCTCTCCCGTCAGGAGGGGGAGGAGGCGCGCTGCACGCTGCTCCATCGGCCACCCCGAGGCTTCGGCGACCTGTTCGAACAAAGTGAGGAATGCCTCGGGGTCATCCTGCGGGCCCATCTTGGTCACGGTGAGGGGAGACGGGCCCGCAGCCAGGGCGCTGGTGGACCCCGCCGATGCGAGGAGATGCCGTAACGCCTCGCGATCTTCCTGCTGGGCCAGCACCAGGGCTTTGAAGCGCCGCTCTTGCTCCTTTCGGAGCGTGACGAGTGCCTGGTGCTGGCTTTGCTGAGCCGTGGCGAGGGCGTGGACCAGGTCCGCGAACGGGGAGGATTCCATGGGGCTGCAAGGTTGGTGCTCCACCTTTTCCCGGGTTTCAACACCACTGTAGAGTTCTCTGAAGTGTGGGTGGAGCACAGAGGACGGCAGGACAAAGCTTCTGATACTAATAGGCTTTTTATTGCCAGACTTTTCAGTGTAACAGCCTACTTTTATTCTTTAGATAAACAAACACACACACACGCTGTGTTCTAGTCCCGGGATGAGCTCTCCCCTCTGCTCTCCCTCTGCCTCCTTAAATAGGGCATGGTTACTGGGAAGACACACAAACACAGGTTAATTACCGTCAGGTGTAGTGATTCTGCCACTCACCTTCCCTGTCTCCGCCCTCCTGTCACAGACCGGCACTTGACCACACCCCCGCTGCCACAGTAAGTAATTAAGTAAGTACGGTAAGTAAGTAAAGGATAAGTAAGTCAAAAAGTAGGAAACACAGGGGTAAGTATGTCAGTAGTAAGTAAGTAACATAGTAAAGGATAAGTAAGTCAATAAGTTATGGGTAAGTAAGTAAGTAGAAAAGTTATGGGTATGTCAGTAGTTAGTAAGCAAGTAGAAAAGTTAGGGGTATATGTCAGTAGTAAGTAAGTAAGTTATGGGTAAATAAGTAATTAAGTACGTAAGAAAGTAAGTACGTAAGTAAGTAAGTACGTAAGTAAGTAGGAAAGTTAGAGATAAATATGTCAGTAGTAAGTAAGTTAGAAAATAGGAAAGTTAGTGGTATGTCAGTAGTAAGTAAGTACAGTGGTGCTTGAAAGTTTGTGAACCCTTTAGAATTTTCTATATTTCTGCATAAATATGACCTAAAACATCATCAGATTTTCACACAAGGCCTAAAAGTAGATACAGAGAACCCAGTTAAACAAATGAGACAAAAATATTATACTTGGTCATTTATTTACTGAGGAAAATGATCCAATATTACATATCTGTGAGTGGCAAAAGTATGTGAACCTTTGCTTTCAATATCTGATGTGACCCCCTTGTACAGCAATAATTGCAACTACACATTTCTGGTAACTGTTGATCAGTCCTGCACACCGGCTTGGAGGAATTTTAGCCCATTCCTCCGTACAGAACAGCTTCAACTCTGGGATGTTGGTGGGTTTCCTCACATGAACTGCTCGCTTCAGGTCCTTCCACAACATTTCCATTGGATTAAGGTCAGGACTTTGACTTGGCAATTCCAAAACATTACCTTTATTCTTCTTTAACCATTTTTGGTAGAATGACTTGTGTGCTTAGGGTCATTGTCTTGCTGCATGACCCACCTTTTCTTAAGATTCAGTTCATGGACAGATGTCCTGACATTTTCCTTTAGAATTTGCTGGTATAATTCAGAATTCATTGTTCCATCAATGATGGCAAGCCGCCCTGGCCCAGATGCAGCAAAACAGGCCCAAACCATGATACTACCACCACCATGTTTCACAGATGGGATAAGGTTCTTATGCTGGAATGCAGTGTTTTCCTTTCTCCAAACATAACACTCCTCATTTAAAACAAAAAGTTCTAGTTTGGTCTCATCCATCCACAAAACATTTTTCCAATAGCCTTCTGGCTTGTCCATGTGATCTTTAGCAAACCAGATGAGCAGCAATTTTCTTTTTGGAGAGCACTGGATTTCTCCTTGCAACCCTGCCATGCACACCATTGTTGTTCAGTGTTCTCCTGATGGTGGACTCATGAACATTAACATTAGCCAATGTGAGAGAGGCCTTCAGTTGCTTAGAAGTTACCGTGCGGTCCTTTGTGACCTTGCCAACTATTACACGCCTTGCTCTTGGAGTGATCTTTGTTGGTCAACCACTCCTGGGGAGGGTAACAATGGTCTTGAATTTCCTCCATTTGTACACAATCTGTCTGATTGTGGATTGGTGGAGTCCAAACTCTTTAGAGATGGTTTTGTAACCTTTTCCAGCCTGATGAGCATCAACAATGCTTTTTCTGAGGTCCTCAGAAATCTCTTTTGTTCGTGCCATGATACACTTCCCCAAACATGTGTTGTGAAGATCAGACTTTGATAGATCTCTGTTCTTTAAATAAAACAAGGATGCCCACTCACACCTGATTGTCATCCCATTGATTGAAAACACCTGACTCGAATTTCACCTTCAAATTAACTGCTAATCCTAGAGGTTCACATACTTTTGCCACTCACAGATATGCAATATTGGATCATTTTTCTCAATACATAAATGACCAAGTAAAATATTTTTATCTCATTTGTTTAACTGGATTCTCTTTATCTACTTTTAGGACTTGTGTGAAAATCTGATGATGTTTTAGGTCATATTTATGCAGAAATATAGAAAATTCTAAAGGGTTCACAAACTTTCAAGTGCCACTGTAAGTAATGTAGTATAGAATAAGTCAATAAGTTATGAAAAAGTAAGTAAGAGATAAGTAACCCAGTAAGTAGGAAAGTTAGGGGTAAGTAAGTAAATAAGTAAGTAAAGGATAAGTAAGTCAGAAAGTAGGAAGGTTAGAGGTATGTCAGAAGTAAGTAAGTAAGTATGGTGGTGTTTACATTAGACCGTATCCATCTCATTTTTGTCACGGATGCACTGTCCGTTCACATTAAAATGCCGGGAAACGACTCCACAGGCGGAACAACTTGAATCCACCAGGGCCCACATATTCAATACATTACTTATCTGATCTGGTGCTGTGTAAACATTGAGGAACGAGGATACGCTGTGCTGAGCTCTAGCTGACGTCGTCATTGGACAATGTCACTGTGACATCCACCTTCCTGATTCACTGGCGTTGGTCATGCCACGTTGGTCATGTGATGCGACTGCTGAAAAACGGTGCAGACTTTCACTTCCTGCTATTTGTCCTGAATCACTGCTCATGCGCTTCACTCGCGCGCTCTGTGAGCTGCGCAGGGCCAGAATGCGCACCCTCCAGAGGGCACTCGCTGTTCAGGGCGGAGTGATTTGCAGCGTAGGATGCCTGCGGAGCCGAGCGTATCCGTGTATTGGCGTTGCTGTGTGCATGCGAATCGTGTATTGGCGTTGCTGTGTGCACGCGAATCGTTTTAAAAACGTTAATCTGATGATCCGCTGATACGGTCTAATGTAAACACCACCTATGTCAGCAAGTAAGTATGTACAGTGGTGCTTGAAAGTTTGTGAACCCTTTAGAATTTTCTATATTTCTGCATAAATATGACATAAAACATCAACAGATATTCACACAAGTCCTAAAAGTAGATAAAGAGAACCCCAGTTAAACAAATGAGACAAAAAAATACTATACTTGGTCATTTATTTATTGAGGAAAATGATCCAATATTACATATCTGTGAGTGGCAAAAGTATGTGAACCTTTGCTTTCAGTATGTGGTGTGAACCCCTTGTGCAGCAAAAACTGCAGCTAAACATTTCCGGTAATTGATGATCAGTCCTACACACTAGCTTGGAGAAATTGTAGCCCATTCCTCCATACAGAACAGCATTGACTCTGGGATGCTGGTGGGTTTCCTCAAATGACCTGCTCGCTTCAGGTCCTTCCACAACATTTCGATTGGATTAAGGTCAGGACTTTGACCTGGCCATTCCAAAACATTAATTTTATTCTTCCTTAACCATTGGTAGAACGACTTGTGTGCTTAAGGTTGTTGTCTTGCTGCATGACCCACCTTCTCTTGAGATTCAGTTCATGGACAGATGTCCTGACATTTTCCTTTAGAATTCGCTGGTATAATTCAGAATTCATTGTTCCATCAATGTTGGGCAGCCGTCCTGGCCCAGATGCAGTAAAACAGGCCCAAACCATGATACTACCACCACCATGTTTCACATATGGGATAAGGTTCTTATGCTGGAATGCAGTGTTTTCCTTTCTCCAAACATAATGCTTCTCATTTAAACCAAAAAGTTATATTTTGGTCTCATTCATCCACAAAACATTTTTCCAATAGCCTTTTGGCTTGTCCACATGATCTTCAACAAACTGCAGACGAGCAGCAATATTCTTTTTGGAGAGCAGTGGCTTTTTCCTTGCAACCCTGCCATGCACACCACTGTTGTTCAGTGTTCTCCTGATGGTGGACTCATGAACATTAACATTAGCCAATGTGAGAGAGGCCTTCAGTTGCTTAGAAGTTACCCTGGGGTCCTTTGTGACCTCACCGAGTATTACATGCCTTGCACTTGGAGTGATCTTTGTTGGTTGACCACTTCTGGGGAGGGTAACAATGGTCTTGAATTTCCTCCATTTGTACACAATCTATTTGACTGTGGATTGGTGGAGTCCAAACTCTTTAGAGATGGTTTTGTAACCTTTTCCAGCATCTTTCTTCTTCTTTGCCAACACCTTATTATTCCCCTGGTTGGGGGTCGGTGGCTATGATCCCCCTCCTCCATTTCTGCCTGTCCTCGGTGTTCTGTTCGTTCAACCCTATTTCTTCCAGTCTCTCACTCAGTCCATCTTTTCATCTCTTCAACTGGCGCCCTCTGCTCCTCTTTCCCCTCACTGGCTCTTCCCATGCCTGTTTCACCACCTCCTCCTTCTTTTTCCTTAAAATATGACCGTACCAGAGGAGTTTATTTTGTTCTATTACTGTTGCTACACTTGCCATCACTGTTGTTCTTCTTCTCATGTCCTCATTTCTTATCCTGTCATGCAGTGTCACTCCCAGCATCTTTCGGAGCATGCTCATCTCTGTTGTTAGTAGTTTTCTTTCATCTTTCTTCTTTAAGCCCCAGCATTCTGACCCATAAGTCAACACTGGCCTGACTACAGTTGTATAGACCTTTGCTTTCAGTCTCATTGGCATCCTTTTGTCAGTTATAACTGGCTTAACCTCCTTTCATTTCATCCAGCTGGCACTCACCCTTGCTTGTACCTCCTTTTGACACCCTCCTCTATCAGCGACTAGCGATCCCAGGTATTTGAAACAATTTAGCTGCTTCAATTCCTCTCCATGTCTGTCTCTGATGGTAACATTCTCATCTCCTTTCTTACTGCACACTAACACCTCCATCTTTTTAGCATTCGCCTTCAACCCGTATCTTTCCAGACTCTCCTGCCATCTCACAAGTCTGTCCTGCAGTTGACCTGTGCTGTCTGCCATAATCGCCAGATCATCTGCAAAAAGCAGCTCCCACAGATTTTCAGCTCTTAGATGCTCTGACAGTACATCAATGATGATCACGAACAAAAGGGGACTTAATGCTGAGCCTTGGTGTAGTCCTACCCTGATGACGAAAACTCTTAACATCCCCTCTGCTGTTCTCACCGCTGTCTTTGACTCCTTATATGTTTCCATGACCAGTCTGACCAGTTTCTCTGGTATTCCTTTTGTTCGCAAGCACCAGTACATTACTTTCCTAGGAACACAGTCGTATGCCTTCTCAAGGTCCACAAAACCACAGAATACTGACAGGTTACCTTCAATTATTTTCTCTACTAGTAGTCTGACATTAAAGATCGTGTCTATTGTACTCTTTCCTGGCATGAAGCCAAACTGCTTAGGGTCAATTTCTATCACTGCATGGATTCGCTTGTCTAATATTCTCTCCAATATTTTCAGTCCATGTTCCAATAACTTAATTCCACAATAATTACCACATTCCAGAATGTCACCCTTCTTCTTGAAAATGGGCACTATCAAACTCTTCCACCAATCCTCCAGGATGTTCTCTTCCATCCATACCACTCCCAGTATGTCTGTCAACCATATCAGGCATTGTTCACCTCCTGCTTTCAACATGTCAGCATTCACTTTGCTGTTTCCTGGCGCTTTGTTGTTCTTCATTTCTTTTAATGTCTCTCTCACCTCTTCCACCTCTATCCCTTTTACTGGTCCTTCCACTTTGAGCGATTCTCCTATCTCTTCCTTCTCATTTTCTACATTAAAGAGTTCTTCAAAATATTTGGCCCACCTGCCACCAATCTTTTCCTCCTCGAATAAGATTTTTCCTTCTTTATCTTTGATGATATCGTTGTTTCCTTTATCCTCACACTCTCTGTGTGTCTTGCTCTTGCGATCCTGTAGATTCGATTCTCCCTTTCCTTGGTCTCTAGTTTGTCATACAGCTCCTGCATGCCCTGCTTTCTTGCGATAGCGATAATCTTCTTGGCTTCTCTCCTTTTCAACCTGTACTCCATCCTATCAATCTCCAACATTGACTTCTTCCATTTTTTGAAAGCCAGTTTCTTCTCTTTGAGAACTTCTCACATCTTCATTCTACCACCATGAGTCTCTCTGTTTCTTTCTTCCAGGCTTTATTCTTCCTAATGTCTCTTCACTTGCTTTTCTCAAGGTCTCTTTCAACTTTTGCCACATACCCTCAGCATCACCTTCTCTTTCCCTCCCTGCACTCAACTTTTCCGCCGCTTTATTAAACTCACACTTTGTTTCCACATTCTTCAGTTTCCATGTTCTGAATCTTCCTATCTTCCGGACTTTTCGCTTTTGTTCTTCTTTGCTTCTTCCATCCAAGATGGCGCCACAGAAGGCAGCCACAGGACTTTGCTCTCTCATACTTTCTATGTTTTTGTGTAACTGTTGTGTTAATTCTTCTCCATGCTTCACGGAATGCTGCGCTGAGTTTTTTTTAATGCCTACACATTCCGGTCCTGATAGGAGCGAAATGTGTGGGTGTTTTTTCTTCTCATCTCTCATCTCTCATTTCTCAGTCTCTCCCTTCCTGACAAGCCTCTCTCCTGCTTTGCTTCTGCGGACTCATCTTGTCTGAGAGACCCTTCCTGCACTGTTCTCCGAATCAAAATTATGGATTTGATCAACTGGTCACTTCACGCAATTGACACAATCTTCTCGATGAGAAGCCTGGGTTTGGGGGAACCTGCCTGTCCTGCCGGAACGTTCGCAGCCGGATACACCATGGATGCCTGGAAGAAGTGGCATGTGGTGTGCTTGGTGATTCTTTCCATGGAGGACATTGAGGATATTTACCTATTTGGAACCATGATCACATGATTTTTGCTGATTGGACTTGGCATTGCCCTGGTGTATCGAGGAAACCAGATAACAGTGGCAGCTGTTCAAAGCCCCACAAAGCTGCCTGACATGATTGAGGCTGTGGGCAGAGCTGTCGACACTCAGACTGTGGCTGTTCAGAACTTGAGTCGCAACATTGATAACATCATGGAGAAGTTGATGGCTTTGCAGAGAGAAATGGATCACTCTGGTGGCCAGAATGGACAAGTGGGTTAGGCGATAAAGGACACATCTACCCATCTTAAGTCTAAACAAATTCCAATCTTATCTTGGCTCTCCCAGCCACCACTGCCTTCAAGGCCGTCGCTGTAGAAATGCGATTCTCCCCCTGGAGTTCACTGCAGTGAGACTCTGTGTGTGTGTGTGTGTGTGTGTGTGTGTATATGCTTTCTTTCTGTCTGTACTATGAAAGCTAAGTCAAACCAGAGTCAAATTCCTCGTGTGTGTGACATACCTGGCAATAAAGTGCTTCTGATTCTGATTCTCATGTCAAGCACCACTAGTCTGTGTTGGCTCACAATGTCACTCCCTGGGATAACTTTACAGTCCTTCAAGTTCTTTGCTTCACTCTGCTTGACCATGATATAGTCCAGCTGGCTACATCTTCCTCCACTACTATATGTAATGAGGTGGTCATCTCTTTTTCTATACCTTGTGTTACATACTAACAACTCCTGCCTCTGCACCAAGTCTAGGATTTTCTCCCCTTCTTCATTTCTCACTCCATAGCCATAACCACCATGCACTCCGTCATAACCATTGCTCTCCCTACCCATGTGTCCATTTAAATCACCTCCAATTACCAGCTTTTCATTTTCCACCACTTCCTCTATCAGACCTTCCAGATCCATCAAGAAAGCTTCTTTCTCCTCCTCTTCACATCTGGCCTGTGGCCCATATGCTGATATTACTGTGACCATCTCCAGTCCACCTTTCAGTCTGATTGACATCAGTCTGTCATTGACCCTCTTCACTTCCACCAAACTTAACCTCAGTAAGTCTAGAAAAAAATCACCATTTACATCAACATACTGATAGTGATCAGTTAAATAAGAGCTGAGCCAGGAGAGGGCCATTCCCTTAACTCCCACAACATTTTCTAGTCTATCCAGAAGAATGGAATGATCAATGGTATCAAATGCTGCACTAAGGTCAAGCAACACAAGCAGCGAGACACAGCCCTGATCAGACGCCAATAGTAGATCATTTACTACTTTAACCAGTGTTGTTTCTGTGCTATGATGAGGTCTAAATCCTGACTGATACATTTCATGGATGTTATTCCTATGTAAATATGAGCATAACTGCTGTGTGACAGCTTTTTCAAGGATCTTGGAGATAAAGGGGAGGTTTGATATTGGCCGATAATTGGACAGCTGACAGGGATCAAGGTCAGGTTTTTTTAATCAGGGGTTTGATAACTGCTAGTTTAAAGGATTTGGGTACATAGCCAATCATAAGAGAAGAATGTATTATTTTTAGAAGCAGTTCAATTACTTCAGGGATTATCTCTTTGAATAGTTGTGTCAGTAAGGGATCTAGTACACAAGTTGAGGATTTTGATGTGGAGATTGATTAAAGTAATTTGATTTCTCTAAGGGGAGTAAAACATTCTAATTGTTGTTCTGATGCAGTTATATTGTATCTTAAGGTGATGTCATTTTTTTTTTCAAAATTCTCCACACATTCTCTATTGGTTTCAGTAAACCTGCTGAACCTGTCCAAACTACAAACATGGACACCTTGGACTACACCTCCCACAATTCATAGCACCCTCTGTCTCCTAACTACTGACTCAGCTGCCAATCATTTCTCCAATTAGTAGCCCTGCCTATATAAACCTCTCACTCTCTTCTCCTCATTGTGAAGTATCGTTCTGCCTTCCACAGTACATACTGAGCCTTGTTATTCTCTGACTGACCCTCATTCTTCTGACTCTGGTTTCCCTGTTCTTCATTTCCTCTTTTGTCTCTTCCCTATAACGATGTTTGCCAATTGCCTGACCCTCGCTTGTTTTAAGACTCTGATTCTCGTCTCATGTTTTAGCTTTGTCACCATCTTCTCTATGATGTTCTTCTGCATTTACATCTGTAAATGCCTGTACCATGGCAGGATACTTCGCTGCAATGGATGTAGCAGAAGAAGCACAGCGAACTGCTCTCAACACCAAAGGATGCTTATTGGGAGAGCATCAGCAGATGCTAGCTGACCTCAACACCAAAATGTCCCAGCTAGCAACTGTCATGTCGCAAGCCCTCATGGCGTGTCCTGAGTCAGATCTGAGCCCAGCGATACAACTTCCGGCTCCAGAGAAATTTGCTGGAGATCCAGTCGCCTGTAAGGGCTTCCTTCTCCAATGCTCCATGTAGGGGCGGAGCTACAGGGGTGGCTGGGGGGGCACTAGCCTCCCCTGAAATCTGATTGGCTACCCCAGGTGCCCCCCCAGATGATTGACATGTTATGGCACCGCACGAGAAAAGCCAGTTGCATTGAAGTCTGTGACTGCTAGGTTCCTCCTGTACAGTAGATGGCGCAATGCAAGCTACCACAAGGCGTTGCAATCCAATTTACAATAGAAGACATGGGAAAGAAGAAAAAGAAGAAGGAACCATTGAACAGAAAAGGCAGCTGCTCCTCAGCCAGATGGATTTTAAGACTGACCTATATCGGTGAGTGCACGACCGCAGTTTATCCCAAAATAAGTTCACAAGTTCAATAAGATCAGTCAGTGGATCTTCTGGCCAATCGATTTTCGTTTCATAAATCAGAATGATTTGGCAATAGAAAAGGTGAAAACGCAGATGTAGTCAAAACTAGGTGTGTGATGTGAAGTGACCTTTAGCAGTATGAACAATGTTCAGAATTAAGTAAATCATGGCGTATTTTGAAGACTAGACCCTCTTTTGAAGGAAGTACAGGGAGTGTGTTTATTACCGTGGCACTCAACCTTCTTGTTGTAAGTGCAAAAAATGCCCATTCTGCTAGGGAAAGAGTGTACAGAGCACTGTGCTACTGCTCAAAGCTAGATGCCTTCTGCACATTCTTAATAAACAGTGGCATCTTTTGCGTCAATTTTAGAGGCTAGCCATGGATTACAGAGAGACGGTAGATATCTGTGTGATGATTTGGGTTCTTAGTTTATTGACTTTAAGTTGGACCTACTCGGCGTTGCTGGTATGGTAGCTTATGGTCACGCATTAAGGGGGTGTGGAGTTGGCGGACAGAAAAGATGGCAATTTATTTATTTAAGGCAATTTTTTTTTTTTTTTGTGGAAAGTTGATGGTTTGATGGACTACTGGCTGTGTGAACAACTGACTATATGTACCTGTGTGTGAGTAACTGTGTGACTGTGTAACTGACTCAGTGTGTCAGTAACTGAGTAACTGTGTGACTTGAGTTACTATGTGCATTTTAGTTCCAGTCAATGGTGTCAGGGTGTTGGTAAATGCACTGTATTCATTTTGTACATTAATAAACTACAAATTACACTCAAAATGACATCTTCTGTGTGCTTAATACGTAGCTACTTAAACATGATTGTAAATTGAAAGTATTGTTTATAAGTTTATTTATTTAAGAAGGATCAATGTGTATTAATTAACATGTAAATGCACTAGAATAATCACTGACTAGTTTTCTTTCATCTGTAGTCCCTGGAATTTTAATGTTGAAAGAAAGAAAGGTGTGTATGCATATATAACAAAAAGACAAAAATAATTAGAAGTCATGACATGGCCAAGAACACAAGACAAGAACAGGTACAACACCATGTAAGAATAAATAATAATAATAACAATAATGCATAATTTAAACACATAAGATAAAAAACAGATATACAGCACACAATCACTAACATTAATCGTGAGTGCTCGTGCATATTTGTGTGTGTAGTAGTAGGAACCATTGACCCCCCTGAAATAGTCCTGGCCACCCCCTTGCCCCCCCCCCCAAGGAAAAAAGTCTAGTTCCGCCACTGGCTCCATGTATTTCATGGCTCTACCTAGCTTATTGGATGAGCACAAGATTGCCAAGTTCCTCACCTTTCTCACAGGAAAAGCACTATAGTGGGCCAGCGGAGTTTGGAATAAGGGTGGTGAGCCAACTAAATCTTAAGAACAATTCCTCACTCTGTTCAACAGGGTTTTTTATGACGAACCCGAGGGGATTGAAGTAGGTGAAAGTTTACTCACCATATCACAGGGCTCCAAAAGCATGGCAGCATATGCCTTAGAACTCATAACACTGGTTGCCGCTAGTGGTTGGAATGATCCCGCACTGAAGGCAGTATTTTGCCAAGGCTTACACCCTGAAATTCTTAGTAAACTCACTTGCAGAGATGAACAGCTCACGCTCAATTCCCTCATCGACCTCGTGATTCGCCTCAGCAATCTCTTAGCTCATCATCCTTCTCTACAAGAGTATAGTAAATCGGAACTGACGTCTGAAGAAAACTCTGCCATGGACATCTCACGCACATGTTTAACCCGTTCTGAACAAGCCAGAACAAGGAAGGAGGGACTTTGTTTCTATTGCAGTAGCCCTGATCATCAACTCAATGGCTGTCCCATTCGTTCTCCATGCTCATCCCCTTCAGAAGGTCCTCCATGCAATGTAAATCCAAGAAGGAGAGTCAATTCCAAATCATTCAAGGTTCCAGTACTGTTAAAGTTGGCCACTTCTACCCATATCCTCTCTGCTTTCATTGATTCAGGGGCAGAGGGGAATTTCATCACCAACTAAGTTGTGCAGAAGTTCAACTTGCCAACAACACCACTGCACAGTGCGCTCAGCATTCGGACCATCAATATAGGACCAATAGGAGATGGATTTGTCACCCTACACACAGCTCCTCTCTGCATCCAAGTGGGTGCCATCCACTCCGAACACATTTCACTCTACCTCACTGCCACCATAAGTCATGATATTATCCTGGGCTACCCACGGCTGCAGCTTCACAACCCTCTCATCTCTTGGCAGAATAAGGATATTCTACAATGGTTTCCTCCATGCTTTCAGAGCTGCATCACTCGACCTCAAGTCACTCTCGCATCCACCTCTGTGGAGAGCCCCCAACCTGATACCCTCGACAATGTCTCTGAATGTTATCTTGACCTCAAGGAGTTTTTTAGCAAAGGAAAGGCCTGTGGTCTACCACCTCACAGGCCATAGGACTGCACTATTGACCTCCTACCAGGCATGTCACCACCGTGGGGATGCATCTACCCTCTGTCACAGAAGGAACAAGCAGCCATGGTGGAGTACATTCAGGAGGCTCTCGCGCAGGGTTACATCCAACCTTCTAAGTCTCCAGACTTGGCAGGTTTCTTTTTTGTGGAGAAATGAGGTGGAGGGCTTCACCCCTGTATTGACTACAGGGGACTGAACCAAGTATCAGTGAAATATCCCTATCCACTTCCTCTAGTTCCTGCAGCTCTGGAACAACTTTGTTCTGCTAAGATCTTTTCTAAACTTGACCTACGCAGCATGTACAATCTCATCTGGATCAAGAAGGGAGATGAGTGGAAAACAGCATTCAGTACCACTGCCAGTCACTTCGAATACCGTGTGATGCCATATGGCCTTTCTTTGGCACCTAGTGTGTTCCAGTGCTTCATTAATGACGCGCTACGGGACATGCTGGGTCAGTATGCTATAGCCTAGATTGACAACATCCTTATACACTCCCCAGACAAAGAGAGCCATCAAGTACACGTTACAAGAGTTCTACAACTTCAGCTCCAGAATCATCTCCATGTTAAAGCAGAGAAAGTCGAGTTCCACCAAACACCTATCTCCTTCCTGGGGTATGTCATCAGTGCCAAAGAGGGTTTGTATGGACGCATCGAAGGTCTCTGCTGTCACAGGTTTTGCATACTTCTATCACCAGTTTATCAGAAGGTTCAGTTCCATTGCCACCCCTTTAACGGCATTCCTCAAGAAGGGACCTGAGCAACTACAATGGAACTTCGCAGCAGAAGAGTCCTTCTGTTGTCTTAAACTGTGGGTGGTAAAAGAGAGCAAATGGACTTTCTTGAAAATTCTTGAAGACGTTTCACCTCTCATCCAAAAGGCTTCTTCAGTTCTGTCTGACTAATAGGGAGTATCAGGTATTTATCCTCTCATGGATGAAAAGCAATCCTAAGGTGTCGTTGAGTCATCCTGTTGGTGTGGGTCACTGGGGGCTGGGTGTGAATGGCCTAGAGAGTCACTGGGGTGATCAGTGGGTTGGTTCTCTCTGTCCTCCTGTGAGTTACTGAAAACAGCTGGGTTTTGGTGTGTATTCAGTTGTCTGGGAAGTATGCCAAGGACTGCATTGTAGGTGGCTGATAAATGGTGTCTTAGACCACCACCTTTGTTCAGTGATTGCCATTCCAGGTTGAGAAAAATGGCTTCTTTAACTCCTCACTCATACCAATGATCCTCTCTGGCTAAAATGCATACGTTGCAATCCTGAAATGAGTGTCCTTTATTCTTAAGATGAAGATAGACAGCAGAGTCCTGGCCTGAGGAATTGGCTCTCCTGTGTTGAGCCAAGTGCCTGTGAAGCGGTTGTTTTGTTTCCCCAATATACGAGTCCGTGCATTCCTCGCTGCACTAAATTGCATACACTACGTTGTCCTGTTTGTGTCTGGCTATTCTGCCCTTAGGGTGGACCAGTTTCTGCTTCAGGGTGTTACTGGGTCTGAAATGTACAATAATTGTGTTTGTAGAAGATCCTCCTGAGTTTCTCAGATAGACCAGAAATGTAGGGAATGACAATGTTCTTGCATTTGTTCCTGTTATGTTCCTTTTTCTGCTCTTGAAGAAAGCCCAGTTGGGATACCCACAGTTCTGAAGTGCTTTCTTGATGTGATTTTGCTCCTTCTCTTTTCCCTCAACCATTGTAGGAATGTTCTGAGCCCTGTGTTGCAAGGTCCTAATGACCCCCAATTTGTGTTCCAGTGGGTGGTGTGAGTCGAAGAGTAGGTACTGGTCTGTGTGTGGGGGTTTCGGGTAGACCTCAATGCTAAGGCTTCTGTCTTGTCTAATGTGTACATCACAATCCAAGAAGGCTAGATTATTCCCACTGATGTCCTCCCAAGTGAAATTGATGTTGATATCCACTGCATTGATGTGCTTACAGAAGGCTTCTGTTGTCTTAAGAAAGTGTTCACTTCAGCACCCATTCTACAGCATCCTGACCCTTCCAAACCATTCACAGTGGAAGCTGACACCTCTGACATGGGAGTGGGGGCAATTCTCTCCCAATGCTTCAGGGAAAAACCAAAACTTCATCCAGTGGCCTTCTTTTTGAGGAAACTCTCACCAGCAGAAAGAAACTATGATATAGGAAATCAAGAGTTACTCACGATCAAGCTGGCCCTCGAGGAGTGGCGCCACTGGCTGGAGGTTGCCAACTACCCATTCATTATCCTCACAGACCATAAGAATTTAGAATATCTTGGGGCGTCGTGGCTCAGGTGGATAAGGCACCATACCATAAATCCGGAGACCAGGGTTCGATTTCGACCAGAGGTCATTTCCTGTCTCTATACTGTCCTATCCAATAAAGGTGAAAAAAGCCCAAAAAAATCTTTTAAAAAAGAATTTAGAATATCTCAGGAAGGCTAAGTGGTTGAACCCCATCAGGTCAGATGGGCCCTCTTCTTCACATTTTACCATCTCTTGCCACCATGGTTCAAAGAATACAAAGGCTGATGCTCTCTCATGCATCTTTGCTCCCCCTCACCAGGAATCCTCTGCACACCCCATCCTCCCTTCTCAATGCTTCATCCAGTCTATCACATGGGACCTAGACAGAGAAATAAGAAACTCTCAGCCCCAACAATTTCCTGAGAATCTTCCACCAGGTCTACTCTATGTACCCAAGCAGTTTAGAAGCAAACTCATCATGTGGACCCATGCACACCGGATGCTTCAAAACAAATATTGGTGGGAGAACATGCTCACTGAGTTCAACCAGTTCATCACATCATGTTCAAGCTGTACACAAGCCAAGGCACCCAGAACTCCACCCGCTGGCAAGCTCTGTCCCCTCCCAGTGCCTCAAAGACCATGGTCTCACATAGCCATAGACTTCATCACGGACCTTTCTCCCTCACAAAATCACATAACAATTATGGTAACCATCAACCACTTCTCAAAAGCCCTCAAGTTGATTCCCTTACCTGGCATTCCCACCACAGCACAAACACCAGAACTACTGTTTCAACACATCTTTCATTATTATGGTCTCCCTGAAGACATTGTAAGTGACAGAGGTTCACAGTTCATCTCATGCTTCTGGAAGGCTTTCATGGAGAAACTAGGGATATCTGTCAGTCTCACTTCCAGTTACCACCTGCAATCCAATGGACAAGTCAAGACAGCCAACCAAGAAGTAGGCTGCCTCTTGAGAAATTTTTGCATGCATAATCAGGGGGATTGGACACACTTCCTACCATGGGCTGAGTATGCTCAGAACTCCTTCAAGCACTCTGCAACACAACTAACACTGTTCCAGTGCATACTTGGCTACCAGCCACTTTTGTTCCCCTGGAACAACACATCCAGCCAGGTTCCAGCCATTGAAGAGTGGTTCACTCACAGCCAGGCCATATGGGAGGCTGTCCACCAATGAATTGAAACCATCAATACCAAGTACAGGAAGTATGCAGATATGCATCGGGCAGAAACCCCTACATTCAACTCAGGTGACAGAGTGTAGATAGCAACCAAGAATCTCAAGGAACCCAATTCTTGCAGAAAGCTTCAGCCATGCTATATTGGGCCCTTTAAAGTGCATATTCTGGACCAATTTCATGTTTTTTATATGAAAGTATGTCTCTTTACACACTCATCCAGAAGGGTAATTTTGCACAAGGCCATCTGTCTACAGCGAAAAAATAAAATAAAATGCATCTGGAAAAATCCCAAGGGAGTCTGGAGCCAGATTCATGATGTTATCTGTGGAAGCACCAGCAGGCTGCGCGAGCTTTGATGGTTTAAGTGCACAGCCTGTGTAGACCAAGCACTCCCATTTCTCTCTCATTGTCTGGTCTTTTGGAAAATGATGAGTACTAATCCCATCAAGATTGGTGTTGCTACACCCTCCTATGATACATCTGTTAACCATTGTAATAATTACGTGATAACATTGAAGAAATTTGCAGAAAACCACCAGGTCGTTTTCTCAAACAAACCAGCGCTGATGTAGGCTTCAGAGGGAGGTGTCCCACAGATGACATCACAAAAATCAATGTTTGCCAGGAAATTCAAATGCCAAGTTTTTTCAGAGGTGGACCAATTCGCCTCAAATGGTTTGATTTCAACAGAATTTTTTTTGGTATTGTGCAAGGTAAAAAAAAATCGCAGAGAATGCAGAATGTTACAGATATTTGACCAAAGTTTAATATAAAATAGGAGAATTACATTGATCTTGCTCCTGAATTTACCTGTGATATGCACTTTAAGGTACTGGACCGCATCAACAAAGTCTCGTACAGACTAGAACTTCCCCCTCACAGTAGACTATCTCCCACATTTCATGTATCACACCTCAAACCTGCCATCCAAGGGCCCCTCTCTGAGAACTTACCTGATCAAGAACACCCAGCTCTCATGGAAAGTGAACCCATCTACCAGGTAAACAAGATCCTCAGCTGTAGACGTGGAAGAGGGCAGATCGAATACCTGGTAGACTGGGAGGGTTATGGACCTAAGGAAAAGAGCTGTGTTCCAGCCAAAGACATCCTAGATCCACTCCTCAAGCAAGAATTCCATGCACTACATCAAGACAAACCTACACCCAGAGGTAGGGGGTGTCCCAGAAAGACTATAGCTCCCAGTGGGAGCTCCTCGGGGGGCTCTGTCAGTAAACCCATTGAACCTGTCCAAACTACAAACATGGACACCTTGGATTACACCTCCCACAATTCACAGCACCCTCTGTCTACTGACAACTGACTCAGCTGCCAATCATTACTCCAAGTAGTCCCCCTGCATATATAAACCTCTCACTCTCTTCAACTCATTTCGAAGTATCATTCTGCCTTCCACAGTACATACCAAGCCTTGTTATTCTTTGACTGACCCTTGTTCTTCTGACTCTGGTTTCTCTGTTCTTCGTTTACTCTTTTTTTTCTCTTCCCTATAACGTTGTTTGCCAATCGCCCGACCCTCGCTTGTTCTATGACTCTGATTCTTGTCTCACATTTTGGCTTTGTCACCATCTTCTCTACGACGATCTTCTGCGTTTACATCCATAAGTGCCTGCACCATGACAATTGGGGACAGAGGGGACACACCCTCTTCTTCCACAGCTATGCCTTTGTAATATGTGCAGAATGTAGTTTTGCATTTTCTTGTTGAAATCTCCCTGGAAAAGTTGTCATCTTAAAGGTAGCATATGTTGTTCCAAAATCTCAGTGTACTTTTCTTTACCTTTTCTTCAGTGCCAAGGGCATTGACACAACCCCATACCATGACACCAGAGAAGTCAATAGCCCTTCTGGACACAGTTAACATCAGGCTTCCTTTTTACACAGTAATTTTAACTGGCATTTGTGGGTGTAACTCCGTATTGTAGCACTTGACAGAAGTTTGTCAAAGTAATCCCGAGCCCATGTGATTGTCTTGATGCAGTGCCGTCTGAGGGATCGGAGATCATGGGTGTTCAGCTTAGGCTTGCACCTTTGCCCTTTACACACTGAAATTCCTCCAGATTCCATGAATCATTTAATGATATCATGCATTGCAGAGAGTAAAATATCAAAATCCCTTCATATCTTTCTTTGAGGAGCATTGGTAGCCAGAACAGTCTGCTGGCCCCGACTACACTGTGTTGCGTTCTGGTGCACAATCAGACACTTGACACTGGCATGACTTGTTGAACGCAGGTTTATTCCTGCAGTGAATTCACAGAGAGCAAACCATGGTCAGCTGGGCTAAATCTTGACAATAATCCACCTCTTGCAGTCAAGGTCATTGCAGACTGACCCATCATGGGCTTAAGTCTAACTCATAAGAAACATAAACATAATAAAATAAAAGCACAATAAAAAACTCAATAGAGAAAATAATATCTAATGTCTCTTATTACTTGAAGTAAATAAATATGAAGTAGATCACTAAAATGTTTTTGACAAAAAAAGAAAACATTTCCCTTCATACACAACAGATTTACCCATGGCTGTTATAAATATAAATATTTTACACCAAACTCACTTAAGGCAATAAACCTCAAAAATACTACATAATCTGAGCAAAATAATGTGAATACTGTACATTTAGACATACCTGCAGTGAATTCACAGAGAGCAAACCATGGTCAGCTGGGCTAAATCTTGACAATCATCCACCTAACAAAGGAAAACAGCTTAATGTGCTTCCTACATGAAGATAAAATGGTGGCCGCTAACAGAATAGAATAGAATGCCTTTATTGACACTATACGCATGTACAATGAGATTAAAGCATCTCCAATAACAGTGCAAACAGCATGGAGAGAGAGAGAGAGAGAGAGAGAGGAAAGGGGGAGAAAAAAAGGGGGTGTAAGGGGGGTAAGGTGCACAGTCCTGAGGTGTTTGTGTTGTGTTACACATTATGGAGTGAGGTATTGCTCATTGCACATATAAAAGTATTGCACAGAGAGAGTCACATTATAAATTATTGCACGAGAGAGTCACATTATAAATTAAAATATTACACATTTATGAAGTATTGCAAGGTAAGGTAGGTGCACAGACTTGAGGTGTATGTGCTGTGTGTAAGGTGCACAGTTCTGAGGTGTATGTGCTGTGTGTAAGGTGCACAGTCCTGAGGTGAGGTGAATGTGTTGTGTTTCACATTATGGAGTGAGGTATTGCACATTATAAAAGTATTACACAGAGAGAGTCACCTTATAAAATACTGCACATTATAAATTAATGCACGAAGAGAGTCACACAGTAAAATAAATAGACTATGAAGTCAGAGCATATCTGAGTTCAGGGCGGTTATGGCTTTTGGAAAGAAGCTGTTTTTGAATTGGTTTGTCTTTGTCCTGATGCACCTGTAGCGCCTCCCTGAGGGCAACAGGTCGAACAGATCAAAGCCAGGGTGGGAGCTGTCCTTGATAATGTCCTAAGGCAGTGGGAGGTGTAAATGTCCATCAGGGAGGGGAGAGGGCAGCCAATGATCTTCTGTGCTGCCTTAACTACCCTCTGGAGCCTCTCCCTGTCTACAGCAATGCAGCTGCCATACCATACTGTAATACAGTACATCAGCAGGCTCTCGATGGATGAGCGGTAGAAAGTCAGCAGCAGGTTGGAGTTTAGGTTGTACTTCCTGAGGACTCTCAGGAAGTGTAGCCACTGCTGAGCCTTCTTAATGACTGCTGTAATGTTTACTGACCAGGAAATGTCGGCGGAGATGAAGACGCCGAGAAACTGGAAGGTGTGGACCCTCTCCACATACACGTTGTTGATGTAGAGGGGGGCTAGGTCGGTGCTGTGCTTCCTGAAGTCAACAATGAGCTCTTTGGTTTTCTTGGTGTTCAGAGCGAGGTTATTTCCGAACACCAGGCTGCCAACTTCAGGACCTCCTCTGTGTAGGCTGCCTCATCTCCCTTTGAGATGAGTCCGACCACTGTGGTGTCGTCAGCAAACTTGACGACGAGGTTGTCGTTGTGGGTCAAACTACAGTCATGGGTGTAGAGGCAGTACAGGAGGGGGCTCAGCTCACAGCCCTGTGGAGAGCCGGTGCTCAACGTGCGGGTGGAGGAGAAGTGGGGGCCAAGTCTCACAGTCTGGGGCCGGTTAGTAAGAAAGTCCTTTAACCAGGCACATGTGAGAGGGGGGAGGCTGAGAGTGTCCAGTTTTCTAATAAGGATGTCCGGGATTATTGTATTAAAAGCTGAACTGTAATCCACAAAGAGTATTCGGACGTAGCTCTGCTGCTGCTCCAGGTGGTTTAGCGCAGAGTGGAGAGCTACGGCAATGGCGTCCTCTGTGGATCTGTTTGTGCAATATGCAAACTGGTAGGAATCGAAGTCTGGGGGGAGGTGGTCCTTGATGTGCTGAAGAACTAGTCTCTCAAAGCACTTCATGATTACTGGGGTGAGGGCCACAGGACGGTAATCATTCAGGCTGGTGACGGGAGACTTCTTCGGCACTGGAATTATTATTGCAGATTTTAGGCAGGGCGGGATGACTGCCTGAGCCAGGGAGAGGTTAAAGATCCTGGTGAAGGTAGGGGCAAGCTGGTGGGCGCACGCTCTGAGCACCTTGCCAGGTACACCATCTGGGCCGACAGCTTTCTTGGGGTTCACTGCCAGGAGCACCCATCTGACATCGTGCTCCTGTACAGTGAAAGGAGTGGTGTAGGAACTGTGTGGTGGTGGGGGCAGGGCAGGAGCAGATGAGTGCTGCTGAGATGTTTCAAAGTGAGCAAAGAAGCGATTTTGCTCCTCTGCTAGCGGTGCACTCCAGTCTCCTGTTGGTGCATCACAGTCTCTGAAGTTTGTGATGTCCTGAATGCCCTGCCACACCTGCCGTGTGTTGTTGCTGGACAGGTGGGACTCTATGCGCAGCCTGTGGTCCGCCTTGGCTTTATTTATTCCTCTTTTCAGATCAGCTCGAGCAGCTCTGTACAGAGATCTGTCACCTGACTTGAAGGCAGCATCGCGAGCCCTGAGGAGTGAGTGGACCTGGCTGGTCATCCAGGGTTTCTGGTTTGGGAAAACCCAGATGTTTTTATCCACTGTCACATTCCCAATGCAGAACTTGATATAGTCCAGCACCATTCCTGTGAATGTCTCCAACTCCTGGTGTTCAAATAAGTTCCAGTCTGTTCGTTTAAAGCAGTCCTGTAGTTTGGAGAGTGCGTTGGCAAGCCAGGTTGTGATAGTCCTTGTGGTGGGCCTGGCTCTGCATCTGCGGGGGGTGTAGGCTGGGGAGAGCAGGAGGGAAAGATGGTCTGACTGGCCGAGGTGGGGGAGGGGTATGGCTCTGTACGCATGCTTGATGTTGGAGTAAACATGATCCAGAGTGTTCTCCCCTCTAGTAGAACACTTAATATGTTGGTAAAACTTTGGCAGTACAGTCTTCAAGTTGGCCTTATTAAAGTCTCCTGCTATTATGTGAACACCGTCAGGGTGGGCCCACTGCTGTTTGTTAATGGTGTTCAGTAGGAGAGAGAGTGCTGTGTTTACACTGACATCGGGTGGAATATACACAGCTGTGGCAATCACTACAGTTAGCTCTCTCGATAGAACAAAAGGCCGGCATCTTACAGACACGTACTCGAGGTCTGGGGAACAGTGTTTGTCTATAATTGTTCCACTGTTACACCAATTATCATGCACGTAAATACAGAGCCCTCCTCCTCTGCTCTTACTGGAGTCCTCAGTCCTATCCCAGCGGAGCAGAGTGTGGCCTGCTAGCTGCAAACTAGCATCGGGTATTTCCAGATGAAGCCAGGTTTCTGTGATAATTAAAACACAGCAGTCCTGAACATAGTGATCTCCAGCGAGTTGTAATTCCAGATCATCTGTTTTATGCACCAGGGATCTGGCATTGGAGAGATACAGGCTCGGTAGAGGTGGCTTGTGTGGTTGTTTTCTTAGCCTTAGCATAGCACCAGACCTGCAGTCCTGCTTCCTCTCCCTCCTCCGTCTGCACCGCCTCCTAGACCCGACAACAATCCACGGAGAGCCCGGCGGTCTCGCTAAGTCATCTGGGATGTTATGCGTGAAGAGAAAGTCACTCGAAACAGATATCTGGTGTTGGTCACCAATGGCTAAAAGTGTCTGGTGGGTGTACTGAATGTTTGCAGAACCGATGGTGCACAAACAAGCAAGAAAGAAATACAAAAACAGACAAAAAAAAAGAGCACTGAAAAGGACAGCCATAAGCCGCTGCAACCACGCGCGCCGCCATCTTATTTTTAACCCACACAATGATGGCAAAAATATCTTTTAAGTTAGGCTACAAAAGCTCTCAGCTCACTTTACATGTTAAACACAACAGAATGTTAGCAAATTCGATCACCATACTGACACTTAAAAAGAACCAATTACTCTATATACCTGAATCAACATATTAATTTACATTTTTCAATTTACAATCACGCTGCTTTAAACACCTACCTCTCACAGTCAAGCTCATTGCAGACTGATGAGAGACAGGAAATGGTGTGTAACATACACCAAAAAAAACCAAACAGGCAAATGCAATACTCTTAGTAACAACTATGGGAACATTGGAAACAATAGAACAAATAAAAGATTTTGGTGAATTAACACAAATTAAATCACATATGATGAAAAATAAATTGCAGAAAAAAACGTTTAACTCCTTCCATATGGAACGTATGGGCGCTGTGTGAGACGGCTGCCTCTCCAGTAGCTCTGTAGTTTTTAGCTCTTTAAGCCTCTTTTTTCCACCTTTTTTTTACTTTTCTGCTCTTCTTACGAAGACATAGTGTGTTTTACTATATAACATGGATATATTTAACTTTAACACGCAACCAAGAGCCAGTTTTCTCTCTTATTCAAGAGAGGAGCTGCTGGCCCTGAAAACAATGGGACGAGCCGGGATACGACACCCCATCCCAGCGGAGCTGAGGAGGAAACCCAGGGGCTGCAAGGCTGGAGCTAAGCTAAAGGCTAGGCTAGCGGACAACCGGCGGTGCTACAAACCATCCATTCCCTCTGTTATCATGGGGAATGTGAACTCGCTGCTGAATAAAGTCGACGAGCTTTCCGCTCTGAACAACCAGCGGATTTACCAGGAGAGCAGCTTATTTATCTTTACGGAGACATGGCTAACACACCTTGTACTGGATGCTAATGTGGACCTGCGGGGATTCACTGCTGTGAGAGCTGACAGAGACACTAACACATGCGGGAAAAGCAAAGGTGGGGGACTCATCATTTATGTTAACAACCACTGGTGTAACCCGGGACATATCTCCGTAAAGACAGTTTTATGTTGCCTGGACTTGGAGCTGCTAGCCGTTAGCCTGCGGCCATATTATCTGCCGAGGGAGTTCAGTCACGTGATCACCATCTGTGTTTACATCCCTCCAAGGGCAGATGCAGCCGCTGCATGTGAGAGGATTCACTCTGTCACAGCAAGGCTGCAGACACAGCACCCTGAGGCATTTATCATCATTTCTGGGGACTTTAATCACGCTACTTTGGACTCTACTTTGGCTGCTTTTTACCAGGCTGTGGATTGTCCAACAAGGAACAACAGGACAATTGACTTGCTGTATGCTAATGTGAGGGATGCATACAGAGCCACACCCCTCCCCCCACTAGGGAAGTCTGACCACAACCTGGTTCTTCTACAGCTGAAGTACATCCCCCGGTTCAAAGGCAGCCTGCAACAACTAGCTCCATCAGGAGGTGGTCCCCTGAAATGGAAGATGCCCTCAGGGACTGTTATGATATCACGGACTGGGATATGCTGCTTAGCACACACTGTGAGGACATAGAGGGGCTGACACACTGTCTGACGGATTACCTTAACTTCTGTGCAGACATGGTCTCCCCCGCTAAGACTGTACGGTGTTCCCCTAATAACAAGCCATGGGTAACACAAGAAGTCAAAGCTGTCCTCAACAGGAAGAAGGCTGCCTTCAGGAGCAGGGATAGGGAGGCAATGAAAGCAGCACAGCAGAAGGTAAAATGCTGTGTGAGGGAAGCTAAGGACAGCTACAGGAGAAAGGCGGAGCAGAAGCTGAAGGAGAACAGCATGAGGGAGGTCTGGGAAGGTGTGAAAACCATCACAGTCCACAATACAAAGACCAGAGTCGTTGAGGGGACAGTGGAGAGGGCAAATGAGTTGAATGACTTTTTCAATCGGTTCAACCAGCCCACGTCCCCCCCCACCCTCTCCCTCACTGCAGCCATCTCTCCTTCTTCCCTCAACACACCTCCCCCCAGTCATCACAACAGCCCCCTCCTCCCCCACCTCAACACAGACTCTTCCATGCATTACTACAGATCAGGTCAGAGGTCAACTGAGGAAGCTTCACCCCAGGAAAGCAGCAGGCCCAGACAAGGTGTGTCCCTGACTACTGAAGACCTGTGCTGCTGAACTGGGTGAACCACTCCAACGCATCTTCAACCTCAGCCTGCAGCTGGGGAGAGTGCCAACCCTCTGGAAGACATCATGTATCGTTCCAGTTCCCAAAAAGAATCGGCCCAGGGAGCTGAACGACTTCCGACTGGTGGCACTCACTTCACATCTGATGAAGAAGTTGGAGCGTCTCTTCCTCAGCCTCCTCAGACCCCAGGTACAACATGCCCAGGACTGTCTGCAGTTTGTGTACCGGGCAGGTGTCGGTGTGGAAGACGCCATCCTCTACCTGCTACACCGAGCCCACTCGCATCTGGATAAGGGAAATGGCACAGTGAGGATCCTCTTCTTGGACTTCTCAAGTGCCTTCAACACCATCCAGCCCCAATTGCTTCAGGACAAACTGAACAGGATGAGAGTGGACCCCTGCCTGGTCACCTGGATCTGCAGCTACCTCACTGACAGGCTGCAGTATGTCAGGCTGAAGGACATCACATCTGACACTGTGATTAGCAGCACCGGAGCATCCCAGGGCACGGTGCTGGCCCCTCTTCTCTTCACCCTGTACACTGCGGACTTCTGCTACAACTCGGAGCTGTGTCACATTCAGAAGTTTGCCGATGACACAGCCATCGTTGGGTGTATCAGTGACGACAGAGAGGAGGAGTACAGGAGCCTGGTGAGGGACTTTGCTGTGTGGTGCAACAGGAACCATCTGCAGCTCAACACCTCGAAGACCAAGGAGCTGGTCATTGACTTTGGGAGGTCCAGACCAAGGTCACGACCAGTTCTGATCAAGGGAGTCGAGGTGGAGGCTGTGGATTCCTACAAGTATCTCGGGCTGTGGCTGGACAGCAAGCTGGACTGGACTTGTAACACCAAACACTTATACAGGAAGGGACAGAGCAGGCTATACTTCCTTAGGAGGCTGCGGTCCTTTAACATCTGCAGAAAACTCCTGTGGATGTTCTATCAGTCTGTGGTCACCAGTGTCCTGTTTTACACCGTGGTGTGCTGGGGAGGCAGCACATCCAAGAAGGAAACATCCAGGCTGGACAAACTGATCAGGCAGGCCGGCTCTGTGGTTGGCATGAAGCTGGACTCTCTGGTGACGGTGGCAGAGAAGAGATCTATGGACAAACTATTGAATATCATGGATGATGCCAGTCACCCTCTGCACACCGTCATCAGCAACCAGAGGAGCCTGTTCAGTGAAAGAATGCTCCTTCCCAAGTGCAGGACGAACAGACTTAAAAACTCCTTTGTCCCTCACGCCATCAGATTGTACAACTCCTCTCTGGGGGGGAGGAGGGGTAACAGGAGGACAGAGGATGGGAAGGAGCAGTAGCCTAGCCTAACAATAAGCAATACCGGACAATGTGCAATATAATGTGCAATATAAAATGCAATATCTCTCCTGCCGCCCCCTTCCCCCCCCCCTTTCCCCATATCTTATTATTTTTATATTTGTATATGTAAATAATTTATTTTAATTTATCTAGAAGTTTTCTCTATTTATTTTCTCTGTTTATCTGTAATGATGCTGCTGGAATCTTAATTTCCCTGAGGGAACCCGCCCAAAGGGATCAATAAAGTTTTATCTAATCTAATCTAATCTGTTACACATTGATTCTAAACATTTCAATAATTTTCTCAAGCATTTGTTGACAAACTGAAGATCCTTGGCCCATCTTTGCTCCTCAGAAACTAAACCTTTACTGGATACTGATTTTGTACCTGTTGACATTACCTATTTCAAATCACATCATTACTAGCTCTAAATTGTCCTTGTTCCAACTTTCTTTGTCATGTGTTTCAGGCCTGAAAGACAGGGATATAGGCATCCTTCAGTCTCAGGAGACTATGGAGTTGTGCTCTGGGTACAGCACTGGGTGTGGCTGGACAGGCTGATGCGGGAGTGACAGTCTCTCTCACACAGAGCACACATGAAGTCTGATGCTCATCTGTCAGACTGGGATCTGGCTTTCCTTCTCTGTCTCTTTATCTCTGATTCTTGGGAAAGCATATTTTTGAATGTGGAGAGGCCTTCCTGGACAGTCTGTCTCCAGACTGATTGTTCTGAGGCTGCCACTTCCCAGGCGTTTAGGTCGATGCCGAAGGCCTTGATGTCCTTCTTGCAGGTGTCCTTGTAATGCAGTTGTGGTCTGCCTGTGGGGCTTTTTCCCTGCACTAACTCACCGTACAGGAGATCCTTGGGGATCTGACCATCGTCCATATGCACAACATGGCCGAGCCAGCGCATGCATCTCTGCTTCAGCAGTGTGAACATGTTGGGGATTCCAGCTCTCTCTAGTACAGCATTATTTGTGACTTTGTCCTGCCAGGTGATTTTCAAGATGTGTCATAAGCAGTGCATGTGGAAGGTGTTGAGTTTTTGCTCCTGCCTTGTGCACAGAGTCCAGGACTCGCTGCCATAAAGGAGGGTGCTCACAACACATGCACTGTAAATATGGATCTTGGTGTGTGCTGTCATCTTGTTGTTTTTCCATGCTCTCTTTGTCAGTCAGGACATAGTGGTAGCTGCCTTGCCAATCCACTTGTTGAGCTCACTGTTAAATGAGAGGGAGTCTGAGATAGTGGAGCTGAGGTAAGTAAAGTCATGGACAACTTTCAGTTCGCGATCAGAGATACTGATGGTGGGTGGCAGTTCAGCATCCTGAGACATGACCTGAGTTTTCTTCAGGCTAATGGTGAGCCTGAAGTCTTGACAAGCTTTACTGAAGTGGTTCATGAGCTGCTGAAGGTCATCAGCTGAGTGGGCAGTGACTGCTGCATCATCTGCAAAGAGGAAGTCATGTAGGCATTTCAGCTGGACTTTGGTCAGTGCTCTTAGTGTGGAGAGGTTAAAGAGCTTTCTATCTGATCTGGTCCGGAGGTAGATGCCTTCTGTTGCAGAACCAAAAGCATGCTTCAGCAGTACAGCAAAGAAGATCCCGAAAAGGGTGGGTGCAAGCACACAGTCCTGTTTCGCTCCGCTCTGGATGTTAAAGGCAGCCAAAGTTGAGCCCTTCCATGAAGACCCTTCATGTATTCATGGAAAAACTTGATGATGCTAAGCAGCCTGGATGGACATCCAATCTTGGGGAGGATCTTGAAGAGGCCATCCCTGCTGACTAGGTCAAAAGCCTTCGTGAGATCAGTAAAGGCTATGAAGAGTGGCTGCCTTTGCTCTCTGCATTTCTCCTGCAACTGTCTGCTGGAGAAGATCATGTCAACGGTGGATCTGTTGGCTCGGAAACCACACTGTGATTCTGGGTAGCCTCTTTCTGCAAGAACTTGGAGCCTCTTCAGTACAACCCAAGCAAAGACCTTCCTGATGATGTTGAGGAGGGAGATACCATAGTAGTTATTGCAGTCACTCCTATCACCTTTGTTTTTGTACGATATGACAATGTTGGCATCCCTCATGTCTTGTAGAACAGCACCTTCTCTCCAACAAAAGCAGAGGATTTCATGCAGCTCACAAATGAGGGTTCCTTTGCAGCATTCCAAGACGTCAGCTGGTATTCCATCTTTCCCAGGAGCTTTGCCGGAGGCAGTGGAGTCCAGGGCTTTGCTGAGTTCTTCGAGAGTTGGTTCTCTGTCAAGCTCTTCCAACTCAGGCAGGCACTCAGTGGCATTCAGGGTGTCTTCAGCAACTATACTGATGGGGATGGATGTATTTTAACAAATGAAATGACGTTGACCAACAAAACATGAAATATATTGGATTCATTCTGCCTGCAATGAAATACAAGTCAAATTTAGAAATCACTGCTTTCTTTTTTTAAATTTGCATTTTCCATACATCCTTTTTTTCTGATTTGGGGTTGCCAGCCAATAGGCATGTAGGCAAGTCAGTAAGCATTTGGAAAGTAAGTCAATAAGTAGGTAAGTAAGTAAGTGTCGGTAAGAGTGCTGAAACCAGCAGCGCTAACCAAACTACAGACATGGCCACTCAGAACTACAACAACCAAGAGTCATAGTGCCCCCGTCATGGGAGTATTGAACTCAGCTGTTGCTCATCTACTCATCACCACCACGCTACTTAAACCTCTCCCTCACACAGTGTCAATGCAAAGTATTGTTCTGAGTTCCTAGTCCAAACCAAGTCTTTGTTATTCTCTGCCTGGTTTGCTGGTCTTTGACTCTCGCTATCCTTTCACCAGTTTTGCTTCCTGTTTTGCCAAATGTCACTCTGATTGCCGATTGACCAACCCTCACCTGCTTTCTGACTCCGACCTTTGCTTCACGATTTGACTCATTATACTTTGCTTGCTGCTTCTTCTTGCAATTACATCTGTAAGTGCCTGTATCTTGACAGTAAGTGGTAAGTCAGTAATAAGTAAGCAGTAAGTATATAAAAAGACAGCTTAAAATTGGAAGAATCCTCTGAAATTGTGCAAAAATATAGGGTGATTTCAAAACTGGAGGCACTCCTTAAATTGAGAAATTTAGATTTTACTATTTGTTTCTATCTGATACCTGAGCAAAGTTTGAGCACCTCAATTAAGAAGTAATTTAATATGATCTTCAAAATATAAACCCTTAAATACTCATTTAATTCAACCAATTTCAAAACTTTGAAAGGTCCCTGAAGCATAAAAAGGGTAATTTTTTTTTATTTTATTTATTTTTAATAAAGACACCTCTGAATTTGGACCAAATAAAGGTTTCAAACCTGCAGAACATCAATGAAAGTACACAAATTGGGCTGCCTACTTCAAAATTTGAGGGGGAAAAAAGAGAATTTTAATCCAGCCACTGGGGGTGCATAAGCATACTTTTGGTGCTGGTCCCAAGCCCGGATAAATTGGAGAGGGTTGCGTCAGGAAGGGCATCCGGCATAAAACTGTGCCAAATCTAACATCTCATCTCATTATCTCTAGCCACTTTATCCTGTTCTACAGGGTTGTAGGCAAGCTGGAGCCTATCCCAGCTGACTACGGGTGAAAGGCGGGGTACACCCTGGACAAGTCGCCAGGTCATCACAGGGCTGACACATAGACACAATCATTCACACTCACATTCACACCTACGGTCAATTTAGAGTCACCAGTTAGCCTAACCTGCATGTCTTTAGACTGTGGGGGAAACCGGAGCACCCGGAGGAAACCCACACGGACAACATGCAAACTCCACACAGAAAGGCCCTCACCAGCCACGGGGCTCGAACCCGGACCGTCTTGCTGTGAGGCGACAGCGCTAAACACTACACCACTGTGCCACCCGCAAATCTAACATGTAGATTGAAAAGAGAAATACTGTACCGGATCGGTCGGGGTTAACAACAGCCGCCTCTGGTACCATTGGTCAACAGGGTGCCAGTGGAAATTATGCTACTGTTGTGCCAAAATGGAGAAGGAAAAAGAGAGGGGGGAGGCGTGTTAGGAGAGAGCATGAAAGATGAAAGGGAAGGAGCTTAGAATTGAGGGTAGGAACACTGAATGTTGGAACATTGACTGGCAGAGCAAGACAGTTAGCAGGTATGATGGAAAGAAGGAAGTTGGACATTGTGTGTGCAGGAGACGAGGTGGAAAGAAAGTTTGAGGATGGATGTTTGTTTCTCCATGAGCGTCCTCCGGTCCGCTTGCTGCCCAGAAGACCGCAGAAGTCATGCAGCCCACCCAGGGATGCCAAGATTTGTCATGGAAAAATGACAAACACCAACACCAGTCTCATCCTTTTGCAAGAGAAAGGTTTATTGCAGAAACGGACAAGTGATGAGGGTTCGGCACACCCCTCACACCGTCCCTTTGTTCTTGAATCTATATATACGCTTTACTAGATAAAAAAGAGACATTATATCTTGTATTACATCATTGCAATTACATGCCCTGATCATGCGCCGGGAGCGTGATCAGCTCTAAAGCTGATTGGATCTCATCTAATCGCTGTCTCGTACTCACATCTGCTATGTACATCTGCTACACATGTAAGGAACATAAGATAAATATGTTTTTGATGCAAAATGTTCTGTCGTGAGTCCTTGAAGAGGCAACACTCAGAAAAGAGGAAAATAAAACAGTATGATGCTAAAATTTACTCTACAATTCCCCCTTATCATGTAAATGATAACTCAACATTAAATCTGTAATACTGTCATACAAAGTTCATCTACTGGTTACTGTCCAGTCTGTGGCAATAGTCAGTCAACGAACTACATGGTATTGGGTGTTTTCTATAGAAGTCTCTATGTCTAAGGCACTTAGTCCCATCACCTAAATCAGCTAGGTATTGTACGCTAGTGTGTGTGTAATCAGAATGCATTCTTTCAGCTACCACCATGTGATTTGGTATTATCAGTCAATGTCATGAACCCAGTTAACAGTTTGAGCTCTTTCTATCTTATTTTTCCAGCTGAGAAGTCTGCCACCTGGAGTACCTGTGGTGTCAGACACTGGTCCTGTAATACGTGTATTAATCTGTCACTGGACAAACTACCAAATACTACTTATACCATGTATGAGGTTCACAATTGAAGAATGTGTTGGAATGCACAGTCTGTCATGTGGCTGTGTATGTCAATGTGTCATTGACATCCCAAGCAGCACTTGGGATGGACTCGTCCACCTGGGCTTGTTCCACTTCGTCCTTCTGAAGTCCTTTATCACCACCCAGTCACCAGGTTTCAGGTCATGCAGTGGTCCCAGTGCCAGAACTGGTAAGGCTGATCTCACCTGTTTGTGAATATTATTCAGAGCAGAAGAGAGGGTTGCACACATACAAGACATCTTTGACAAAAATTGAGAGTAATTAGAGAATCCTTTGTTATTGCTGCTATCATTCCCCCTTTTGACACATGGTCTTTCCCATGTGTCAACTTAGCATAATATAGAAACATGTATTTGGGGAGACAAGGTCGACCATCTGGGCTTGCCCAGACCCCATCTTTAATACTACACCCTTCTTTCCACCACACAGCCTTTTCCTCTGCTGTGGCCCGCTGCTGGAGGTCAGAAACCTGTAAGGGAGGTGTAGAAGGGTTAGTTGAAAGCATTTATGAAATTGGGGTCCTTGTGGCTGCCTGTTTTGCCACTGCATCAGCTCATGCATTACCTAGAGAGACTGAATCGGATTTGTTAGTATGTGCATCACACTTGCATATAGCAAGAGTAGATGGGAGTAGGACAGCATCCAGCAGGTCAGAAACAAGCTTGTGGTGGGCTATTTGTGTGCCTGAGCTGGTCAGGAAATTTCTATGTTTTCAGATTGTGCCAAAGTCATGTACTACACCAAAGTCATATCTGCTGTCTGTGTAGATAGTGGCTGATTTACCTGTTGCATGTTTACATGCTTCTGTCAAGGCACATAGCGCTGCTGCTTGAGCTGGCAAGTGACTAGGTAATGCTCCTGCTGTGATTAATTCTTTGTCTGAAACTACAGCATAGCCCACTTGATTTTTACCTGTTTGAGTGTCATGATGCTGACCCATCCACATACAGAATCATGTCTGGATTCATGAGTGGTTCATCCTTGAGGTCCAACCTAGGGGAATATAATTGGTTAGTAAGTGCCACACAGTCATGTGGTTCACTGTCCTCTGTAGGGAGCAAAGTAGCAGGGTAAAGGACAATACAACATTTTACTGTTAAGTTCAGCATGTCAAGCAGGACCGTGTTATATCTTAGCCACCGTTGTGTTGACAAGTGTGAAGTTTGTAAGGCTTGCCATCAAATGTAAATGCAAACCAGCATTGACTGTCTTTGTGTACTGGAATGTTGAAGAATGCATTCGCTAGGTCCACTACTGAAAACCATCTGCTATCAGGTGGCACTTGACCTAGAATAATGTAAGGGTTCGGAACATCTGGTGCACGCTGTCTGACAGCTGCGTTCACTGCTTGTAAGTCTTGTACAGTACAATACGCCACTCATCAGGTTGGGGAGGTTTTCTGACTTTCTTTACAGGAAGTATAGGAGTGTGCACTGGTGAGTCCGGGCAAGGGACAATTACTCCTGCCTGCAACAGAGACTCAAAGACAGGCCTAATGCCTTCTATGGCCTCTGGCTTTAGTGGGTACTGTGTCTGTCTAGGTCTAAAATCTGACTTGGGAGTTACCACAACCAGTTCAGCATGCTTCATTAAACCCACATCATGTTTACCTGTTGCCCAGAGCTCTGGTGGAACCTCTACCAGCCTAGGATAGACGTGGTCTGGGGAGACATCTCCTGAAATGCTTGCAAAAGCCCCCACGAAGCGCGTGGAAAGCTCTACGCTGTGCTGTACATGTACTAGCATAGAGAGAGATTGTTTAAAGGCATCCTTTTCTGGATTATAAAATACAGAAGGATCCATTGTACTAACCCAATCAGAGGGTTTCTTACTCGCACACCCTTGAAGCCAAAATCCCACCTCCTTCCATGGGACTGCCTTTGGTTTGGCTAAAGAAATGTGGGGTGTGGATTAGGGATGTCCCGATCAGGTTTTTTTGCCCTCCGATCCGATACCGATCATTTGATTTTGAGTATCTGCCGATACCGAGTCCCGATCCGATACTTCTTATAATCCATAAAAAATAAAGACGAGGAAAGAAACGGATCCAGGATGTTCCTCATTTTTTATTTAACACCTTATTTTAACATCCAACAACTCCGTTAGCAAACAGAGCACTTACGTGAGGCAGTTTGAACAATAAATAACAAATTTAAAAAAATAACCTTAAAATACCTGGCAGGAATGTAAACAAATAAAAAAAATAAAGTGCCACAGTGCCGGTAATTTGCTTTTAAGAACGCATCTCACAGTGGTGTACAGTAATTTCAATTAAGGAAATGAACGTTTTTCTTGATGAAAACAAGCATTTCTACCCTTTCAGGTTTGAGCCCGTTTCTTTTGTCATCCAATGAAAAAAAAAAATGATCTCATGCTTTGCTTTCTGCTTCGAACTACTTCCGTGTTCAACTTTGCCGGCAACAGGCAGCCAATAACCAATAGCGTCTCCGCTACAAAGTGATGTCATGCCGCACGCGTTGATGTTGCTGTGTTGAGACAAGAGGTCTGGTCTCACTCTGTGCCAACGCATAGCTATTGATGTGTTAAAAATGAGAATATATTATATAGATATATATCCGATCCCTGATCGGGAGGCAATGCCCGATTCCGATCGAGTCTGAAACCATGTGATCGGGCCCGATTTCCGATCACGTGATCGGATCGGGACATCCCTAGTGTGGATGATGGGACATCAAACAGCTCCTTTTGGCAGCACCTAGGGAATTTGGTTGTGCCCTCCAATTGAATCCAGGCACAAATGTTTGTGAAGCACTGTAATTCAACAGAACATGCACAATATTCTTTTCACTAGTATAAATCTCTAAGGCGAATATGTTCTTGCTTGCAGGTGTCTTTAAACCATACTCTCTCATATGCAGCATACTCTCTCACATGCAGCATCCTTTCCATCATGCACATTGTCCATGCAGTGAAGGTCCGTATGCTCCATATAGTCAACATCATGTGCTACAACTCTGTCATGTGCTTGCTGCACAAGGTATTGAGTTACATTAAAGTGTCTGGACAGAGCTTCCACTCATACATAAACAGAGAGCTTTTGTTCATGTAAAACACACAAAGTGGTATTTGTCACTGTAATGCCTTCTGGGGATGATGTTAGAACCAAGCCAAATTTGCACATTAAATCTCGCCCTAGTAAATTAACTGGGCAGGAAGAGGAGATCAGGAATGAGTGCTCCACTTCCTATCCATCTTCATCCTGACATGACACAGGTTTTGAGAACTTTTCTATGACTGAATGGCCTGTTGCCCCAATTGTGCAAATTGATCGAGAACTTGGTTCAAATGGTAAATGCAATTCTCCCTGTTTAATGACTGAATGGGTAGCTCCTGAATCTACCAGGAAATTAAACTTATTTTCCGTATTGTCAATGGTATGCACGGAAGCTGGGTAGATGGGAAGGCTGAATATTTAAGGAAAGATAAATTTTAATCACCTTGCTGCATTTGGAGGTCATGTAGCTGTCTAATGTTGTCTGTGAGATTAGGCTGGGGTGTATGTTCCTGTATAATGTGAACTACCTGATTGGTTTTGTGTTGTGTGTTACCGCCTCTGTTCTCAGCCACTTCTCCATCCCTCTCCCCCGCCCATCAGTCAGCTTTGCCATACACTCTCCCGCACAGTGTCCTATCTTCCCACAGTTGTAACACACCAGATCAGATCTGTTAACTCTTCTTTCGCCTCTTCCTCTACTATGTCTCCAGTCTAGGCCCATCTTGGCAATAAGTCTCAGTTCATGTGTGGTAGGTCTGAATTCTCTGCAAAAGATCAACAGTCCTTCCCCAAATTTCCTTCCTCCCACTTCATGCACATTAGGGAGGTGTGCCATGCTTTCCTTGATATCTGCCAGAGTCCATGGGTGGTGAACCAGTATACAGTGGTGCTTGAAAGTTTGTGAACCCTTTAGAATTTTCTATATTTCTGCATAAATATGACCTGAAACATCATCAGATTTTCACACAAGTCCTAAAAGTAGATAAAAAGAACCCAGTTAAGCAAATGAGACAAAAATATTATATTTGGTCATTTATTTATTGAGGAAAATGATCCAATATTACATATCTGTGAGTGGCAAAAGTATGTGAACCTCTAGGATTAGCAGTTAATTTGAAGGTGAAATTAGAGTCAGGTGTTTTCAATCAATGGGATGACAATCAGGTGTGAGTGGGCACCCTGTTTTATTTAAAGAACAGGGATCTATCAAAGTCTGAGCTTCACAACATATGTTTGTGGAAGTGTATCATGGCACGAACAAAGGAGATTTCTGAGGACCTCAGAAAAAGCGTTGTTGATGCTCATCAGGCTGGAAAAGGTTACAAAACCATCTCTAAAGAGTTTGGACTCCACCAATCCACAGTCAGACAGATTGTGTACAAATGGAAGAAATTCAAGACCATTGTTACCCTTCCCAGGAGTGGTCGACCAACAAAGATCACTCCAAGAGCAAGGTGTGTAATAGTCGGCAAGGTCATAAAGGACCCCAGGGTATCTTCTAAGCAACTGAAGGCCTCTCTCACATTGGCTAATGTTAATGTTCGTGAGTCCACCATCAGGAGAACACTGAACAACAATGGTGTGCATGACAGGGTTGCAAGGAGAAAGCCACTGCTCTCCAAAAAGAACATTGCTGCTCGTCTGCAGTTTGCTAAAGATCATGTGGACAAGCCAGAAGGCTATTGGAAAAATGTTTTGTGGACGGATGAGACCAAAATAGAACTCTTTGGTTTAAATGAGAAACGTTATGTTTGGAGAAAGGAAAACACTGCATTCCAGCATAAGAACCTTATCCCATCTGTGAAACATGGTGGTGGTAGTATCATGGTTTGGGCCTGTTTTGCTGCATCTGGGCCAGGACGGCTTGCCATCATTGATGGAACAATGAATTCTGAATTATACAAGCGAATTCTCAAGGAAAATGTCAGGACATCTGTCCATGAACTGAATCTCAAGAGAAGGTGGGTCATGCAGCAAGACAACGACCCTAAGCACACAAGTTGTTCTACCAAAGAATGGTTAAAGAAGAATAAAGTTAATGTTTTGGAATGGCCAAGTCAAAGTCCTGACCTTAATCCAATGGAAATGTTGTGGAAGGACCTGAAGTGAGCAGTTCATGTGAGGAAACCCACCAACATCCCAGAGTTGAAGCTGTTCTGTACGGCGGAATGGGATAAAATTCCTCCAAGCCGGTGTGCAGGACTGATTAACAGTTACTGGAAACGTTTAGTTGCAGTTATTGCTGCACAAGGGGGTCACACCAGATACTGAAAGCAAAGGTTCACATACTTTTGCCACTCACAGATATGTAATATTGGATCATTTTCCTCAATAAATAAATGACCAAGTATAATATTTTTGTCTCATTTGTTTAACTGGGTTCTCTTTATCTACTTTTAGGACTTGTGTGAAAATCTGATGATGTTTTATGTCATATTTATGCAGAAATATAGAAAATTCTAAAGGGTTCACAAACTTTCAAGCACTACTGTAGGCCCATCTGTCCCTGCCACTTCCACCATTGGCATGTTCAACGCGTCATCACCATCATCCTTTGGATGTGAGCCTGCTGCATGCTCTCTGTTTCCTTGTCATCAGTGGTGATGGTTCGCTCTGACAAGGTGTCATGGGGTGGTCCTTGTATCTGGGTGGTGGACCTGTGACCTCTGCCAGGTTTGGGTAGAGTGGGCACTGTGCTGGGCATAGATGATGTGAGGACTGGGGCTCCTCCATCTACTACTGGTGGTGTTGTAACAAGAAGTGTTGGGTCATTCTCATCTGGCTGTGGTAGTTGTCGTCTCAGCGGGGAGGAGTTGAGGTCAAGATCAGCCAGCAACTTAAAACACTGAGAAACAGATGAAGGTCTTACCTGCTGTTTTTCTCTCTTATGTGCCTCACTCTGCCATCCAAACGCTTTCCAGTTAACTAAAAATGCCTCTTTTTTATTTTTGTCTAATTCATCCTTCTCTTTCTTGTCTCAAGCCTTTAAGATTTCCAACTGCCTCATACTAAAACTTCCCTTTTCAGGAAACCCATATTCTTTTACCCAGATATCAAACTTGTCAGGAGTGGCGAGCTGAGGTGAGGACCCAAGAGCAGACTCAGAAAACAGGCAATGTAAAGAGAAAACTTCTTTGATGAAGTAGATGGCAGAAAGGTAAAAGGTACAGTAGGGCTCAGGCAAAAATCAGTAGTCAAAAAACAGGCCAGGAGGTCAAAAACACAGAGGAGCAGGTAGACACGATCAGGGACAATAAACAGGACAGAAAAATCTTCACAAAAACTGATGAACACAGGGACAAGGAAAATCCAGGCAGAGGTAGCAAAGGACACAATTCAAAAGAACAGGCAGGCAAAAACAGGGACAAAAAACTGGACAGAAAAACTTGACAAAAAACAAGGAAAAATTTAGGCAGGGGGAATCAAAAAGACAATACCAATGAGCTGAAGTGATGTGAGGAAAGTCTACAAGAGACAGTCTGGCAAATGGAGTAGCTCCAAACAGTTCTTAAAAAGTCCTGGCTGATGGGAGAGGAGCGGTAGCAGGTGTGGGAGTGCCGCTTCAGGAAATAGCCTTCAGCAAGGCAGGACCGAATTCCTGTCCTGGAGCCGGCATGGAAGTCCCACAATCGAAGGCATGGATGGACTAGACCGGACTGTGACAAAACTGTGCTAGAGAGCCTTCCCCATAGTTAACTCTCATGAATGTTATGTTCAGACTATCATATGAACAACCAGAGTGCCTTATCATGTGCCGTGTTGTCTTCGGTGCCTTTGTTATGGCACGAACCCATTTTGCTTCAAATTACTTAACTCTTTGTTACAGAAGGAAACTCTTATTACAATTGTATGCATAGAATCATGAAATTAAACTTACATTCATGGTATATAAAACTTGCACCACCCATACCACGTTAAAAATAGAAACACAAGTGCGCGCACACACACAGCGCCTTGCAGTTGTGTGTGAGAAGAAAGCAAAGAGAGAGAGAGAGTAGACAAAGATACTCTCCGATAGCACACGGTGTATATAGGACGAGCCTGGTGTTCTTATTATCTATGTAGGAACAATTTAACGTGTCATGGGCGATTGTTCAATGACTGAGAGTCAATGGCGGATCTGTCTTTTGCTGGCAACTACCCATCACAAGTTACACCATTCAACCAAACTACCTCTTAACCAACTTGCTTTCATTAGTTTAACAAACTTGCCATAGTTCCATAAGATATACCCGTCGGTATAAATCCTGAGTTTTTCTCAAGAACTAAGGGAAACTTTTAATCCTCGGCCATCGTGGAGGTCGAAGTTCCCAGAACAACTTATCTTAGAAACCCAGTTTCTAGATCATTGACTCCTCACTGATACATCTTTGCCATGACACAGACATTAAACTTCACTGATGATTAATTTCAGTACCCCTTTAATTTTGTAAACTCTAAATAAGGTCAAACAGAATTAGTGGTTCCTACCTATTTATTGGTGGACTGCAGCATTTCCAGTCTCTGGGCAGCTGCAGGGCGCACCACCTCCTCTCTGAAGAATATGAGGTTTGAGGATGGATGTTTGTTTCTCCACGAGCATCCTCCGGTCCGCTTGCCACCCAGAAGACCGCAGAAGTCATGCAGCCCACCCAGGGACGCCAAGATTTGTCGTGGAAAAATTACAAAAACCAACACCAGTCTCATCCTTTTGCAAGAGAAAGAAGGTTTATTGCAGAAACGGACAAGTGATGAGAGTTCGGCACACCCCTCACACTGTCCCTTTGTTCTCAACTCTATATATACTCTTTACGAGATAAAAAGGAGACATTACATCTTTTGTATTGCATCATTGCAATTACATGCCCTGATCACTCGCTGGGAGCGTGATCAGCTCTAAAGCTGATTGGATCTCACCTAATCGCTGTCTCATACACACATCTGCTACATATGTCTGCTACGCACGTAAGGAACATACGATAAACATGTTTTTGAGGCAAAATGTTCTGTCGTTAGTCCTTGAAGACGCAACAATTAGAAAAGAGGAAAATAACAAAACAGTATGACACTAAAATTTACTCTCCAGAAACAAGGTCAAGAACATTGGAGGTGAATGCAAGTTGTTTTATTATGGAGTTGATGGAAAGAGAAGTGGTGTTATTGTTTTGAGGGGAGAGTTGGTCAACAGTGTGACTGATGTGAAGAGGGTGTCAGAGTGATAGGCATGAAGTTGAAGATTCAAGGTGTGGTAATCAATGTTGTGTGCATGTACGCCCCACAGGTTGGATGTGAGAATGAAGAGAGTCTTTCTGGGAAAAGATGGATGAAGTGGTAGAAAGTATACCGAGGTAGGAGCGCATGCTGATAGGAGCAGATTTCAATGGACATGTTGGCGAGGGAAACAGAGGAGATGAGGACGTGATGGGCAGATATGGTGTAAGAGAGAGAAATGTGGAAGGGCAAATGGTGGTTGATTTTTCAAAGAGGATGAATTTTGCAATTGTCAATACATATGTCAAGAAGAAAGAGCAGCACAGGGTGAAGTTTAAGAGTGGAGGAAGATCTACACAGGTGGACTACATACTCTGCAGAAGGGGTAAACTGAACGAGATTGGAGACTGTAAAGTGATGGCAGGGGAGAGTGTAGCTAGACAACATCGAGTAGTCATGTGCAGGCTGAGCTTGAAAGTGAAAAAGGGGAAGTGTGAAATCGTGGAGCCAAAGATTAAGTGGTAGAAACTAAGAGGTTGGACATCAGAAGGAGTTTATTGAAGAAATGAGATAAGCATTGAGTGGTAATGGAAGTCTGCCAGAAGATTGGGATACTACTGCTATACTAGTAAGAGAGGCAGCAAGGAAGGTGCTACGGTGGTCATCGGGAAGGAGGAAGGAAGACAAGGAGACATGGTGGTGGAACAAAGAAGTGCAGGAAATTATAAAAGAGAAGAGGCTAGCAAAGAAGAATTGAGATGATCAGGGAGATGAGGAAAGCAGGCGGTTATACAGAGAGACAAGACAGAAGGCAAAAAGAGCAGTAGCGAAGGCGAAAGCAGATGCATACCAAGAGTTGTACGAAAGACTGGAGACCAAAGGAGAGAAAGACCTGTACAAACTAGCTAGGCAGAGAAACAGGGAAGCGAGGGATGTACAGCAGTTAAGAGTGATGAAAGATGTAAATGGAAATGTGCTGACAAAGAGAGTGTATTAAGAAGGTGAAAAGAGTACTTTGATTATTTATTAAATGAGGAGAATCCAAGAGAGAAAAGGTTAGATTCGTTGGAGACAGCAAATCAGGAAGCAGAGTTGGTTAGTAAGGTTGAAGTGAGGGCAGCCATGAAAAGAATGAAGACTGGGAAAGCAGTTGGACCAGATGGTATCCCAATTGAGGCTTGGAGATGTTTGGGTGAGACAGCTGTGGAGTTCCTAACAAGATTGTTTAATAAGATCCTAGAGAATGAGAAAATGTCAAATGAATGGAGAAAGAGTGTGCTAGTCCCAATATACAAGAATAAGGGAGATGTACAGAGCTGCAGTAATTACAGAAGGATAAAATTGATGAGCCACACCATGAAATTATGGGAAAGGGTATTGGAGGCGAGATTGAGAAGAGAGGTAGCAATCTGTGAACAGCAGTATGGGTTGATGCCAAGGAACAGCACGTCAGATGCAATTTTTGCTTTAAGAATGCTAATGGAGAAGTACAGGGAAGGCCTGAGAAAGCTACATTGTATCTTTGTAGACCTGGAGAAGGCATACGATAGAGTGCTGAGAGATGAGTTATGGTATTGTATGAGAAAGTGTGGAGTGAATGAGAAATATATTAGCGTGGTGCAAGACATGTATGAGAACGGTGAAACAGCAGTGAGGTGTGCAGTTGGAATGACTGAATGGTTCAAGGTGAAGGTGGGACTTCATCAAGGATCTCAGGGATGTGATTTGGGGCTGGTGAAATTATCTGAAAATTTTAGCCAGGGTTCTGGGGTTTTCTGACTTAAAAATTGTACTAAAATGGCAAGCAAACACACAAGAAAAAACTTGTCATGATTAACAAATTCAAGCCAATTTAATGATCAACATGCAACTCTGAGCCCCTATAGTAAATTCAATGATTCTTAACTGACAAAAAGCCAAAACATGAAACCTAAAAATGTCATTCTAAATTAAATCATCTGCATTAGAATATATAGAAAATTGTATAAGGAAAAACAAAATTTATACTTTCAATTACTGTAGAAGTTGAACATACCTAAATGTGCCTTTTCAAACAAACATGATGCAACATAAGAATTCATCCACCATTATTTATTAAACTCTATTGCTCCTGGTAGTCTCCCGGTTTGCTTCTTATGTATGGCAACTTCTAATATTTGATTAAGTTACTGCGCACCCCGTTTAGACAGGGTAACAGGATTGACACAAAAAAATTAGTCATGCATAGACTATTAACCAAAACTGAAATTTTTAAGTAAATATTCTCAGATTCAGTTCATTCTGCCATCCATATAAAAGGTGAGAATATGTAGATCCTTGGCAACAAATAATTTCAATGATAGCTTTTGGGAGCATTTATTTTTGTTATGTGATTAATCACGGTAACAGAACTGACACAAACCTCTGGGACAGGTACAAAAATTAACAAAACATCAAAAAAATATCTTTTCTTAATGGCATTTTCAATTTGTGACATCATATGTCCATTGTGGTTTCCACAGTCTTGTCGTTGAACCAGAAAAAGTTTCAATTCCACCTTTGTCTAACATTAAGAATCATGTCTGAAAAAAGTCTCTTTTCAGTGGGACAGCCATTTTTGCTCATTTTTTACCTTAAAATTTGCTACAAAATACACATTTATGAACCAAAGTAGTCAAATTTTGAAATGCAAGGTAGAACTGATAATGTTTTATCATATGAGACCATAAAAAGGTTTTAGAAATCTCAAAATGTAAACAAAACACGTCCGGACAAAAAAAAATATGTTTTCTGTGAAATTGACTCATATACAGAACTGTACAGTGTTCACTCACTTGAGGATTTTCATACGCAAGAATAAAAATCACTTTTTCACTAAACAACATTCACAAAAAATGTGTTTGCAATTAATTGGGATCCACTGTTTTTATCATTTCAACCGCACATCAGACCCTCGGCCAATTGAAAATGTCTTTCATGCACTTTTCTCCCTCATGAGAATTTTGAAAAGTTGGCAAGTATGTATTATTGACACTAACATTTTAATATTGAATAAACAAATTAAAATTGTGTATAATTTAGGGCTTTGAACCGGTTCAAGGAACGAAAACGAAAACCGGGAACGTTTTCTATTTCACATGGAACAGAAACGAAACCAGAAACTTTATTATTTTTTATGTTCCGGAACAGAAACGCTTCTTAAAAATAATGGTAACCGGTTAATACCGGTTTTTATTTTGTTCCTCAAAGTTTCCGTAGCCTACAAATAAAAAAGTCATTCTTCTCCTGCACAAGTTTCTATGACTCGCTGGGGTTCACTTCCTGTGTGACGTTCGCTGACTGAATGGAGAGAGCGGGAAGGTGGACTACTATCACATCTCCACATCTTAAATAAGAGGTAAATATTGCAGTCTATCGTTATTCAAAAACGTCAATTTCAAACACGATATCAATATATTTGTCCACGTTAATGAGAGGCTTGCGAACATTAAATGACGTTAACTTCTGTTAGGGCGGCACGGTGGTGTAGTGTTTAGTGCTGTCGCCTCACAGCAAGAAGGTCCGGGTTCGAGCCCCGGGGCCGGCGAGGGCCTTTCTGTGTGGAGTTTGCATGTTCTCCCCGTGTCCGCGTGGGTTTCCTCCGGGTGCTCCGGTTTCCCCCACAGTCCAAAGACGTGCAGGTTAGGTTAACTGGTGACTCTAAATTGACCGTAGGTGTGAATGTGAGTGTGAATGGTTGTCTGTGTCTATGTGTCAGCCCTGTGATGACCTGGCAACTTGTCCAGGGTGTACCCCGCCTTTCGCCCGTAGTCAGCTGGGATAGGCTCCAGCTTGCCTGCGACCCTGTAGAAGGATAAAGCGGCTAGAGATAATGAGATGAGATGAGAACTTCTGTTAGCCTATCAATGCATAGGGCCTGACTAGCCTTTGGTAACACACTAAACGAATTATCTTTCATTTTTGGCACTTTTTCTGTTTGTGTAGATGGGAAGACATACTGAGAATCCAAATCGCCAACATGTGAAATAATAATTGTTTTGAATTATTTCTTATCTTATTTAATGAAGGTTGTAATAGAATTAGCCTACATTTGGCTTAAGCTGGATGAGACAGAGACATAATTTTATAGCCATTTGTTAAACAGCTGACAGGGAACGTAATTAACCGTTCCGGGAACGAAATTTTTTTGTTCTAACCGGTTCGGGAATGTCTATTTAATGGTGGAACCCAAAACCGGCAACGTTAAAATTCTGTTTCTGTTCGGAACGAACCAATAGGAAAAAAATTCTGGTTCAAAGCCCTGGTATAATTACCTTACATCCACGCTGTGGGAAAAGTTTTGAGCGAAAATTAAAACTAACTTCGAGTGAAAAAGGTGAAATAATCTGTGATGAAGTTGGCAGAGACTCTGAGGTAAAGTGAGAGGAGGTGGGAGGGGTCAAGCATCACTGCCGCCTCACAGACTCACCTTCCCGGGTTAAACTCCCACCACTCCCCCTCTCTCTAGCTTTTGTTTTGTTTTCACGGAGTAACCATTTTGATTTGTAAACTAGAGCCGTGATTTAAACTGTTTCTTCGGACTAAAACAAACTGAAATAAAAAACGCCCCTTCTTTTCTCCTCAGAAGGTTTAGCCTCCGATGCTAACCTTTTCACCACAGCTTTCATAGCGTGCGCATGCGCATCCAGGAAGCAACAGATGGCACGAGGCCCCGTTGCCACGGCAACCTTCACTGATAAAAATTTCCTGCTTGATCTACTTAAACTTAAGGCAAATTTTTGCATCAAATTATTATGTAGGTCAAACAAGGGTACTTGTTGTATAAACAATTTAATTTTTTGGACACAAAAGATAAATGTTCAAGTAAAGTCAACTTAATTTTAGCAATTCTCCAGTCGTTTTTTTGAGAGTGTTATCTACTTGATTTTAAGAGTTTGAATTATCCATTTTTAATTGAAACCTACTTAATTTTCTTAATTTCAATATTACTTACTTGAAGTGGGATCTACTTGTTTTTCCAAATGTGTTAGTGTCATTTTAAAGTTAAATTTACTCACATTTCCTAGTTATCAACTGCATATTTCCTATACTGAAAATATCAACTCAAATAGTTATTTCATTAGGAGAGATCATACCATGGGAAACATAAGTACACTCAGCAAATTATGTGGCAATCCATCCATTACATATGCTGTGTACAAGTCAAATGATTGGGCTGAGGATGGCGCTAGAGGAAAGGTCATAAGGTCACCATAACCAAAAGAAATTTTCCCTTGAGAAGCATGAATGATCATCAAACATGGAGAATTTAGTTATTACAGTCTGGGATTTAAAAACATTTTGGTCTTAAGATAATCAAAATGAACATGGTTCAAAGCATAGAATGTAGTCTTAGAGGAAAGGCCATAAAGTCACCAAAATTTAAAGGATTTATTGTCCAGGCATCATGAATGTGTTCACTAAATTATATGACAATCCATTCATTATGTGTCAAGATATGCTGCCATGGAGTTGAAGTGTTGAAAATACAGATGGACAAGGTCTCGACACTGTCTGCCAACTGGGCAATAATGGTATGTACTCTGAACAATACCCATGAGTCCAACAGTGGGTATAAATATTTGTTTAACTAGTATTTCAAAAGATTTTGAAATTTAATTCAACCCAACACAACTTGAAATAAGGTCGCATTTTGAATTGAGTTAAATACAATCAGGCAATCAACTGTACCGGATCTTCTCTATAAAAGTAACATCTTACACCTGAACAGTCACAGTCCTTCAAATGGACTTAAAATCCTGAAAAAAAAAACACAGGCTCGCAAACATGATCCCCATATGAAAATATAGGTGACAATGATTTGTCCGTGCTGACCAGAGCTGAATTTTATGCCATTGAAAGTGCAAAGAATTGACAGAATTCAACACTAGTGAATACAATGCGTGGCCCAAATAAACCAACAACAGCATCAAAAATATCAAAATGTAACCTGAGAAAGTGCACTGGAACCTGAGACATTGCAATGTTAACACCAACAACTGTAAACTCACTCAAACGCTCTGCCTTCAACGAAGTCTGTATGGCTTTTAGACAAGTAATCTGACCTTCAGATCATGAACTTTAGAGGACATTGTTTTGTTCATATCCTCCAGCTCTAGGAAGATCTTCTCAAAGACCTCAAAGGTGTATTTCAGTTTCTTAGGGTAGCTTAGTTCCATGGCATAGATGAGGCCCATCAGGTAGGCACAAGCATGTGCCACATCAGGAATACCAAAAAGGACCTCTACTCCCTCGATAGCTATTCCAGCTTGTTTGTGAAGACCATCATCCCTGGCTTTGCTGACCACAAAGATGTTGAGGACAAATGTAGCAAGGGCCTCTTGGATTGCTGCAGCATCATTGTCATCAACAGCCTGTGAAATATACCAGAGAAAACAAAATCAGCTTCTAATATAGAAATTTAAAGGATGCTTATAGCCATCCTTGCTCTATCCTCACACAGAAGATCTGATTGATATTATGTGGTTGCTTTGTTTGAGCAATAGTGTAGCTTATTAAAGGTGCCTACAGTTATTACCGAATGCCATTTAAGGCCGTTTTTTAGACAATTGAAGACCTATTGTTGGAACATCCTTTTCTCGTTAATTTAATCATTGCAGCTATGTATACAAAGTAGTGTATATTTGGTACAGTAAAGAGATAAGAAAAAAGCCTTATTAACTACTTGTAGACAATTCTATAACCATTGCAGTTTAGACGAGAAAGCAAGTGCAACTGTAATTGCTTTTTTTAAAACCACAGAACCTGAAAAAAGTTAAGTACAAGAATTTTCTTTGATTTCTCTTTAGATGTTAAAGTATGACAGGGGAGTATTACAGGAACTGGGTTAATCTGCAATATGTATTTCGCCCATGGGTAAGTCTAGAATATAGGCACCTTTCCCATATTATGGAGACCAGGGCATTGTCCAAAAGCCAGGCCTGGGAGGGGGGCTCATAGATGAGTACCTCATGGTCAAAGTCATCTTGGGGTCCAGTCACACCAAGCCTGACATTGCTGACCCTTAGCTTGGTAATGTGTAAACATATTTTTATTATGTATGTTTACAATCTGCAGAATCTAAAAGTATAAAATCAATCCTGTTTTGTGAATACATAAATCTAAAAATAGTGCTCACTTGCTTGTTTCCAGCAGTTACCTAGTACATCCTACTGTATTGTACATATTAATTTTCCAAAAATTATAATTGTTTATCAGTGGTTTTGAACCTAAAGATTTTAAGTATGCCTGTTAATTAATACTAGAGTAGTATTTACTACTATACTATATAAGATAAGTTGCAAAATAGTCTCACACAGAGAGTAGAGTAAATCAGTAAGAGCAAATGCAAAGGTATATTTTCTTTACCTGGTAGTCTTTGATTAACTCCTCTGTCTTTTCACCAAGGTAGAGAATGAGGCCTCTGATTACAACCTCTCTTCGGAACTCAATGCTGTGGTCCTACAAAAATATGTAATATGACATTATGTTAAATACAGATATCAAAATTCTGCTACATAAAACTAACTTCTATACTATTGTAAGTACATGCCTCATTTAACAGGTCAATGGTCTCATCAAGTTTCTTCCCAGTGGCTCCTCCTTTCCTCCTGTACAGGCTCAACAGTTTGGGCATGTATTGGTCCAACTTCCCCAGGAATGTGGACTGTAGTGGCTTTAATGTTATCCTACGGAATTCCTCCTCAATCTGAGAGAAAGACCAAGAGTGAGATTGAGAAACATCACAAGATACAGAAAGAAAACCATTACAAAGACACAAGTAGAGAAACAGAATAAAAACTACACTGAAAGTGACATTTGGGTGGTACCAAGTTTTACAGGGGATCCTGCACTGGATGTGTCAGTTAAAGAACATGATTTGTGCTTATCTTAATTAGCCGCTTGGTTTCAGTATATGCAACACTCAATAGTGAGTGCTCTCTGTAACAAGGGAGTGGTTGCTATTCCACAGGTAATTAACTTTTTTCCCCCTCACAGCTTCATCAGGTAAGGATACTCCTCATTTTCTCCATAAGAGGTGATCAGGTAAGTACACTTTTGACTTCATTCTCACAGCTTCATAAAATAAACATTCTGCTTTTTAGTCTTTACAAGTATTTAAGTCAGCATGTTTTTTTGTAGATTTTTAGTTTTAGCTTAAGCCAAGCTGAAAAGCAAGGGCTCCCTTTGACGCAGACACAAGGAGCCTTGTATATGTCAGCACTAAACCTCTACCTCCAGCTATGCCACTTACAACTCACTGGTGCCATAGGGAGTAACAAAAGCATTCTTAACAATAAGTTTTGAACAGGAGGACATGTGACTTTTACTTGGCAAAGTGTCACATAGGTTACAGGACAAGGGCAGTGATACTGTCAAACAAGGCAACAATGATGAATTCAACATATAGATATTCAATTTGAAACTGCCACAAGCACCCTATATTAGAGAAGACAATTAATGTTATGTTCAACATACATGGGAAACCTCAAACAGGGCAGGCCATCGAGCTTTGAGATCAATCACAGGTGGTTTCTTGAGGATTACATCATTTCGACGCAGTGAGAAGGTTTTTGCCATCTTCTCATTGATGAGTTTGTTGTTGTCTCTCTTCTTGTACTCATAGAGAAGCTCCACTCTCTCCTTTTCAAGGGTTGCATCAGTTTCACCTTGAGGATGAGGTGGGAGGTAGTTTACCTCAGATTTCTTTGCCTTTTTTAAGCTTTTTGCTGGAGTTCCATCTGCAGGGGATTTTCTCTTCAGACAGTTAACATTTAGCTCTGGTAGTCCAAGGTGTCTCACCTTTGCTCTGTAATTGCCAAGCTTGTACTTCAGGCTGTTGTGCCAACTATATAAGCCATTGAAGGACACTGGGTCCCTCAAACACGGGTGCTTTGTAACCAGGGCCTCAGCAACCTGCTCCCTTTGGGCTTGTGAGGGATAGGCAGTATAGACAAAGATACTTTCTGCTAGTTTGTTCAGAATGTCAGATTTTACTGCAGGATTGTTGAGTGGGGTGCCATCCTTTCGGTAAGCTTCATTTGCAGCTTGTAGAACAAGCTCAGTGTCAAGGGAGAAGGTAGGTATCTCAAACTGAGCTGGCCAAGACACCGAACGCAGGGAGGAAGTGCTCTCTGGAGAAGAGAGGATTATGGTATCATTGGATGCAATGGAACTGGAACCAACATCTTCCTCGGTGCAACTGCTATCAAAGCTCTCTTGGGGTCCTTTAATATTCAAAGAATCCTCCAATGTTAAGGTGACCACTGGCTCAGCAAAAACCACCTTGACAGTGTCTTTGTCCTTGATTTCATTAGTTTCAAGGAGAGTGAAAAACTGACCATCAAAATCTTGGTCCTGGAACTGTATACTAAATTCTTGTTCAATTGTGAATGTCTCTTGCATGATATGCTTCAATTCCTCCACAGTCTGAGGGATACCTAAGGGCAAGGAAAGCTTGCAGATTGCTTCTTGCAGTATGACTCGAAGTTTGGCAGACATGATGATTCTATAGAAGGAAAAAACGTGTTATGTTGAATTTTGGCATGCAAATAATTGAATTACATCCTATTACAAAGAGATGCATAAAAATTCAATTTTTAAGATTAGTGTTGAAGTGCAGTGACCAGTATACAGAGCAGGAGGCATTCTCCGGTACTATAAGTGAATAATGGACTTTACAGAGTTTCATATTCAACAGAAGTGACTTTTCAGTGTAATTAAATGGTAAGCTCGCGTAAGTGTATAACCATAATTCATTTCAATGCAGCAGTTTCAGGATTTTTTTCTGTGCTGTCCATCATTAAAATTACCCCGTGTTTGTCTACACTCACATGTACACACATTCTTATGAGATTAAGATCTTTAGTTTACAAGATTCCACCTGTTTTAAAATCAGTCTCGACACACTTGACAATGGCTTGACCTTTAGTTGTAACTTATAGTTATCAGTGTTTGCTTCATTTCCATCTCATACCAACATATGCACACATCAATCTGACCACAAGTAAAATGAAATTATGGGGAGTAATACCTAATCCTGGATGGGAATGTGACGCTTCAAGGTGACAAATCGCTTTCCTGCAACAGTGTATGCTGCAAGAGGGTAAGAGTCTGTTAATTCCTGTTGCTCGAGGACTGTCACTTGTCTTGTGGATTCCAGTTCAAAAGCCCTAAGATGCTCACTGTACCATGAATGTAGACACTTGACAGCAAATACAGGCTGGCCATGCAAAATGAGGACTAGATTTAGTTCAACAAAATCCGGAAGCCCTCCAGTGCATCCATGGGGCAAGATCATTCCCACTGAGTAACTGGTGCCATGGCAGGTTACTGTATTAGCTACCTGAATACATGTCTCTCCAGGAAACCTTCTTTGTACTGCTTCCTGTATGTTTTCCTTGAGGACATCCACAGGCACCGTGGACAGATTTGAGACACTTAGGGCAGGTTTCAGTATGTCTGTGCCATGCAGATGGTAAGCCAGCATGAACTGATGCTTCACAGCAAGAGACAGTAAAATGTTGCGAAAACAGCTGGTATGTCGAACAACTCGCTTAAAAAAGCTATGCTTTGCTTCAAAGCGCATTGTCCACATAGCTACAAGCGGCCCAAAAGCCTTGATTAGTTGTGGATAATGCTCAAGAAAATGATGCTTCGGCAGAAGTTTTGCCTCTGGAAAAACCTGCCTGTATCTATGCCTGTGTTCAGATATCTTGGTGTCAAGGTATCTAATTGTGTCATCTGTGTGAAATGGAGAAGCCACTAGTTCAACAATGTCTTTAAGGTCCATTAGAAGATGCCATGCTGGTTCACTCTCTGGCACTTTGAAACCAATGATGAGAGAGATCAGACGCAATAAAGTCCAATTTTCATGAGCGTTTCCACCTACGCTCTTCCGGGTGGCAAAGTTCAGTGGGATAGGCTGTGGGCTGTCAGTCTTGTCAGTCTAGTTATAGGGAAATTGTCTGATTAGGTCATTGAGTTGAAATAAAGTTAAGTATTTTTTCTTAATCAGAACATTGAAGCACAATGCCAGTTCCAAAGGTATTATTCCCTCGAACAGGTCGTGAAGTACGTCCGGTGGGTATCCTGACAAAACATCAAAATATTTTAATCTATTAGTTAAGGCACACTGCCTTTTCACACCAAAGCAGTGAGTGAGAGTGGGACTTCCTGAAACTGCTTGTGCATGAAGAGAATGTTCTTGCTTTGTTCTGGCTCGGAAGGATCCAGTTCTTACTTCTTTTCCCTGAAACTCTGAGAGCTCTCCTAAACAAAACCTGCAGACATGAGATCAGGAGAAGTTTTCCAAAAAGCCACCGATTGAATGGGCACCTAAATTGTCAGCTACAACACTAACTACTGTGCCCTTGATTTTCTTTCCAAACACAGGAATAAAGAGCCCCTCCTCTTCCAACTGGACAAGGTCTTTTAACAGTGGCTCTAGCACTGCCTCATAACCATACTTCTTTATGTCCACAGCCTTGCAAAGCACAGCTACATAGATAGACTTCAGTGTAGCACGAAACTGTGGTGGAACGTTTGCCAACACCCAATACACTGCAGTAATCTTGTGTTTTTTTCTAGATGTTCCCAGTGGATTGCAAACCTCAAAATCATCAATGTAGAGAAGAAGAGAGTTATTTCTTCAGCGGATAAAAGTGCATTTTCTCTAAAATGTGTTCCATCACGAAATGATTCATATCGACCCTCATGAGTGTTGTGTGAAGAGTTGAAGGCTTTTTCCTGGATGTCTTTGAGACTTAATATCTGTGACAGTGACTGCAGAATGGGAACATACTGTAAGGTGCGACCTTCCTTCCTGTCCAGAATGTATTCAACAGGTTCGACAACACAAAATGTCTTCTTAAAAAACTCCTGTCTTTTGTAAGATGTGGCAAGAGGACCATCAGATCTTAAAGCTGTGCTAATGGGGCTGGACTCAGTCAACTGTTTGACTAAATCAGAGACAACTAGGTCATCAAGCACACAGTCATGTTTCCTTAAACATGAGTTTATAGTCTTTCTTATGCCAGGACCTGACACTGAAGAGGATATAAATTGGAGCTCTGCTACTACTTCAGTAATGCATTTGCTTGGCACATTATATATGCTCTCCAATTTTAATAAAAGGTGGCCTAACTTCAGTTCAATTTCTTCTTCTTTCAATTCTTCAGCTTCGTACTCTTCATATGCCCCCGAGTATGCGTCAGAGCCACATGCTTCAGCAATATCTTCAGTAATATTTAACCGATCTCTATACTTATGTACAATTTCTGCCCGAAAGTCATTTGAAGAATGCGCTGTGTGTTGTCGGGATCTGTGTGATGCAAATGTTCCATACACATTCGTGTAAAAATCACACTGTCTAAAGACACAGTTCACTGTTTCATTTTTCTTAAGATGAACTCCAAGATGTTTGAAGAAATCCTTCTCAGTGGAAAAACAAGAACTGCAAAGTTCACAATTGAAACAAAAGATTTCTGGTGTTGATTTGTTAGCAGAATGTTTCCTTGACAAATGTGATTTCAGTGTATTCCAGGTTTTGAAGGAGCAGAGGCAATCAGCATGTAAACAGGGAAGAAATTCACTGTGGTCATGCCTCAACCTGTAATGGCTCAAAAGTTCATTTGTTCCAAGGGCAACAAAGTTGCAGATCTTGCAAATCCATCCCATAAAGGACAGATGCTAGACTCAAGTGTGTCTGGACCCTGAAGGACGAGCAAATTCTGTGGTCTCTCTGGGGGAGGTCAGGTGGGACTCAGCTGGGAGATTTGTCATCTATGTGATTCCAGATTATAGTCAGTAGCTTGGCTTCTCGTAAGCGGTGTTCAACTCTCCGTCTGCTTGTCCATGAATCCTCAAAAGTCTTCAAAAAAAAAAAAGTCACAAAACTTGTTATTCTAGCTGGTTAATCATTTCCAATCTTAAACAACTCATACTAGTGTATAAGGCAAGACCACTGTGAATTTTGTCCCTGTTTAGATGTTAACCCTACTACTTCAAAACCTGAAATGCCCACAAATCAAAGAAATGTTCAACTAATAAGTCAACACCATAAGTCATTTGTTTCGATTGTGAACTTTGCAGTTCTTGTTTCTCCACTGAGATGGATTACTTCAAATATATTGGAGATCAGTGTGATTTTTACACAAATGTAAATTCAACATTTGCATCAGACAGATCCTTACAACACACAGCACATTCTTGGAGTAACTTTGGGTCACAAATTATACTTATGTATGGAGATTACAGAGGATATTGCTGAGGCATAAAAGTGTTCAAGAGTTATGTCTGTTTATGAGAGTGTTTAAGAATTAGAAGAATAAACAAAGCTTAAATTGGGCTACCTTTAAGCATAGCTTTATTCCCATAGCCTTCTTCAGCTAAGAATTGTGCATGTTTGCCTTCACAGATAATGAAATCTGCATGGTTTTCTTTCTTTCATGGTTTTCTGCTTAGTTTCAGCATATGCCAGGCTGAGCAGCAAGGGCTACCTCTGAAACAGACATGGAGTCCTCATTATTCAGGCTGGTATATGCATTCACTAAGCAGCTACCTCCAACTCTCTCACTGGTGCACTCAGGAGTTAACAACAAATGCACCCAAAACACTTGACTCTTAAACAGAAAGACAGGTGACCTTCAAATGGCAAAAGTAAACTAATTGCTATCATGGGATCAACAAAAATGGATTACCAAGGCAACACATGGCAGGACTTATTTTACGTTCATCTGATGGCAAACTCTGCCCAGCCAGCAACACACTGTGTATACACTATGCAAATAAAGTTGACATAAAGTTAAATTAAGTCATGCCATTTTTGATCAATGGGTGAACTACACTTATAAAATATATTTTACTACATTTTTGACAGGTCATTTCAATCTGTTCAGTGAAATGCAGAAAACAAATTGGAATAGAAATTTACACCCAAAACAATACCAACTGTTTTTTGGCCTATGGATTAACTGAATGATTGTAAGTTTTGCTCCGCTTTTCCTATTACAATTAACCATGTGTACATACCTTCATCCAGTGTACTTGAGTAGACAGAATCACCTGGTAAAAGATACAATGTTGTAATTAGTAACTGACAATTACAAGAAACCAAAAGCAGAGCAGATAATTCCTTTTTTAAGTAACAGAAAACTAGCTTCACTTTCCCAACTATAATTAACCTAGAGATCGTACACACTTTAATCAAGTATGACCTCAAAATTTAGACAAATCCATTAAGGATAAAATTACCCAGATACAAACTGACCAGTGCAAATAAAACATTGCAGATAATAAACTAATATTTTAAAAAACATAAATACAGCCTTACCTACACTGTTCCCACTGGGAATTCTTAAGTCATTGAAGCAATATACTACATCATAATTCATTAACATAAATACTTTTCTAGAAAACTTTTATTAACTTCCAAATCCTTTCAATGTAGAAAAGGCCATCAAATCACTATACTGCGTTATTCAAATTTACAAGGCTACAAGGCAAAAAACTTAACTAACTTAATAACATGCAGATCCACTTTTATGTCTTATGCGTTTATTTAATTATTTTTAAACACGCCATCATTCCGTCTATCCAGAAAGTTTTATGTATGGATGGATGTACAACAGCCGATTTATTCATCACGCATTATGTCTGACTTTGGTTACTCCTAACATATCGGCTATGGAGTTAATCTGCAAATGCTCCGGTTCACGATGAGACCGGGTTTACACTTGGCGGGATAACTTTTTAGCCACGCACCAATGTTTGCTTAAATTTACACAACAGCACTTAGTTTACAGCCCTGTGTAAACCTTATCTTCTAACTACACCACGGCCCTTCGTTTATAACAACGTGTCAACATTAGCTTCAATTTAGACGCAACTATTTTACAGCCACTTGCTAACGTGAGTTAGCAGTTACACTGCCACTAGTGTAAAGCGGTTGCTTATGTTATCCTCAGGTCACTAGAAAACCCTCCGGTTTATACATTTTTTATCTTAACAACAACAAACCAGTATCTAACCAGCTACTTTGCTAACTTCATTCTTACCTTGAAGTTCAGTCGGGGTGCTCCGCTCAGCTCCTCTCGGCTCCACTTCAGCTCTAACGTCTTCTGTTTGCCCGGTAAAGGAAGACTCTAGAACTTGAAGCTCCTCCCACTTCACGATCAAATTAAAACAGTAGCTACAACAAGGGCTTTGTTTGTTGTGTGGGTGAACATAAGAAGATTGCCTGGGATTATGAGGATACATCTTTTTAAGAAAAGAAATTGTAATGTCGCCTGTTTTGAACAAAACTTTTAAATCTAAAAACAAGATATATTAATGTAAAGATAAAAATTTAACTTTGTATTGTCAACATCACAGATTTAATTATGTTACATTTACACCTGCTCAGGTTTATTTTTTTCAGTGTTCGTCACCCCGCGAAAACATACCCAACTGTCGCACGTGCAGTGACACCATCACCACTCGCAGGTTTATTATGGGGAAAGAAATGAGCTGGGTTGTTTTTTTCTTCTTCCCCATGTTTATTTACTTTAAAAACACACACACACCAAACTGATGATCAGGTGCATCTTTACGCTTGATCACGGAGGCTGCCATCTTTCAACTCTTTGTTTGAAGCGAGCTTACGTACAGCTATCTAACAAGCGTGTTCATTGGTTGTTACAGAGCGATGGGCCAATCACGTACCTTGTTTCATCTCAATGATGGAATTACTGAAAGTCAGAACGAATAGGATATGAATGCAGATTTTTGAGCGAAAAATCAGAAAATAAATTTTTTTCAAATTTTGGGGTGAAAAAAGCGGAATTCCGCAAATTCGCGGAAAAATCACATCCCTGGGATCTGCTTTGAGTCCTTTCTTGTTTGCCATAGTGATGGATAGCTTGACGGATGAAGTGAGGCAAGAGTCACCATGGAACATGATGTTTGTGGATGATATTGTGAAATGTGGTGAAAGTAGAAAGGAGATTCAGTTGGGTTTGGAGAGATGGAGGTATGCATTGCAATGAAGAGGAATGAAGGTGAGCAGTAGCAAAACAGAATACATGTGCATCAATGAGAATAGGGATGAGAGTGTAGTGAAGATGCAAGGAGTAGACGTAAAGTAAGTTGGTGAATTCAAGTATCTGGGGTCAACTGTGTAGGAAAATGGGGGCTGTGATAGTGAGCTGAGAAAGAGAGTGCAGGCAGGGTGGAGCAGTTGGAGAAGGATTTTGGAAGTCATTTGTGATGGGAAAGTCCCAGCTAAAGTGAAAGGTAAGACGTATAAGACAGTAGTGAGACCAGCTATGATGGATGGATTGGAGACAGTAGCCTTAGCGAAGAGACAGGAGGCAAAGTTGGAGGTGGCGGAGTTGAAGATGTTAAGGTTTGCGATGGGAGTGACAAGGTTGGACAGAATAAGGAATGAGCACATCAGAGGGACAGCACATGTAGAGAGCTTGGGAATTAAGCTAAGCGAGATGAGACTGAGATGGTATGGGCACATCCTGAGAAGAGATGCAAAGCATGTTGGAAGGAGAATGTTGAGGATGGAGCTGCCAGGCACACAAAAACAAGGAAGGCCAAACAGGAGATACATGGATGTGGTGAGAGGACATGAAAGTGGCAGGTGTGGTAGAGAAGGATGTGGAAGATGGGGAGCAACTGAGACGAAAGATCTGCTGTGGCGACCCCTAATTGGGAGCAGCCAGAAGAAGAAGATCTGTCCAAGGAATGCTTTTAAAAATTACAAGAATTATCCAAAATTAGGCAGGTGTCTGTCTGTCAAAAATTATAAGAGCTATTTTCAAAAAGACATTTAACCAATAACCAACTTCAAAAGTTGGAAATTTCTTTGGTTTAAAAAAAAAAGCTTAAGATGTCATTAAAAAAATATGTCTGGGAAGGTTCTCAGTCATCCAGGTAATCATAAATCAAAGGTACTAAAGAAGGAAACTGGATTTGCTTGAAATTCTTGAAGATGTTTTCCCTCTCATCTGAAAGCCTTCTTCAGTTCTGTCTGACTAGTGGGGAGTTCCAGGTATTTATCCTCTAGTGGACCAAAAGCAACCCTAAGGAGAGTTGTTGAGGTCACATGGGTTGAGATCTCACCTAGCCAACATCCTGGTTCCTCTTGTCGGAAACATGCCACATCACATCAGTCACTCCCAAGATTTTGCCACTAAAGTTGCAGACCTAAAGCGAAACTCAGATGAAACCATGGTTTCCTACAATGTCACTTCTCTTTTCACCTGCATTCCCACCACAGAAGCAGTTGAATTGGTGAGGAAACTGCTTTTTCAAGACCGTACCTTACTGGACAGAGCGAACCTTGCTACGGACCACATTTGTACCCTGCTTGACCTCCGCCTGACCACCACCTATTTCCAGTTCAACAAATGTTTCTACAGACAAGCATGGATGCACCATGGGCTCACCGGTGTCCCTGATAGTGGCCAATCTATACATGGAGGAAGTGGAAAACAAAGCCTTGACCACTTTTTCAGGAGTCACTCCCAGTCTTCACAGAGCACATCAATGCAATGGATATCAACATCAAATTCACTTGGGAGGACATCAGTGGAAACAACCTAGCCTTTTTGGACTGCAGTGTGCATATCAAAGGCAAAGCCTTAGCATCGAGGTCTACCAGAAACCCCCACACACAGACCAGTACCTGCTGTTTGACTTTCACCACCCACTGGAACAAATTGGGGGTCATTAGGACCTTACATCACAGGGCTCAGAACATTCCTACAATTGTAGAGAAAAAAGAGAAGGAGCAAAAACACATCAAGGAAACACTTCAGTAGTGTAGGTGTCCCAACTGGGCTTTCATCAAGACCAGGAAAAAAAAAAAACACATAATGGACAGGGAAGAAAACAGCAACAAACACAAGAACATTGTCATTCCCTACATTTCTGGACTGTCTGAGAAACTCAGGAGGATCTTTTACAAACACAACATCCCTGTCCACTTCAGACCCAGTAACACTCTGAGGCTGACATTGGTCCACACTAAGGACAGAATACCCAGATACAAACAGGACAACATAATGTATGCAATTCAATGCAGTTAAGAATGCACAGACCTATACATTAGGGGAAATGAAACAACTGCTTTACAAGTGCATGGCTCAACACAGGACAGCCAATTCATCAGGCCAGGACTTTGCAGTCTATCTTCATCTCAATAACAAAGGACCCTTGTTTCAGGACTGCAATGTATGCATTTTAAGGCCAATTTATGCTGACAACCCAGTCCTCGCAGATAGCGTCGCAGACAGTGTCTGCGTAGCCCCCCACCTTCGCAGACGCTCTGCGCGCACCTCCCAAAAATTGTGACCACCGCAGAAGCCTCGCAGACAGCGTCGCAGACAAGAGGGCTCTGATTGGTCCACTCTACATCCGCTGTACACGCACTTCTGCTTCCCTACTTTCCCGGTTTGGTTTGTTTTCACGACCGGCATTTTTAAAAACACGAGCGAAGATGGAGCAGCACAAAGAGCGGTTGATTGAGGAAGTGAGGAAGTACGTACATCTATACGACTCCAGTTCTAGTCATTATAAAAAAAAAGTTCTAGTCATTATAAGTAACCGGAGGATAAACACTCCACTAACCACACCCACCAACTACTCCTAGCGACTTCGCGCCCCCTTGCGTTGTGCTGGTGAATAACACCGCGCACGCCTATACTCCCCGCTCAACGATAAATTACAACTGTCTGCAAAAAGCTGTCTGCGAAAGCCTTGTCGCAAGAGCATGCAGAGGCCTTTAACCAGAGAAGACTGGTGGTTTGAAAGAGGAGTAAAAGAAACCATCTTCATCAACCTGGAACAACCATTGCTGAACAGAGTTGGTGGTCTGAGACACCACTTATCAGCCACCTACAATGCAGTCCTTGGCACACTTCCCAGAAAACTGAATACACATCCACACCAAGATTCAGCTGACTTCAATGACTCACATGATGGCAAAGAAAGCCAACAACCCACAGATCATCCTAACATACCTCTAGGCTGCTAACACTGTTCACACCTGGCCTCCAGTGACCCTAACACCTACAGGATGACTGAGTGTCAGTGACCCCTGTGACGTCAATGACTCTCCTTCAGGTTGCTTTTGGTCCACTAGAGGATAAATACCTGAAACTCTCCACTCGTCAGACAGAACTGAAGAAGCCTTTTTGATGAGAGGTGAAACATCTTCAAGAATTTCAAGCAAGTCCAGTTGCCTTCTTTAGCACCTACCGTTCAAAAACAGCAATTAAACTAAGGTGAACTCCTACAAAATTGAAAGTAATCTCTTAAACTGGTGAGACCTCTTTAAAAGACAAATTTAAATTAACTTCCAAACTTTGAAACTTGCCTAAACTTGGGTAAACTATGCTATAATGTCTAATTTACAATGTCTACTCAAGAAAGCCTTTAAAAATTTACTTGTTTGTGTGTTTTAAGCTAACAAAAAAACAACAACTCTGAAATAAGGCAGCATTTCAAGAAAAAAAAAGAGAACAATAAAGAATGCCCATGAACTTAAGCAACAAATTTAAGATGACAAACTAAAGAGACACCTTGAAAATAAATGCATGTTTAGATCTGCAACTTCAAAATTGCATAGATTTGGGAAAACATTGAAATGACTGCTGCTGCTATCCAGTTTTACGTCATGGTTCCACCTCTGGGTGGGTTAGATTTTTACAGCAGCCTTCCATTTTCCACGATTCTGTGCGTCAGCTGCCAAAAGACCGTATTTCTTGAGATCGCTATTGACACCCTCTAACCAGGTTTTTTTGGGGTAGCCCCTAGGTTTTCACCCACACACATCAAGATCAACAACCCTGGAAATCCAAGCAGCACTGCAGCGAACATGTCCATACCACCTCAAGCATCTTACAGCAATGGCTGTGTTGGTATCAGTGAGGTGGTGCTTTCCTACCGGGGAGGAAGTTGGAATGTTGGCGTTTCCCTGCCCACCGCATACCCATCTAAGCATGGAGTGCTCATTCCTTTCTATATGATACAGGTTGGCCAGCACTCACTGGCATAGAGTTTTGTGCTTCGTACACGAGTTGTAAACAGAGCCCCGGGTCTTTAGGGAAAGGCTTTTGCTTGTCAAGATGGGGAGTAGCTCACAGAATTTCCCCCAAGCAGTTTGGACTCGAGTGATAGTGGCATCTTCACAACCACCTCCTGCTGATATTGAGTCTCCCAGGTAACAAAAGGAGTCAACCACCTCTAGTTTGTGGTTGTCTGCCATAACATGGTTGAATGGTCTACCATCAACAGAGCTGGCAGTACCAAGGCAACGACTGCATCTGAAGTCAGGGTCAGAAGTGTCTGCCAGAGATGCCAGAGCAATTTTTATGGATTCAAAGTTTGCAACCACAGCAGAAAATAGAATTTGCTCCCACATCTTTCCTACAGACACCACATGGGTGCTTGCCAGAATCCTTCAGAGAGCCTAACTTAGTGCCAGAAATCATTAGCTTGGTCTTTGTCGTACAGTGGTGCTTGAAAGTTTGTGAACCCTTTAGAATTTTCTATATTTCTGCATAAATATGACCTAAAACAACATCAGATTTTCATACAAGTCTTAAAAGTAGATAAAGAGGACCCAGTTAAACAAATGAGACAAAAAATATTATACTTGGTCATTTATTTATTGAGGAAAATGATCCAATATTACATATCTGTGAGTGGCAAAAGTATGTGAACCTTGGCTTTCAGTATCTGGTGTAGTAGTCCCTTGTGCAGCAATAACTGCAAATAAATGTTTCCAGTAACTGTTGATCAGTCCTGCACACTAGCTTAGAGGAATTTTAGCCCATTCCTCCGTACAGAACAGCTTCAACTCTGGGATGTTCATGGGTTTCCTCACATGAATTGCTCACTTCAGGTCCTTCCATAACATTTTGATTGAATTAAGGTCAGGACTTTGGCTTGGCCATTCCAAAACATTAATTTTATTCTTCTTTAACCATTCTTTGGTAGAATGACTTGTGTGCTTAGGGTCGTTGTCTTGCTGCATGACCCACCTTCTCTTGAGATTCAGTTCATGGACAGATGTCCTGACATTTTCCTTTAGAATTCACTGGTATAATTCAGAATTCATTGTTCCATTAATGATGGCAAGCCATGCTGGCCCAGATGAAGCAAACCAGGCCCAAACCATGATACTACCACCACCATGTTTCACAGATGGGATAAGGTTCTTATGCTGGAATGCAGCGTTTTCCTTTCCCCAAACATAATGCTTCCCATTTAAAACAAAAAGTTCTATTTTGGTCTCATCCATCCACAAAACATTTTTCCAATAGCCTTCTGGATTGTCCACGTGATGTTTAGCAAACTGCAGATGAACAGCAATGTTCTTTTTGGAAAGCAGTGACTTTCTCCTTGCAACCCCGCCATGCACACCATTGTTGTTCAGTGTTCTCCTGATGGTGGACTCATAAACATTAACATTAGCCAATTTCAGCAAGGCCTTCAATTGCTTAGAAGTTACCCTGGGGTCCTTTGTGGCCTTTCTGACTATTATATGCCTTGCTCTTGGAGTGATCTTTGTTGGTCGACCACTCCTGGGGAGGGTAACAGTGGTATTGAATTTCCTCCATTTGTACACAATCTGTCTGACTGTGGATTGTTGGAGTTCAAACTCTTTAGAGATGGTTTTGTAACCTTTTCCAGCCTGATGAGCATCAACAACACTTTTTCTGAGGTCCTCAGAAATCTCCTTTGTTCGTGCCATGATACACTTCCACAAACATGTGTTGTGAAGATCAGACTTTGATAGATCCCTGTTCCTTACATAAAACAGGGTGCCCACTCACACCTGATTGTCATCCCATTGATTGAAAACACCTGACTCTAATTTCACCTTCAAATTAATTGCTAATCCTAGAGGTTCACATACTTTTGCCACTCACAAAGATGTAATATTGGATCATTTTCCTCAATAAATAAATAACCAAGTATAATATTTTTGTCTCATTTGTTTAACTGGGTTCTCTTTATCTACTTTTAGGACTTGTGTGAAAATCTGATGATTTTTTAGGTCCTATTTATGCAGAAATATAGAAAATTCTAAAGGGTTCACAAACTTTCAAGCACCACTGTATTTACCCGTAGCCCTTTCACCTCGAGCCCGGTCTTCCAGAGCTTCAACTTTTTTTTTAAAGATATTTTTGGGGGCTTTTTTCACCTTTATTGGATAGGACAGTGTAGAAACAGGAAATGAGCAGGAGAGAGAGAGAGAGACAGGGAGGGATCAGGAAATGACCTCAGGTTGGAATCGAACCTGGGTCCCCAGATTTACGGTATGGCGCCTTATCCATGGTGTCACCAAGAGCTTCAACTTTTCCAGCAGACCATCTAGGGAGTCTGAGAAGACAACCACAAGGTCATCAGCATGTAATAACTCCCAAGGACAGCCAGCACAAAAATCGCGGGATAAAGCCTCCATAACAATGATGAACAACAGTAGACTTAAAATGGAGCCTTGGTGAATGCCAACTTGAAAATCAAAGTTTTCATTGAAAGAATTGTTAATACAAACTCTACTCTTGGCATTCATGTACATAGACTGAACCACAGCAACAAGCCACTCAGGCACACCTAGCCATCTCATTGTCCACCACAGAACACGATGTGGTACACCGTCAAAGGCCTTTTCAAGGTCAACGAAGGCAAAGTAGACATTCCTTTCTTTGGCAAGGAACTTCTCTTGCAACTGCCTTAAGATGAAGATGGCATTGCATGTTCCCCTCCCCCTCACAAAACCAAACTGCATCTCATCAATGTCTACACAAACATGGATGATCATTTCCATGACTCTCTCTGACCTTCAGACAGTGATCAGTAAGCTTCAAGCCTCTGTAGTTACCTCTTTCCAAGGCGTCACCCTTCCCTTTATACAAGTTGATGATGTCCAGTCGTCCGGTATCTTTCTCTCTGCTATAATAGCATTAGCTAGTTTACACAGGATAGGGCAATTAGCTTCAAGTGATGCCATAAGCATCTCTGCTACCACACCTGAGGGCCCAGGGGCTTTGCCCGGCTTCATCGTTTTCAGTGCCTCCACCACCAACTCTGGTGTAATTAGTATGGGAGGGCCAGCAACAGGTTCAGCAGGGGGAAGTTCATCAGCCAACCATGGGAATTCAACATTAAGCAGGCGCTGATTGTGTTCATTCCATGCCATTTTCTTGGCATCATTGAGGGTTAGGTTATCATTGTCGTCCCTGATGCAGCAGTCGCCCACGCAATCCCTGTTTTCTCTTTTCATCTGTTTAGTGATGTGGAAAACGTCCTGCATGTTACTGTTGATATCAGAAAACTTGGTCTCCTCTGCTCTTTTTTGTGGCAAAGACAATGTGCTTTGTGTCCCGTTTGGCTTTGAGGCAATCCTCCTCACTACCACCTTTACACCACACTTTCTATAAACACCTCTTTTCCTTTACTGCTGCATCAATGGAGTCATCCCACCACCACGTCTCTTTCCTCCATTTTCCTTTCTTCGTAACTCCACAAGTCTTGGTTCTGGCCTGCAGTATGCTATTCTTCAGGTGTTCCCAGGTCTCATCAATTGTAGGTGTTTCAGCCATAGTGGACAGACCAGTTTCTACTTCTTTCTGAAAAACGTTCCTAACATCAGGGTCTTGCAACTTCCAGACATGTACCTTAGGACTGAAGGATTGACAGTGTGTTAAATGGGACTTAAGAGAAAGGTCACAGATGAGCAACTTGTGCTGAGGAGCATATTCCTCACCAGGAAGAACTTTTGAATTGGTAACTAGCTTCAAGTCGCATCGCCTAGTAAGGACATAATCTACTTGACTGGATGAATCACCTGACTGGTACATCACAAGGTGACTGACCTTCTTTTGAAAGAAAGAGTTGCAGATAGCAAGGTCAAAAGCCACTGCAAACTCGAGTATCCTTTCACCCTCTACATTATGATCACCAAAGCCAAGCCCCCCATGGACCCGATCAAAACCTGCGGATGAACTACTAATGTGACCATTGAAGTCACCACACACAAACAGGTGCTCTGTTTCCCTGATCTTAGAAACAGTGTACAGCAGCTCATCATAGAATGTATCCTTGACTGAGTCATCTAGTCCTACTTGGGGAGCATATATGGACAGAATGGTTACAATGCTATCACCAACATTGATTTTCAGAAGGCAAATCCTGTCACAGATGCAATTTACCTCCAACACATACTCGACCCACCTTTCTGCTAATAACAGACCAACACCCCCAGTCCCCTTCTCATTTCCAACCCAGAAAAATGTATACCTACTATCTCTACCACTAATCATGCATGCAGTCGCACCTCTCCACCTTGTTTCCTGTAAGCAACAGAGGTCAAGCTTTCTGCATGAGATTGTCTCTACAACTTCACCTGCTCTGCCTCTCATTGTTCCTATATTCACTGTCGCAATGCGAAAACGCTGGTGTGGTTGCGGATTGACGGTCTGATGGTGCCCACGCCTGACACCCACCCTACCATTAACACCCCCCCCATTGGTAGGGGTCCCATTTACACTCTCATCACAACGGACTCCCATAATAAAATTGAGGCACATTTTTATGGCTGGATGCTCTTCGTAACACCAACCAGGATTCACAGTATCCACTGTGTTCCAAAGTCTGTCATCGACCATGGGGTATTAAATGAAAGCCAGCCCCCCAAAAAAAGCGCAGTGCAGGAAGCAAGCTCGACAAATCGCAGAGACTGGTTTTAAGGCACCAGTAACCCGCCTTTTGCCCCTTCTCCTGTTGGTATTGAACAGTTCTGCCATGTAGGCCAGGAGCTGGACATTAGATTGTCAGAGGCTATATATTGTGCTATGCCACTGGGGCATTTTGTAGGCTGAGAGGGATGTCAAAACCTCACAATCACCCTGGCAATAACAACCTTTGGAACCAAGATTTGACTACCTAAAATAACTACTTACAAAATAAATATGAGAAACCAAGAACTAGAGAGCAAAATAAAATGCTAAAATTGAGTGTGTGCAGAGCAGAGCCCCATATTTAATAGAAATTCATCAACCTGATTTTGGTGGCTTGACTGTATGACGTCTGTACATACAAACATGTACCACCACAGGGAACCATATCATAAGTGCAAAGCAGTGCATCTCAAACACCTGACCACCAGACAATGAAATTTGTATCTTTATTTACATTAGAAATATGAGTTTGTATCTTATTTTTAATCTACTTTTTAAAAAATAACATGGGATTATTTACTTACACATTTTACAGAAATTATTAATGAGTTTCATATAAAACAAGTTAAAACAGTTTTATTAATCCACTAGTTTGTTGGACAGTTGACAGTTTCTGTCATGTAAGGGCAATAGACTGATGCAAGTGTAGGAAGAGTTTTATTGAAAACACACTTGCAAATGGATCCAAAGTGCAGACAAAGGCAGAGTCGAAAAATGGGCAGTGGTGGAGTGAGGCACAGACAGGATATCAGAGGGAATGCAATACTCACAATCCAAAAACAAACAGGGTCAAAACCAGAAAAGTGACACAAAATGCAAGGCTTTTGCAAAGTCTGTATGTTACTGAGAGTCCTTTTATGTATGTGCTGTGATTGCACATCAATCAGGAACAGGTACATGGTCATTAGTCCTAATGGTGCTGTATGTGGATGTGACCGATGTAACCAGACAACCGTTTGATATTAGATGGTAACTATACAGTAATGATGTAAAGTAAAAGCACTGGTTCACTGCTGTCCACCAGGCACCCAGCAGAGTCACACCATAATGCGTGTGGTGATATTGTTTCTGGTGCATGGTAGGCAGTGTCAAAGAAAGGAATAAATATGTATCTGTAACGATGATGTGTATCTCATTATTGATATCACTGTCACAAGACAATGTGGCAATTTATTGACATGAAATACATGATACTACACAATTTAATGGTTCATATGCTATAATATTATTCTATTCAGGTTGATTTTGTGCCCTTGCAAATATTTTGCTCATACACTCATTGGGAGCTCACCTTTCTGTTTCAGTGTTGAATTTAAAAAAATAATAATAATTTTCTCAAATGATTCCTTATTGTTTTTATTTAGTGTTTTTTTTTTAAAATAAGGATTTATAGCTATTTTAACATTTCTAGAATAATTAATATTTTTGTGCCATATTTTAATGACCTCTTTGAGACTGAGTGGAATAACTGCAGAAAAGAGAGGAGCTTTGCTTAAACCCTTGTGAGTGCAGTTTTCCTGCCAATCCACTTGAGGCGAAGGGCTTAAGGTGGAGATAAAAGAGATGAAGGCCAAAGGTCATCTCAGGTTGGTTCTAATAGCTGAGACCTTTAAAGGCCAAACAGTAGAGAAATAAAACATTGAAACCAAGCCAAACCCACACAATGTGATCAAATACTGTACATTCACTATATAACTAATGTAGAAATAATAACAATTTGAAACTATTTATTACTTCTTGCTTGTGGTTTTATCTGTTTTTTTCATTCTGTTTTTTTTTCTCCATCTCTATGCCTCCTACACTTGAGCAGCCAGAGCAAGACAAATTGAATTTAATCTTCCCAAAAGTCTGGAAGGAGAAATGTTTGCCTTTGTATTGACGGGGGAAGAAAAAAAAAGGAAGGAAAGTTGAGAAAACTGGTTGGTTGAACTCTTCACTCCATCTGCTACACAGGAAATGAGAATATCGCAATGGGGCTTGTAAGGACTTCTGTTCTAAAGCAAGCTTAAATTAATTTCAGTACATTTCTCTAACAAAGACTTGTTCATTAATATTAAACAAATACAGCAATAATACAAATACAAAGAAGGGGATGATATCTGGTGTTAGTGGTTAACACTATTATTGCAATAATAATAATAATAATAATAATAATAATAATAATAATAATAATCCTTAGCACCTTAAATTCAACTTGAAATGATAAACTCTTGTGTTTTATAGTAATGTGGAAGAGATCAATACTCATAAAACACAATTCACGTCAAAGACAGAACACAAAGCAAGTGTAAGCCTTTAGCCCTGAAATGTCTCACTCTCTGCTTGGCAAGTGCTGATAAGGAAACCCTTAATTCTGGCGACTGAAAGGGAACTACTTTAGCTCCATGCACAAAAATGTTTCCTACCCAGGCAGCCTTCTCTCAAGTCAATTGAAGGAGCAAATACATTATTTTGAAAAGTCCATGACAGCAATAATGTGCCTGTTTAAGTCATCAATAAGTCAGTGTGAGTGGTGCTGATATAGTAAGATCATATGGGATAGCATTGTGTGATGAATTGGTGTTAAAGTTGACTATTTTCCTCTGACAGAAGAATACCAAATGTGTTCGTTCTCTATGAAATTATTTTAACATATACATGAAGTTAATTATGACCCTGTTCTTTCTTTAAAGTCCTAATTAGACACTTATACATGGCTCATTTACTTCATTTGTTATGACCTACATTAACTGGCCACTTTAATAGGAACTTGTTTTTGATTCTAAGATCCCTGTTCTTGGCTGCAGGAGTGGAGCCCAATGTGGTCTTCTGCTGTTGCATGCTGAGATGCTTTTCTGCTCACCACGGTTGTAAAGAGTGATTGAGTTACTATATCCTTCCAATCTGGCCATTTTCCTCTGACCTCTCTTATCAGCGTTTCCACCCATAGAACTGTCACTCACTCACTCTTTTTTTTTTTCCCACACCATTTTGTGTAAACTCTAGAGACTGTGTGTGTGAAAACTCCAGGAGATCAGCAGTTTCTGAAATATTCAAACCAGTCCATCTGGCTCAAACCCACACTGTTGCCACAGTGAAAGTCACACTTTGAGATCACAATGTTTCCCATTCTGATGTTTGAAGTGAACATTAACTGAAGCTCTTGATTTGTATATGAATGATTTTATGCATTGTGCTGCTGGCAAGGGATTGGCTGATTAGATAACTGCATAAAACAGGTGGTGTACGGGAGTTCCTAATAAAGCGGCCAGTGAGTGTATTTTAGTACATAACTGAAATGATTATTAGTTTTAGTAATGCACAATAAAAACACAATAAATGTTTAGACTCTATTATGAGAACATGTGAGTATAAATCAATTACTGTGAACTAATTCCACATCTACCCAGAGGAAAATTTTGTTTCTCATTTGTATCCCTTCTGTTGCTCAGGAGACAAAATGGTGATTCTCTTTTAAGGATCATTTAAGTATTACTTTTGTCACAGTTCTTTCTCCTAATTTTGCCTTAGGAGAAATAAAAGAAGCAAAAGATGAGACATAGCAATGAGACAAGTAGGAGTCACAAAAGAGATATTAGGTTTTTTTGACCTTTATTGGATAGGACAGTGTAGAGACAGGAAATGAGCTAGAGAGAGAGACGGGATCAGGAAATGACCTCGGGTCAGAATCGAACCCAGGTCCCCAGATTTATGGTATGGCGCCTTAGTCGACTGAGTCACGACTAAGACTATTTCATTAGTTGACTAATTTCAACTTTTGTGAGAAATAACGCGAACGTCTGCATCATGCAGGATTTGCGGGCAAGAGCGGGACAAAATATGGCAGGCACGGGCGGGAGCGGGACTGAAAATCATAATTCTTTGCGGGAGCGGGACTGCACAATGCGGGAGTGGGCAGGAGCAGGACTGAAAATTCTGTCCCGCGCAGACCTCTAATCTGAGTATTGTTTAAGCCTTTGTTGAGAACTCTTTTGTAAATCAAAAAAGGACTAAACTGAGATGACTAGAATAAGAATGGTTCAAGATTTTGTCTTTTACAAAACTGACGGAGCCTAATCTGAGACTCACCAAATAGATCTGAAATGAGAATTGTGTGAGTTTACAGAGAGAGCTCTCTGGTGGATCAGCCTGAGTAAAGTATGAGATGTATAAATTGGTCAACACTGAGCATTATTTAAAACATTGTTGAGAACTCATTTGTAGATTAAAGGGAGTCTACAATGAGATAACTTAACTCTTTTGCTCCAGAGACAAACCTGAGAAGCAGGAGACAAAAGCAATAATCTCATTTTAATATCACTATGATCTCATTATTGTCGAGGAGAAACAATTGAGAAAGAGAAGAGATCTCATTTTAAAATTTCCTTTCCTCTGGGTATATCCATAAATATATAATTGGCAATATATTCTTGCTGTACATTTGAGCAAGTGTGACATGGTTGGTGCTTTAGAGATAATAAAAGCTTAGTATATCAACAAATTTCAAGAAATATAATACAACTAAAGCTATAAAAGAAATGGGACACAAGGAGACAAGAGACTAGAAGTAGAAACAGTCAAACTCCAACTAGGAAATAAAAAAGCTGGAAACAAACAACTAAGACTAGAATTAGAAAAATAGCTTGGAAAAACACAGGGACTAGAGCTAGCAGCAAATAAATATAGGAACTTAACACTTAAATACAACTACAATATAGGGACCCGAGGTCATTTCCCGATCCCTCCCCGTCTCTCTCTCCCACTCATTTCCTGTCCTGTCTCGACACTGTCCTATCCAATAAAGGTGAAAAAAGCCCAAAAAAATCTTTAAAAAAAAATACAACTACAATATACGTAAAATGGGATAGACACAAAATATCCATAAACGGAAACAACAAAACCAGGAAACAGGAAGTACGCAAGACACTTCTGTAAGTAGCGCTTGAATCAGTTACTGCAACATAAACTGAATTAAAGTTTTATTTCCATCATAAACTCTCTCACTGCATGCCTTCTGAAACGTTTATTAAAACATCATGGCATTTCTAATCAATTCCCATGGCCCATGTTGCCATTTCAATTAACCTTTTCATCACTAAAATAAAATACACAATAAACCCAAGCTTACTGGGGATTTGTATGGATTCAATTACCAGAGATGCTTTGGCTTTCACTTCTCTTCACATACAATTAGATCACATTGAAGATAAAAATAGAAGTAATATACAGTTCAGGGCTTTACATTAGCACCCGCCAAACGCGGGTAAAATCCAGCTTTGGCGGGTAATGACTTTAGTCCCACTAGCCACTTTGGCGGGTGGTTTAGTCTGTGGTATGACAGTATATTTTAACTGTAGTTTTCTCTGAAGGCATCTGATATAATAAACGCACTGCAATGTAATATTACGCGCCTACAACTCCCATGGGCACCTGCATAAACATTCTGACAACATGTTAGAATTGTTTAGAACGTACTTTAACGTCTCAGATAAAATCAATGATACGGTAACCTGCGGTTAATGAACGAAGCAACAAAGTTGCTAATGACTGACAAGAGCACTATGTGGCGGCATATAGCTGGAGTTTCAAACCCTGCTGCTCAGGGAAAAGGGGCACAGATGATCAGGGCCGGAGCAGCATTTTAACATCACCGAGGTCTGTGATGCGCAAAGCGTGCGCCGAAAATTTTTTTACATATTTAAATGAGAGGGTGAATTACACGCCACACAAGAGATCTATTCCTGAAATTACTTTTAATGGTGTTTGAACTGAATATCATCAGTTTTGAAAAAAAAAAAAATCATGTATGTGGCAGGAGTAAGAATAATTTGCTTGTTTAATGGTTTGATCTGGCCCAAGCAATGAGGACAAAAGATACCCTCACCGTAGCCTATAGAACTAAGATACATTAACAATCTGGCATCCGTTACACCTACACACACAAAAAAAAAAAATCTGGGGAAAAAAATCAGTATACACCACCATGTTTTAGGCAAAGTTATCCAAGGCAAACATAAGTTGAAACTTTCCACTCTATTGCTTTGGCTTACCGAATGATTTATTTTTAAAATCACAAACAAGGCAGGCTACAACTGCGCTGCTGCACATGTAGTATGGAGTAAACCTGAAAAGTAAACCCGATCTGCTCAGAGTCATATGAGCTCCTCTTTAGCCTCTTTCAAGATATTGAATGGCCATCATTTTGATGGCGGCGGCACGGTGGTGTAGTGGTTAGCGCTGTCGCCTCACAGCAAGAAGGTCCTGGGTTCGAGCCCCGGGGCCGGCGAGGGCCTTTCTGTGTGGAGTTTGCATGTTCTCCCCGTGTCCGCGTGGGTTTCCTCCGGGTGCTCCGGTTTCCCCCACAGTCCAAAGACATGCAGGTTAGGTTAACTGGTGACTCTAAATTGACCGTAGGTGTGAATGTGAGTGTGAATGGTTGTCTGTGTCTATGTGTCAGCCCTGTGATGACCTGGCGACTTGTCCAGGGTGTACCCCGCCTTTCGCCCATAGTCAGCTGGGATAGGCTCCAGCTTGCCTGCGACCCTATAGAAGGATAAAGCGGCTAGAGATAATGAGATGAGATGAGATCATTTTGATGGCGCATCCTATATGGAAAGCCACTAGAGGCAAAACATGGCCATGTTCACGTTACACCACAGGTTCCTGAATGTGGTCCTGGAATGCACCATTTTCCCCTGGTTCAGCTAAGACCCTTCTCAGTAAACGTCATTCATACGTAAGCGGAAATTGCGCACGCAGCCTGGACCCAAAAAAGACTCAGAAATGCCTAGTTGTTGTGTTTTCGGGTGTCAGAATCGTAGCAGTGATGGGGTTAAAATGTTCAGAATTCCAGCAGGATCTCACCCATTCCAAAAAAATCGCCGACGTCTATGACTACAAGGCATCAAACGTGTAGACTATCAAAAATGCGCGGGTTTGCAGTGTCCACTTCATCACAGGTAAGATCAGGCTATTTATTAAATCTTTCTTTTTTATTCTTTCTAGTCTTCGTTTATTGATGTAGTAAAATACTTTGGTAACGTTTGTCTGATTAGCTGGGTCATAGTTACACAATGTAATGAATATTAGCATGTTAACTTAGCTTTGCATGCAATTTTGTTTGTAGGAGAGGTCTCGCTTGACTCAAGCAGTCCAGATTTTGTGCCATCATTATTTGTGTATGCCGAAAATAACAATTTTAAAGCAAGGATGGAAAGGTAAAATTGTGTGCCCTCACTCTAAATGCCAACTTACCATACGTTGACTGCTCTAACCTAGCTCCTGCCCCGTTCAGTTTCATTTCTGGTCTCTGCCTCTCGCTTTTTACGCAGCTCTGATTTCTCTTAGCTGCACTCTTTACACTATCATTCCTTTCATGCCATTACCTCCTGCAAATTGCTGTTTAGTGTTGGTATTTGATGTTGTAGCTAAAGCCACATTGCCATCACATCACTGGCATAATTTGATTAAAACAAAATGAATATGAATGTCCCATTGTTAATCAAGTTGTACATGCCCGCACATAACAGTCATATGCGTCTAAAGACTTGTAGGCACGAAGTTTTTCGTGGGTGTACACTGAAGTCTTGTCAATAAGGTACGAGTATATATCTGGCCATTGTATACCAGGGAACTTACTAACATCGTCCGTCCACTCTTTAATTAAATGCAGATCCGGTAGGTTAACTTATTTATGTAGCATTCTCGATCTTGTAACGACAATTGTTTGGCATAATCTGACAGCTCATAATGCCGGTCGATGGGCAGCGCCATTGTTTCTGGGTCCAGGCTGCGCGCGCATCCTGGCAACGGTCAGTTTGTTTACAAACATGCGAAGGGGTCTATAGTTCAGTAATATACAGACTCACTAATTTGATTGGCTGAGCAGCGTTCCATTAGTGCCTATGTTTAGTATAACCGAACTGGGACGTTACCCCTTTTCGACCCACAGAGAACGGATTCTGTTCTTGTTCAAAGAATCCTGAATGGAATTGGTTCAAGAACCTGTTCCCTGTTGATCGAAAAGGTGTACCTACTCATTCGTAAGGTTTTTTTTGTAGGCTGTAGCCACGATGTCATCATGTTGTCAGAATCAGTGTAACGCGTCTCTCATAACCCGGGACGGAACAGTACCATCGTGTGTGTGTGTGTGTGTGTGTGTATTATTTACCAGCTGGGGGGGTCCGTATTGTGAAATACCGTGACCAAGGTCTTGAAAATACTGACCGAGGCCTCTGGGCCAAGGTCACGGTATTTCATGATATGGACCGACCTTAAGCTGGGAAATAATATATTTATTTTTTCATCTCATCTCATTATCTCTAGCCGCTTTATCCTGTTCTACAGGGTCGCAGGCAAGCTGGAGCCTATCCCAGCTGACTACGAAGTTCGAAAATGTAAATTTAACAGCTTCATGAAAGTGCGCTGATGGTTACCATGGAAACCCCGTGTCTCCTGCACTGCGTTCCTCCCCCGAGTTGTGCTTGCGCTCATTCACTTTTGTGTTCTTGGTCTCAGAGCTGTGCGCACCAAACAGTGGCAGAATCAATGTTTAACATCATTAACAATGCACTTTTTATGGAGATGTTTTAATGTTACTCTTTATTTTTTATCCAGTTGAATGTTTAGCATACAAATGTATTTTTGGCTCTTAAAAATGACCGAGGTCCGGACCGCGGGGACCTCAGAGCTGGCTGCGGCCACGGAGATGAACAAGATGCTAATAAGAAGATAAGGCAGTTCAATGACAAATGGAAGTTCGGGTGAGATTGGCTAGTTCATAGCAAAACTGAAAATACCATGTATTGTGAAGACTGTAGAAAGTCTGGCAAAGACAGGCACCAGTAATTTTAAACTCGAAACTATAAAGGACCACGAAAAGTCAAATGCACACATCTGTACTATAACATCAAAACAGGCGAAGACGGCTGGTCACTACAGGACAGCATTACTTTCAGTCCCTGGCTGTCATGAAGTCGGCTGAGCCGGAGAGGATGGAGCTGCTGTTTAGAAATGTTCACACGATTGGAAAGAAGTTGATCCCACCCCAGCTATCAACTTATGGCCTGCTGGAAGCCTCAGGTCACGAAGACCATTTTTCATCGCCCATTCAGACTCATCTGATGATGAATGTAATGAGGACATTTAATGTCTCTCTCTACACATGTTCTCACACACACCCACACACACAATTAATAGATAATACATAATATACATAATAATACTTGATAATACACATAATACTTGCATATCAAAACATCAAATGTTTTTCAATGATTGCTTTGAATTGGATTTTTAATATTAGAATCAGTTCTGAATTCTAATATTCTGAATCAGTACTGAATGTTATTTTTCATATTATACGATATTTCATATTGTAAGGGGCTTGAATTTGAGTTCAATAAACAGAATACTCTGTTTATATTTTTGTCTGAATTGATTTCATGTTTTCATATAGGGAGCTACCTTAACAGCACTGAATACTTGAGTGCTACTGTAGAGATACATTATACGCTGCCATTCATAATTAAATCTAGATCTTCCGAACTTTAACGTATCGTGGTGAATAAAAAACTTCAATTTCCTGGCAACAAAATTGTGGCTAGTGAAAAGGCTGAATGGCTAGTGACTCAGGAAAACCACTAGCCACAGTGACCGGTGAGCAAAAAAGTTAATGTAAAGCCCTGATACAGTCATGTGAAAAAAATAAGAACATCCCATGGAAATTGTAGACTTTTCTCAACATATTTCAATAAGCAAATATTTCAGTCCCCATGATAAAATGCCTACAGATAAAGGTGATATACTCCAACAAACACACAAAACTGACATTTTGTAGTCCTTTCCATAATTTAAATACAAATAGTCAACAAAAAGGACACCCTGGAAAAAGTAAGTATACCCTTATCACAGTTTCAAGTTCATGAAATTCGAATCAGGTGTTCCAGATTAGGTGCCATTGATTCAAACCTCCTGCAGGTGGAGGTGCAAGTGGAACCTGTCTTATTCCTGACATCTCAGGTCTTGTATTCTCTTTGCTATTGAAGTCTGTGGTGTTATCATGGCAAGATCTAAAGAGCTCTCCAAGGACCTCGGAAAAAAGGTTGTGGATGCTCATGAATCTGGTAAGGGATTTAAAAAGATCTCAAAGGCATTAGAAATAGATCATTCCACTGTAAAGTTAAAATCATCTACAATTGGCATAGATTTCAAACAACTGCCAATTTGTCCAGGACTGGCCGCCCCAGCAAATACAGCCCAAGAGCAGACCATTTGATGCTCATAGAAGTCTCCAAGAACCCCGAAATGTAATCACTGGATCTACATGTAACTCTTACAACTGGTGGTATGAAAGTGCATACATTTACAATCCGAAAGAGATTGGGCAAATTTGACTTGCATGAGAGACGTGTCAGCAAAAAGACTTTGTTGTCTAAAAAGAACATTAAAGCAAGGCTACAGTTTGCCAATTAATGTATAGGCAAAGACCAGGCCTTTTGGAATAGCCTGCTCTTGACAGATGAATCAAAGGTAGAGTTCTTTGCCCACAGTAAGACTTCATGTGTGGCACAGACCAAAGACGGCTTTTCAGGAGAACCTCATACTAACTATGAAGCACGGTGGTGGAAATGTTATGGTTTGGGATTAGTTCACTGCCTCAAGGACTGGGAAGCTTGCATTCATTGATTCAATGATGAATTCTGAATCATATCAAAGAATGCATGAAGATAACCTAAAACCATCTGTTCAAAAGTTGAAGTTGAACCAGAAGTGGACCTTTCAACAAGATAATGATCCAAAGTACATGAGCAAATCCACCAAGGAATGGCTGAAAAAGAAGAAATGGGGGATTATGGGATGGCCTCATCAAAGCCCAGATTTGAACCCCACTGAAATGTTGTGGGGAGATTTGAAAAAGGCAGTACATGCAAGAAAACCCTCAAACATCTTTCAACTGAAGGAATTTTGCATGGAAGAATGGTCAAAAAATTTCAGCAAGCCAATGTCAGAGAATGGTGGACAATTTTGCAAAATGCCTACAAGAAGTTATTCAAAGGGGGCAATACTAGCTTCTAAAGCCAAGGGTGTACGTACTTTCTCCACAGAAAAAATATTACTTCTATTGATATTCTTGTTGAATAAATGATTGAAAGAGCTAATTTTCCTTGTTGTTTTGTCCATCACCGTTATCTGTAGGCACTGTATCAAAAGGGTGAAATTTTTGCTTGTTTAAATGCATTGGGAAAAGTCTACAGTTTCCATGGGATATACTTATTTTATTCACATGACTGCAAATAGCATTAACATGACATTTAAATGATTTGATGGAGGACACATGATTAAACAATTAGTGTAAGTTTATTCAGTTTTTCTTAAGCTAAAATATAATAATAATAATAATATATACAGCAATTCTCATTTTGAGTCCAAAATGTTAGTGTTTGTACTTGAAAATAAGTCAATCAATCAATAAAAAATCTTTCTAGGGCTTTTTTTTTTTTTGCAACCTGAATAAAACAACCCATAATTTTGTAAATAATCAACAGGTGTTCAAAAAAAAGAAAATCTCAGTATTAAGTAAAAAAAAAAGAATCATTAATGAAAGGAGCTACAAATAAGCCAGTTTGAACAGTTAGCTCTATAATCTGGCTTTTAAACCATTTACAGACCATGTTCTTAACATCCTCTGGAACAATATTCCAGAGTGTAGGGGTATTATAAGAAAAACCTTGACCAATGTCTGAGCTGTAGTTGATCCTAGAAATTGATAGTATACCTGCCTCACCTGAAAAACATGCACAAGTTGGGTAATACCATTTAGCTGAAGTTAAACCCTTTAGAGATTTATATAGTGCATGATTAGCAAAACTTTGTAGTAATTTTCTCACTGACTTTACACTAGTGTGATGGCATCATGTATGGAATATCATGTATGTAAATTCACTACCACCTACACTGCCCTGCCAATTAAAAAATAAATAAATAAAAAAAGAAACAAAGTTGTGCACTCTAATATTTGGTTGGACTGCCTTTAGCTTTGATTACAGCATGCATTCGCCATGGCATTGTTTCAATAAACTTATGCAATGTCAACATTTATTTCAGTCCAGAGTTGTATTAATTTTTCACCGAGATCTTGTGTTGAGGATGGGAGAGTTGAACCACTGTGTAAAGTCTTCTCCAGCACATCCCAAAGATTCTCAGTGGGGTTAAGGTCAGGACTCTGTGATGGCCAATTCATGTGTGAAAATGATTCTTCATGCTCCCTGAACCACTCTTTCACAATCTGAGCCCTAATTTTATGCCCATGCCATCAGGGAAGAAAAAATCCACTGAAGGGAACCTTGTCATTCAGTACATTCAGGTCATCAGCTGACTTCATTTTATTGTCCCATAATGTTGCTGAGCCTCGACCTGACCAACTGAAGCAACCCCAGATCATAACATTGTCTCCAGAGGCTTGGACACTATGTATGATGGATGCATTGCTCCATGAGCTTCCCTTCTTACCCTGACACACCCATCACTCAGGAATAGGATAAATCTGGATTTATCAAACCACATGACCCTTTTCCATTGCTCCAGAGTCCAATCTTTATGCCCCCTAGCAAATTGAAACTTTTTCTCCTGATTAGTCTTACTAATGAGTGGTTTTCTTCTTGCGACACAGTTGTTTAGCCCCAACCCTGTGATTTCTCATCAGACTATGAGTGTGGAAATGATCTTAATTTCACTATTAAACATAGTTGTGAGTTCTAATGTTTTTTTTTTTTTTGGTTAATTTTTTTTAACAATTCAGCTTCACCAAGCATTTAAGTGTTCTCTGATCATAGTCAGTCAGAATATTTTCCAACTAAATTTTTTCCACGAAGTTGATGGTTCACCACTATCCACAGGATATGTCTTCCGACATGGTTGTTTAAGAAATGAGAAGCTACTCACTACATCAGTTAGGGTTAAAAGAATTGCTGCCAGCTCAAACACTGCAGTAATTATCAAATCAAAAGCTCTTATGTATTTGCTTATTTAATTCCATATGGTGACTTTTTTTTTTTTTTAGCTGGGCAGTGTATGTGACATCTCTCTAGGGCTTCCTGAATTACTCCTGAATTGACATGGGCTGGAATTTTTCTGATTGTGTGTACAATACCAAACATGCTGCATGTATTTGTCTCAAATAATGGAGTAAGTTAAGTGCTCCTGTTAACCATGACATGGCATCACCTTAGAGGCATTTCAGAAATGGCCTTTTTCCCCTCATGATAGAAAAAAATGACTATCAGTCCTCCAATTAATTTTTTTCCAGTTGGTTTGCATGTCATAGCTATATGTTTTCATCGTCATGCATGTCCTATGAGGAAATCAATAGTATGAGAGTGCAATTTCAGTCCATCTACTTTCTGCTACAAAATTGTGAAACATTATCTTGGGTGAGTTCTTTCCTTGTTTCAAAAGTAGCTGTTATCCAGAGGCTCTCCTGAAAACAGGAGGGCTATTGCATCAGACGTTCCTTGAATTTTTCCTGGAGAGCCTTCATATTTGTGTCTGTGCAACTCAAGGTATGTGTGCATACTTTCTGTGATATTGCTCAACATGGTCTTACTTAAGATATTACACTAGTGCTCAGAAAGTTGTAAGTTAAAATCCCAAATATGTTCAGCCTTGTATTTTGCATCTCTTTTAAGCTCAAAGGAAAGAATCAAATAAAGTGGACTAAAATAAAGAGTGATAGAGCACAGGAAAAAACAAACAAACAAACAAACAAAAAAAAACAGTCATTACATTTGGAGCTGTCAGCAAGATCCCTGAGCATCGTGATGGAATTTTCAGGCCCATTTCCATCAGGACTGTTTGTACTGATGATCAACAAAATGAGCAGAAGATAAATTAATGGAATTCAAATAGAATAGTATGCAAATTGTAAAAAGATTGCCTGTGGCCATAAGACATAACTCATTCATTAGGCGATCATTAATTGAGCAATCATTAACTGAAGACATAGCACTAAAGAATTCATCACCATATCCATGCTCCTTCCACTTTCGTTTTGGTTTTAATATGGCCGATGATTTCTGTGTCATCACCAACAAATGGCAGCATATCTGGAAGCCTGGTGAGTTGATATGTTTGTTTGTCAGCTAATCTCCTGTCCATCTGTCCAGATCTGTCAAATCTGCAAAGGCCCCAGCAAAGAATCCTTGTTTCACCCCCCCCCCCCCCCCCCCCCGAGTCCCATTTGCCAAAATCCAACATGCATCTCTGACTCCCTTCTGTTATTACAGATCTGCAGTAGGATTTTCCCACCCTAAATCTTCCACCCAATTTCAAACCAGTGTGAACGCTACTGAGTGTTCTGATTGGTCTGGAACATTCATTCTACTCAAAATATTCTAAAGACCAAAAATAAGTTTTTCTTGATTGTACTCATTGCTTTGGTGGCTCTAGAGTTCTCATCTCTAGCCTGTTTAACAGTAGAAACTAGAAACTAAGAAATTCAAAACTTCAAGAGTTTTTTTGCACTGGTGTTCTAGAAAAAATGTTGATTGGATAGGTGGTTCTAGAATGTTTGTTCTACTTTTTTAAAAATGATTCAAACAATTAGAACCACAACTGTTGTTTAACTTGGAAATAAAAATGAGTAACCATGTGGCTTTCAAATATTCAGTTAATTGAAACTCATATAGTAACTTAAGGGCGGCACGGTGGTGTAGTGGTTAGCGCTGTCGCCTCACAGCAAGAAGGTCCGGGTTTGAGCCCCGTGGCCGACAAGGGCCTTTCTTTGCATGTTGTCCACGTGGGTTTCCTCCGGGTGCTCTGGTTTCCCCCACAGTCCAAAGACATGCAGGTTAGGTTAACTGGTGACTCTAAATTGACTGTGAATCTGAGTGTGAATGGTTGTCTGTGTCTATGTGTCAGCCCTGTGATGACCTGGTGAGTTGTCCAGGGTGTACCCTGCCTTTTGCCCGTAGTCAGCTGGGATAGGCTCCAGCTTGCCTGCAACCCTGTAGAACAGGATAAAGCGGCTAGAGATAATGAGATGAGATAGTAACTTAGCACAGTGCAACATGATTGCCTCATTGTGCTCACTTTCTCTGAGTTTCAATGAACTTTAAATTTTTTAGGCAACCTGGTTACTCCCTTTTTTATTTTTAAGTACAACAACAACTCCATCCTGTGCAATGACAAAAACAGAATCTGCTGCTCTGGAACATTGCTGAATTTTCAGGTGGATCTGGAATGCTCATTCTACTTCTTAAAATGATCCCATAATGCTCAGAACCAGAACCTTCTCGAAAGGCTTTGACACTAAAAGCAACAAGTTTACAGAGGTCATTTTTTCTGATTAGGGTTGACCTCCCTCATGGCATTTCTCATTCCTTGTCACCACCTTTCTCTGTCATGGATATAATCAATATCCATCTTCCACTCTTTTAGATCTTTCTGAATAACATGGTTCCATGACATTTTGGGCCTCCCTGTGGGTCTACTGCCCTCAACTTCCATCTTCCTGATCTTTTTAATCCATACTTGATCTTCACTTCTTTCAACATGGCCAAGCCATCTCAGTCTATTCTTCCTCATAACAGCAGATATATATTCTACACCCAACACTTTCCTAGCCTCACATACATCAATAATCCTTCCAGTCATCCACCTCAATATCTTTCTTTCAGCTCCTTGCAGTCTTTTCTCTTCCTGTAATCTAACTGGCCAGGTTTCACTACCATATATCATGATGGGCCTGATGCATGTTTTATGGATTAACCCCTTCATGTTGTTGGGGATATCTTTGACAACAATGACCCCTGCTAACTCTCTGAATTTCAGCCACCTGGTTCTGATCCTTCTACTTACTGCCACTTGGCAACTACTGTTGTCTTCAATGATATCGCCCAGATAGCAAAAATGGTACACAACTTCAAACTCACAATCCTGTAATCTCAGAGTACTATCTGATGTTTCTTCCTCAGTGAGCAAGCCCTGACATCTTAAGCACTTGAAAGTATCTGTTACCTTGCCCAAGCTACCTCTCACCCCACTGCATCTTTTATGCACCCATCTCCCGCAGGTCATACATTCAAGGGAGTTTGATCCAACCCCCTTGCAACACACCCCACAGGGCCATTTCACCATAAGCAGTGTCTTTCCTGATGTTTTCACACCACAAATCAATACTTTTGTCTTCAACTTATTAACTCTGAGTCCCTTTCTCTCTAGTGCATCCATCCAAATCAGGAGCCATTCTTTCAATTCTTTCTCTGATAGTGCTGCCAATGCAAGGTCGTCTGCATAGAGTAGCTCCTATGGTAGCCCAACTCTAGATTCTTTGGTAACTGCCTCTAGAACAAGAATGAAAAGTAGTGGACTTGAGACTGACCCCTGATGCACACCTATTCTCACTTCAAACCAGTCACTATGCCCACTGCTACACCTAATCCTGGTCTTCATTCCTTCATATATGGTCATAATTGCTCTGACAAGCCATTCCTATACTCCTGCCTTCCGCAATGCCCAGCGAACTACTTCAATGGGCACCCTATCAAAGGCCTTTTCCAGGTCCACATATAGCATAATTCAATCCATATTGCCCAGTTGCTTTCAGCAAATCAGCTGTAAGTTCACTAGGCCCTCCTACTTTTCCACTTCTCATTTCCTGCAATGCCGACTTGACCTCTGCCACCTCAATCCTCTGGATTGGCCTTTCTACCATCTTAGTTCTTGAATCACCATCCCATGTATTTTCCTCATTGAGAAGAGTCTCAAAATGCTCCTGCCATCTTTCAACCACTTCAGTCTCAGATGCCACCATTGAGCCATCTGCCCTTTTAACCCAGGACGAGTGTAGTATATCTTTCCTATCCCTTCACTGCTGCTTTGCTGTATTAAAAATCTGTTCTCTCCCAGCCTTAGTATTAAGATTTTCTTTATGGCGCTGCCATCTATCTTGTTTTTCCTTTACTATCTGTCTCTTAGCTTCCTGTCTTGCTGCTACATAAAAACTAAAAGCAACACTGACTGAAATCAGATGTTCTAGAACTGCTTACTGTTCAGCTGGTTCTTGAAAATACTGACTGTTCAGGTAATACTTCTTAAAATGGTGGAAAGCACCAAAACCATGACCATTATCAAATGTTCTGGAATACTCCAGATTGTTCAGAATGTCATTCCTACTTCTTGAAATGATCTGAAACAACTTAAAAATCAGAAACATCTCAAAATGTCCCAATGTGGAGAACAACATGAAAAACAAGATGAGAACCTTCTTGAATTTGCTCTTCTGAAATGTTCTTGTGGTTCTAGAGCTTTCATGTCACTCATTTAAAAAGGATTAACTATGAACCAGAAATGATTTGGCATGAAGCACTACAACCCCAATTCCAAAAAAGTTGGGACAAAGTACAAATTGTAAATAAAAACGGAATGGAATGATGTGGAAGTTTCAAAATTCCATATTTTATTCAGAATAGAACATAGATGACATATCAAATGTTTAAACTGAGAAAATGTATCATTTAAAGAGAAAAATTAGGTGATTTTAAATTTCATGACAACAACACATCTCAAAATAGTTGGGACAAGGCCATGTTTACCACTGTGAGACATCCCCTTTTCTCTTTACAACAGTCTGTAAATGTCTGGGGATTGAGGAGACAAGTTACTCAAGTTAAGGGATAGGAATGTTAATCCATTCTTGTCGAATGTAGGATTCTAGTTGCTCAACTGTCTTAGGTCTTTTTTGTCATATCTTCTGTTTTATGATGTGCCAAATGTTTTCTATGGGTGAAAGATCTGGACTGCAGGCTGGCCAGTTCAGTACCAGGACCCTTCTTCTACGCAGCCATGATGCTGTAATTGATGCAGTATGTGGTTTGTCATTGTCATGTTGGAAAATGCAAGGTCTTCCCTGAAAGAGACGTCGTCTGGATGGGAGCATATGTTGCTCTAGAACCTGGATATACCTTTCAGCATTGATGGTGTCTTTCCAGATGTGTAAGCTACCCATGCCACACGCACTAATGCAACCCCATACCATCAGAGATGCAGGCTTCTGAACTGAGCGCTGATGATAACTTGGGTCGTCCTTCTCCTCTTTAGTCCGAATGACACGGCGTCCCTGATTTCCATAAAGAACTTCAAATTTTGATTCGTCTGACCACAGAACAGTTTTCCACTTTGCCACAGTCCATTTTAAATGAGCCTTGGCCCAGAGAAGACGTATGTGCTTCTGGATCATGTTTAGATATGGCTTCTTTGAACTATAGAGTTTTAGCTGGCAACGGCGGATGGCACGGTGAATTGTGTTCACAGCTAATGTTCTCTGGAAATATTCCTGAGCCCATTTTGTGATTTCCAATACAGAAGGATGCCTGTATGCGATGCAGTGCCGTCTAAGGGCCCGAAGATCACTGGCACCCAGTATGGTTTTCCGGTCTTGACCCTTACGCACAGAGATTCTTCCAGATTCTCTGAATCTTTTGATGATATTATGCACTGTAGATGATGATATGTTCAAACTCTTTGCAATTTTACACTGTCGAACTCCTTTCTGATATTGCTCCACTATTTGTCGGCGCAGAATTAGGGGGATTGGTGATCCTCTTCCCATCTTTACTTCTGAGAACCGCTGCCACTCCAAGATGCTCTTTTTATACCCAGTCATGTTAATGACCTATTGCCAATTGACCTAAAGAGTTGCAATTTGGTCCTCCAGCTGTTCTTTTTTTGTACCTTTAACTTTTCCAGCCTCTTATTGCCCCTGTCCCAACTTTTTTGAGATGTGTTGCTGTCATGAAATTTCAAATGAGCCAATATTTGGCATGAAATTTCAAAATGTCTCACTTTCGACATTTGATATGTTGTCTGTGTTCTATTGTACAACCCCGATTCCAAAAAAGTTGGGACAAAGTACAAATTGTAAATAAAAACAGAATGCAATAATTTACAAATCTCAAAAATTTAATTGTATTCACAATAGAACATAGACAACATATCAAATGTCGAAAGTGAGACATTTTGAAATTTCATGCCAAATATTGGCTCATTTGAAATTTCATGACAGCAACACATCTCAAAAAAGTTGGGACAGGGGCAATAAGAGGCTGGAAAAGTTAAAGGTACAAAAAAGGAACAGCTGGAGGACCAAATTGCAACTCATTAGGTCAATTGGCAATAGGTCATTAACATGACTGGGTATAAAAAGAGCATCTGGGAGTGGCAGCAACTCTCAGAAGTAAAGATGGGAAGAGGATCACCAATCCCCCTAATTCTGCACCAACAAATAGTGGAGCAATATCAGAAAGGAGTTCGACAGTGTAAAATTGCAAAGAGTTTGAACATATCATCATCTACAGTGCATAATATCATCAAAAGATTCAGAGAATCTGGAAGAATCTCTGTGCGTAAGGGTCAAGGCCGGAAAACCATACTGGGTGCCTGTGATGTTCGGGCTCTTAGACGGCACTGCATCACATACAGGCATGCTTCTGTATTGGAAATCACAAAATGGGCTCAGGAATATTTCCAGAGAACATTATCTGTGAACAGAATTCACCGTGCCATCCGCCGTTGCCAGCTAAAACGCTATATAGTTCAAAGAAGAAGCCATATCTAAACATGATCCAGAAGCGCAGACGTCTTCTCTGGGCCAAGGCTCATTTAAAATGGACTGTGGCAAAGTGGAAAACTGTTCTGTGGTCAGACGAATCAAAATTTGAAGTTCTTTATGGAAATCAGGGACGTCGTGTCATTCGGACTAAAGAGGAGAAGGACGACCCAAGTTGTTATCAGCGCTCAGTCCAGAAGCCTGCATCTCTGATGGTATGGGGTTGCATTAGTGCATGTGGCATGGGCAGCTTACACATCTGGAAAGACACCATCAATGCTGAAAGGTATATCCAGGTTCTAGAGCAACATATGCTCCCATCCAGACGACGTCTCTTTCAGGGAAGACCTTGCATTTTCCAACATCACAATGCTAAACCACATACTGCATCAATTACAGCATCATGGCTGCGTAGAAGAAGGGTCCGGGTACTGAACTGGCCAGCCTGCAGTCCAGATCTTTCACCCATAGAAAACATTTGGCGCATCATAAAACGGAAGATACGACAAAAAAGACCTAAGACAGTTGAGCAACTAGAATCCTACATTAGACAAGAATGGGTTAACATTCCTATCCCTAAACTTGAGCAACTTGTCTCCTCAGTCCCCAGACGTTTACAGACTGTTGTAAAGAGAAAAGGGGATGTCTCACAGTGGTAAACATGGCCTTGTCCCAACTTTTTTGAGATGTGTTGTTGTCATGAAATTTAAAATCACCTAATTTTTCTCTTTAAATGATACATTTTCTCAGTTTAAACATTTGCTATGTCATCTATGTTCTATTCTGAATAAAATATGGAATTTTGAAACTTCCACATCATTGCATTCCATTTTTATTTACAATTTGTACTTTGTCCCAACTTTTTTGGAATCGGGGTTGTAATAATAATAATAATAATAATAATAATGCATTTTATTTAAAAGCGCCTTTCAAAACACTCAAGGACACTATACAAACAGTAAAAACAAGAATAAAAACAACAGTAAAAACAGTAAAACAAAACACAATAGCACAGAGAAAGTAAACAGAGAATTTAGAGATGGTAAAAGTCACAGTGAAATATGCTAACTGAAACAAGTGAGTTTTCAGTCTGGATTTGAATAGAGGTAGAGTCGATATTACGTATGTCGGGGGGGGAGTGAATTCCAGAGTTGGGGAGCAGAGCAACTGAAAGCTCTCCTCCCCATAGTACTGAGACGGGCAGAGGGGACAGTGAGGAGGATGGAGGAGGAGGATTGGAGGGAGCGAGAGGGGGTAGCAATGTGGAGAAGATTGGACAAATATGGAAGGGCAAGATTATGGATGGCCTTGAATGTGTGGGGGAGAATTTTGAAGTTGATCCTGTATTTGATAGGGAGCCAGTGGAGAGTCTGTAGTGTTGGGGTGATGTGATGAAAAGAGGGCCTATTGGTGATGATATGGGCAGCTGAATTCTGGACCAATTGGAGCTTATGAAGGGATTTTTGAGGGAGACCAAAGAGGAGAGAATTATAGTAGTCAATGCGGGAAGTGACAAGACTGTGTACAAGGATAGAGGTGGTGTGGGAGGTGAGGGAGGGGCGAAGACGATTTATGTTGCGCAAGTGAAAATAAGCAGACTGTGTAATGTTATTGATATGAGAGAGAAAGGATAGAGAGCTGTCTAGGATGACACCCAGGCTCTTGACCTGAGGGGAGGGGGAAACTATGGAACTGTCAATTGAAAAGGAGATGCTGTCAACTTTGGAGAGGGTGGATTTGGTGCCTACAAGGAGGACTTCAGTTTTGTCACTGTTCAGTTTCAGGAAGTTAGAGGTGAACCAGGATTTGATTTCAGCTAAGCAGGTAGTAAGGGAGGGGGGGGGGGGGAGGGAGGGAGGAAGAGGGTTTTCCAGACAGGTAGAGCTGGGTGTCATCCACATAGCAATGAAAGTTGATATTAAATTTACGAAATATATTGCCGAGGGGAAGGAGGTAGGTGATGAAGAGGAGGGGCCCCAGGACAGAGCCCTGGGGCATGCCAGAGGTGACAGGGGAGGGTTGAGATCTAAAGGACTTGAGTTGAATGAACTGAGTGCGGCCAGAGAGATAGGAGTGAAACCAGTCAAGGGGGGTGTGAGTGATACCGATGGAGGAGAGTCTATGAAGGAGGATGGAGTGAGAGATGGTGTCAAAGGCTGCACTTAGATCGAGGAGGATGAGAATGGAGAGTAGACCAGAATCAGCTGCCATGAGAAGGTCAGTGGTGATCTTTAAGAGAGCAGTTTCTGTACTATGGTGGGGGCAGAATCCAGACTGAAAGTGCTCATAAAGGGAATTGTGAGATAGGTGGGAGTGGAGTTGAGAGGCTACAATTTTTTCGAGGATTTTGGAGATGAAGGGCAGGTTGGAAATGGGGTGGAGGTTGTTGTAGTCTGTGGGATCAGAACCAGGTTTCTTGAGTATTGGGGTGACAGCAGCAACTTTGAATGGTGTGGGAACAGTTCCAGTGAAGAGTGGATGATAGCAGATATGATGGGGAGGAGAGAGGGAAGGCAGGATTTAACAAGGGAAGTGGGGAGGGGATCAAGCTGACAGGTAGAGGGCTTGGACTTGCAGATGAGGCCAGAAATTTCAGAGGGATCAGGGAGCTGGAAGCTAGAAAACAGCTGGTGAAGGGGAAAGAGTTCAGTGGAGGGGTGAAATGGAGGGTTGGAGCTGAGATGTTGGTGAATTTTGTGAATTTTTTCATTGAAAAAGTGCAGTAGATTGTTGCAGGTGTCAGCTGAGTATAGGTAGATGGGGAGAGAGTCAGGTGGTTTGATGATTTTGTTGAGCAGGGTGAACAGTGCTTTGGAGTTGCCGTCGTTGGAATGAATTAGAGTAGAGTAGTAGTCAGATTTAGATTGAATGATGGAGTCCTTGTATTGAAGTATGTGGGCTTTGTACATTTCTTTGTGGACAGTTAGACTAGTTTTCTTGTGGAGACGTTCAAGTTGACAACCTTTGGCTTTCATGGACTGGAGTTAGGGGGTATACCAGGGGGCAGTTTGTGAGAAAGTGACAGTCTGAGTTTTAACAGGAGCGATACAGTTCAAGATGTTGTGAAGACCATTGTTGTATAAAGTGACTAGTTCATCAGGGGAGGGGAGATGGTCGGGAATAAGAATATTGTCAATAGAGGCAGACAGTGAATCAATATTAATGTCCTTAATATTCCTGAAAGTGATAAGGCGAGGAGTCTTGATAATGGATAGAGAGAGTGTGATATTGAAAGAGACAAGGAAATGGTCAGATATGTGGAGGTCATCAGCTGAGTAGTTGGAGGGGGAGAGACCAGAGCAGCAGATTAAGTCCAGTGTATGACCTTTAACATGGGTGGGGAGATCAATAAATTGCTGGAATCCAAAACTATCAAGACATGATGAAAAGTCATGGGTGAGAGGAAGATTGCAATTGTCCATATGGATATTGAAATCCCCTAACAGAATAATATTAGGAGAGAGAGTGGAAAGGTGAGTAAACAGGGTAGCAACGTCATTTAAAAAATCTTTGTGTGGCTTAGGAGGGCGGTAGACAGAAGCAATGATGGTGGGAGTGGGGCCTGGAAGTTGACACACTGTACATTCCATTGAACTGAAGGCAGGCACGGACACAGGCTGGATTTACCATGTCTCACGATGGATTAATGCGAGCCCACCACCGCAACCCGAGCCGCGGGGTTGAGAGATGTAAACAAATCCAGGAGGTGTAGTCATTGAGTTGTGAGAAATCGTCGGGTTGTTGCCATGTTTCAGTCAAACAGAGGAAGTCAAGCTTACGGTCGTTGAGGAGATCTTGGATGAGATGACCTTTGCCTGTGAGTGAGCAGATGTTGAGGAGACCAAAGTTGACAGTGGAGTTGTCTTGTCTGACGGAGGTGTTGATTGTTGATCTAGCCAGGTGGCTAACGCACTGTGATCAGCAGCCCGACCAGCAAGTCTGCAGGGTCGGCGAGAGGTGGACCAGAGTGATTTAATGGGTCTGGAGTCGTCGTAGTGGAAGTTCCGATGAGAGCCACGGTGAATGCATCTCTGCCGAGGCTGGAGAGCAATGTCCGGGTGTAGCGATGCCGGCGGGGCACAGACAGGTGACCACGGAGGCGGAGGAGCTCAGCAGTGGTGTATTGGATCAGACCAGGTATCGGATGGAAGAGAAGAGACGCTACAGTCCAGGCGAGTACAAACCAGGCATAAGATTTCTCGAACCGCATAATAAACAACAGAGAACATATCACTTTTTAAAAAACTTAAAACAAAGGCGGGTTTAAAGGTTAGAAAGTTACTGATGAGCAGCAACAGCCATCAACGCGCCAGCGTTCACTCAGACATGCGCAGCACTGAATCAGCGTTCACTCAATCAGACATGCGCAGCACGTGAATACAATATCAGTTTGAGATTTGTAAATTATTGCATTCCGTTTTTATTTACAATTTGTACTTTGTCCCAACTTTTTTGGAATCAGGGTTGTAAATTCAAAACTTGAGGATTGTGGAATCAGGGGTTCTAGAAAATGTTGATAGTTTTGGTGGGTCTAGACTGTAATGATTCTTCATGTGTCCAAACAGGACTTCCTCACTTTTTTTCTTTTATTCCTTATTTCGTTCATACTTTTTTTTTATCCTGTCATCAGTTGTAATTCATTGTCCCCATCTTTATTTTTTCTGTTTTATTACTTCTTTATTTTCTTACCCTTCAAGTTGCTTTTTCATTTCTTTCTTGTTTTTGTATTTCTGTTCATATTTCACATAACACTATTGAAAATGGCATACAGTTAAACAGAGGACATGTTTGTTAGTGAACAGAGAACTGAATACTTCAGGGCTACAGAATCAAATGGTTCAGCCATGAGCTGACCAATATGCTGTTCACGCATAAAAAAAATTTTTCTCTGATGCATTTACAGACAAACTATTTGAAAATTGGTGTTAAAAAAGCCTTTAAGTCCCAATAAAAAGGTTGACTTGAACCTCAAACCTTTTTGTGAAACATTCACAACGGAGGAGTTTCACACAAATTACTTCTTCGCAAAAGAGTTGAAGGTCAGAATGATTCACGGAATGATTCATCACTGACTCCTTTCACTGTGCTTTATTGGGTTGTGTGATTTAAAAGTCTGAATGAGCTCAGAGATCAATTTTACTTTCAGCATTGTGTGAATAGATGGATATCATAAGGGAAGCTGGGTGTTGTTGAAAACGATACAAGAATATGAGATGACTTTAAATGAATCAAACTGAATTTTGAGGGAGTTATTTTCTCTCTATATCTAGTGACTCATGATGCTTTTGTTGTTCATTTATTTATTTTAATTATTTCTAAATATTTTAAGAATTTTTATTGGGTTTTTTTTTTTAAATCTCATCTGCCAGATGCCCTTGTATAAAAGTGGAGATTGAGTGTGGCAAACTTGTAACAAATGCACACCATGATCACAAGTTTATTAAGCATAATCCAAGTTTATTCTGTAATGATTCATATGTAGCAACAGAAACACAGTTGTAAATAGTTAAGTAAGGAATAACTCATGACGGACCATGCTGTTATAGGAAAATAACTGATGCCAAGGTAGTATGATATGGGTGCAGCCCTGGCCTGTAGGTTAGAGAAGCAGCCTTGGGCCTAAAGGGTCACTAGTTTGATTCCCGGGACCGGCAGGAAAAATGTGAGGGGAGTTGAGTGAGTGAACAGCACTTTCCTCTCCCTCTGTATTGTGGCTGAAGTGCCCTTGAGCAAAGCGCCTAACCCCCACCTGCTCCCCAGGCACTGTAGCGTGGCTGCCCACTGCTCTGGGTATGTGTGTGTGTGCTCATTTGTGTGTGCATGTGTGTATTCACTGCTTCAGATGGGTTAAATGCAGAGGAGGAATTTTACTATGCTTAAGTCTGTGCTTCAGCAATCTGTCAAATATTAAAATCTTTAAATCTATAGTCTTGAATAATTAATGTTTAATTTTACCCAAGCCACGAGCGACGCTTGCTAGCAACTTTGCTGGCTAACCTTGGCATTGTGTAACACTTCAGAAAAACTTCTTCTGTTCCTGTGGCCATCACTGAGAAGCTTCATGTTAGATCAGCTAAACTGTCATCAGTCCTCATCCTCCTCAACCTTCCAGCAGCCTTCTATCCAGTCAAACACAAGACTCCTCTTGTCCATTCTCATAAGTGAGTATTGGAATTCCTGACACAACATGGCAATAGCTTGCTTGGAGTGAGTACCTGGAGTGAGAATCATATCAGGTGACATGGAGGGGTACACATTCTGCTCCATACAGACTCTTTACTGGCATCCCACAAGTCTTAGTGTTTGGTCCTCTCCTATTCTCTCTCTATATCTGTTCTCTTGATGAGGTCATATCCTCACATGGGTTTTCAACACTGGTATCATATGCTGATGACGGGTATAAGTATACAGAGAGATGAAATGGTGAAGCTCAGTGTCTACAGTGTACACATAGTACAAATAAGACAAGACATTGAGCTTAAACAATAGGTTTTTCTCTTTTTTTTACCATTACTTGATTATTGTGTGCATACTCAGAGTTTAATGTGTGTATATTAATCCATGTGCAAAATCGTCCTTTGGATAAAGTGACCATGCATGAGCATGAGTGAGGTTATGAGGGGGTTGTGATCTAGAATGTTGAGGTACTGTGAAGATCCTGGGAGGCAGTGTGGTGTTGAGGAGCCCATCAGCCTGGGGTTAAAAACGATCACGCAACCTGGCAGATCTGGCTCTGATGCTGCAGTATCTCCTCTTAGATGGCAGAAGTGTGAAAAGTCCATGTAAGGGGTTGGAGGGGTCTGGCACAATACTGCAGGCTTTGCAGATACCATACATGCAGAATGTTTCTTCAAGCGTGGAAAACGGCCACCTCATAATGCTCTCTGCTGCCCTCAAAATCCTCTGCAGGTGCTTGCAGACAGACATGTTTCAGTTGTCAGATCGAATAGTGATGCAGTTGGTCAGAACACTCCTGATGTTGCCTCTGGAGAATGTGGTGAGGATGGTGGTAGGAAGGCTTGCCCATTTTAGCCACCTCAGGAAGTGTATGCTCTGCTGGGCTTTCTTGGTTAGGGAGGTGGTGTTGTTGGTCCAAGTCCTCAGTTATGTGCACTCTGAGGAACTCAGGACTCTTTGCAATCTCCACAGCGGAGCCACTGATGCTGACGGGAGTGTGGTCAGGACAGGTTTTTTTGAAGTCAATAATTATCTCCATAGTCTTGATTGTGAGGGATAGATTATTGTCTTTATACCAGATGGACAACTGTTCCAGCTCCTCTCTGTATGGAGATTCATCATCCCTGCTTATCAATCCCAGCACAGCCATGTCATGAGTGAACTTGATATGGTTGGAGCTGTTTGTGACTCTGCAGTTGTGAGTCAGCAGAGTGAAGTGAGGAGGACTGAGCACACACCTCTGTGGACCTCCAGTTCTCAGTGTGATGAAGTATTGCAGCCAATCCATATTGACTGAGATCTCTCTGTCAGGAAATCCAAGATCCAGGTACAGAGGAAGGTCCTCAGCCTGAACTCCTTCAATTTCACTATCAGCCTTTGCAGGATGATTGTGCTGAAAGCTGAGCCAAAGTCTATTCTGCATTCTGATATGTGTCTTTTATCCAAATGTTTCAGACCAGCATTTCTCAACCTTTTTTTCAGTCACGGCACCCTTCAGAAGTATGCAAATTCTCAAGGCACCCCCACATAAAATATATGCAGTCACGCTGACCATATGCTGACCCCAGCAGTGACGTTGTGACATGGGAAAGGGGGCCGTGAGACAAATTTTGATGATGCATGAGGCAGCGATGATCTGCATTATTGTAACTATCGTTTTTTGGAATTTTAATTAATTTTATTTCTTTCAATGTTAGAATATATAATTTTTTGACGGTGCCCCTAACAAAGCCAGATGGCACCCCAGGGTGCTGCGGCACCCCAGTTGAGAAAGGCTGTTTCAGACAGATGTGAAGGGCAAAAGATATGGCATCCTCAGTAGACCTGTTGGATCAGTAGGCAAATTGCAGAGGGTCCAGAGAGCTGGGAAGTCTGCCTTTAAGTGTGACTAACCATTCAAAGCACTTCTTGATGATGGGAGTGAGTGCCACAGAGCAGTAGTCATTCAGGCAAATTACTGATGACTTCTTTGGAACTGGAATAATGGTGGTGGTAGTGAAACACACTGGGATAGTTGACTGGCTTAAGGATGTTAACAATGTCTGTGAGGATGCCAGCCAGTTGGTCAGTGCACTTCCTGAGCACACAGCCAGGTATGTTGACAGGTCCCATAGACTTTCATGAGTTGATTTCTAGATATAGTTCTCCTTGCATCAGCTGTGGATAGACAGAGTACCTGTTCATTGGAAGTAGGTGTATTTTTTTTTTTCCTCACAGGCTGTTTGTTGCCTCAAATCATGCAAAGAAGTAATTTAGTTTGTCTGGAAGGGAGGCATTACCATCATTGCTGTGTGGAGTGGGCTTATAAGCCATAATGGCCTGAATCCTCTGCCATATGTGCCATGTGTCTCCTGGTGTTTTGGAAGTGTTGGTTGATTCTTTGTGCACATGCCTGGTTTGCTTTCCTTATAGCATGGAAAAGTTTGGCTCTGGCCACCTTGAAGGCTGCCTAGTCTCCAGATCTGAAAGCTGCATTTAGCAGCCCATGCACCTCACTCATCAGCCAGGGCTTTTGGTTGGCTCTTGTGGGACATCCTTGGAGACAGTAACATCCTTTATGTACAGGTATGCGTCGACTTATGACTGCGTTTGGTTACGACTGACCGGTCATAAACCGATCTGGTCGTAAGTCGGCCTATGTTAAATGAACATAAGTATATTGTAATGTGTAATGATATTGTAATCATCTTAAAGTCTTATTTTATCAACATTTTTCTTATTTCATTACCTTGGACAAATATAAAACATAGCAAAATACAAACTTGGTGACCACTGGCATCACTGGTGCTTGGCTGTGGGTAGTCTACATCATCATCAGCTGTTGCAGCACTCGGGCTGGCGGGTGATTTTTGCTCGTTTCATAAACCAGGAGCTGGGGCAGAAACTGTTGTACACTCAGCTAGCTCAGCTGGGAAACACTTGCCAGTCATAACCAGATGGTCGTAAAGTCGATCGGTCGTAAGTCAATGACTACCTGTACTTGTGGATGTAGCCAGTCACAGATTCTGTGTACTCCTCCAGATCAGTCACCGCATGTAAAAGCCTCCCTGAAAATGCCCTGGAGTTTGATATAAAGTAGGGTGACCAGATTTCCCTAGTCTGAAACCGGGACATTTTTGCGCGCGACCATGCTCGTGCACGCACACCTTTTTTTTTTTTTTTTACATAAATGTGACACTCAGAGAGGTGCTCTTATCATTTTGTTGAAGCTCACATTTATCAACATCTCACATGAAATAAAACAAACAGGCATTTTGTTATCTAGTAGCATAGTGGTATACAGATCAGTTAAATTATGGTCAGACAACAGATTTTGTAATGGCTGAGAATAGGCCAGGCTATGTCCATAGGCCAAATTTAAACTGATTTATTTCACCTGTTTGTGAGAACACCAAGAAGAATGCATATGCACATGTAGGCTATATCTCTAAAATTGTATGCACTATAGCATGAACTTAAAAAGTAGATATGTGACCTCAACATAGCCTAGGTCAGAATCAACCTTACTAACCATTCCCCACAACTGAATGAATAAAGCAAGATGTGTACAAAAGTGAACACTTTAATGGAAGGTGCAACAAGCTGTTCAACACAGCAATATGGCCAAACTGTCAGAATGGTATGTTAAACAGAAACAAAAAAGAGACAAGTGATTTGAGAATATACACTCAAACAAAACAGCAATAAAGGAGGAAAGCCCCCACAGGAGCGCACATCATTTGCAACATAGGCTACCCAACTCAGTACAAGAACAAAGCACAGGAACAAAGCTAAGGTGACTGTCAATCCACCCACCCTAAACAAAATGCATTAGGCTACCCAACTCAGTACAAGAACAAAGCACAGGAACAAAGCTAAGGCGACTGTCAATCCACCCACCCTAAACAAAATGCATTAGCCTACGTATATTTACAAGAAGAGTTTTAATGTGATCCTGTATATCAGCGTTACCACCGTGGGCTACGGAGAAGGAACACTTACAGTGTGTGCAGTCGGCTTCGTGCACATTGTTCTGCACCTCTCGGAGGAAGGGGTAGGTGCCCTGTAAATCTTTGGAAAAGGTACATTTTCTTTTCGGCATAATTGCTGCAGCATTACTGCTGCTAGCTGCTAGACAAAGAACATTCGCACCAGTTAATGTTTATTTTATTGTTGCATGGCAACACGTTCTGTTGTCTGGAATAATGTGGCTCAATAAACACCCATGCCACAGGGCCAGGGGGCAGTAACCAGGAAAGTTTGTGATTCCTGTCAATTCATCAAAATAGTAAATGCAGACATTTCTCTGCTAATGATTCCCACGCTCAGGGGTGCTGCTAGAAATCTTGGTCCCTATGAAAGATTACAATTTAGGGCCCCCCCGGTAAAATTTTCAAGCTCAAGCAACTGAATTTCAAGTCTGTTTCTGGCTGGCACTTCTACTTTACTATGCATGTGATCAGCTACCTATCAAGTTTAGGTGATACAATTATTTGGTATATGAACATTTTAAATGCAGAACTGTCAGAATTAGACTGAATAGACTTGCCTTAAAATAAAAATTCCATGATATATATGGAAGATACATATATATTTTTTTTTCTTTTATGAGCAACTATTATTAGGCCACTCAGTAGCCTATGGAGTTCATTCAATCCAAATGTTTGTGTTGAGAGAAATTGCATGCATCACTGTATCAGTATGGATTTATAACATTCTGTATGCACATTATGGATACTCCAGAGCCCTCCAGCAAACATCAATAATCAGGATTACAAAATGTATTCCTTTGTTTCCTCCATTTATTGACTTACTGTATGTGATCAAATGTATGCCTTGACGAATAACTACACTAGTTTTTTGATACAATTACATAGTGCACTGCAAGAAATCCACTAAGTGTTTTTGGTTTCTTTTAGGCATCACACATTTATTAGAAAACACAGCAAATGTTCAAATATTCAAGTTAAATACTTAGCAACAGTATCAATAAATCCACACATGAACAATAGCAATGATATCTATGACCACAGCTAATGTGCAAAATATTAAAGTTAAATACTTAACAATATCAACAGATCCACACATGAACAATGGCAAAACACCTAGACTTAATTATACAATAAAGATACCTATGAAAAAAGGTGATTTCTTTTTCACACACAGTGTGATATCCGGACTTCATAATTCATCACACCTGCTCCTGCTTCGCAAGTTCTAGAATGTACACCTCTGTTGCGCACATGGAAAAACTGCCAGCTGCTCTAAGCTGCGCTAATAGAGGCACTGTGCATACACGGAGCTACACATTTCACGTGTCCCGCGCCCAGAATCAGACTGTACCATTAGTAAAAAGGGTGGAGGGGTGAAATGACTATCATAAATAATTCAAGAAAAATGTTATAGAAAATCATAACCATGTATAATTTGCATATTTTAACCAGGGCTTTGAACTGGTTCAAGGAATGAAAACAAAAACCGGGAACTTTTTCTATTTCACATGGAACAGAAACGAAACCAGAAACTTTATTATTTTTTATGTTCCGGAACAGAAATGCTTATTAAAAATAATGGTAACCGGTTAATACCGGTTTTTATTTCGTTCCTCAAAGTTTCCGTAGCCTACAAATAAAAAAGTCATTCTTCTCCTGCGCAAGTTTCTATAACCCGCTGGGGTTCACTTCCTGTGTGACGTTCGCTGACTGAATGGAGAGAGCGGGAGGGTGGACTACTATCACGTCTCCACATCTTAAATAAGAGGTAAATGTTGCAGTCTATCGTTATTCAAAAACGTCAATTTCAAACATGATATCAATGTATTTCTCCACGTTAATGAGAGGCTCGCGAACATTAAATGACGTTAACCTCTGTTAGCCTATCAATGCATACAGGGCTTTCCACTAAGGCTCATACTAGCCAGCCATGACAAATAAGTAGCCAGCCGGGGGGGGGGGGGGGGGTTAAACACAAAATAAACTCCGCCGAGTGCGCGCGCGCGCGCACACTACTGCCTCCGCCGAGTGCGCGCACGCGCACACTGCATGTCGGGGCCGCGGATCAGCGAAGTCGGCGGGGAATTTGTGGTTATTATCGGTACAAACAGCGTGAATCACAACTTAAATGAGTGCAGTTCAGTTTGACATTGTCAGTCCGTTAGATAAACATTTAATTTTATTAAAATCGAAAATTAATGTTTAGAACCTGTGGGCTACAAAAATAATAGTCATTAAAGTAGCCGGCTGGACTTAATTGTGTGCCGGCTGTATGGTCGGCAGCTGGCCCTTGTGGAAAGCCCTGTATAGGGCCTGACTAGCCTTTGGTAACACACTAAACGAATTATCTTTCATTTTTGGCACTTTTTCTGTTTGTGTAAATGGGAAGACATACTGATAATCCAAATCGCCAACATTTGAAATAATAATTGTTTTGAATTATTTCTTGTCTTATTTAATGAAGATTGTAATAGAATTAGCCTACATTTGGCTTAAGCTGGATGAGACAGAGACATAATTTTATAGCCATTTGTTAAACAGCTGACAGGGAACGTAATTAACCGTTCCGGGAACTAAATTTTTTTTTGTTCTAACCAGTTCGGGAACGTCTATTTAATGGTGGAACCCAAAACTGGAAACGTTAAAATTCCGTTTCTGTTCGGAACAAACCAATAGGAAAAAAATTCTGGTTCAAAGCCCTGATTTTAACAGATGAAATGAAATATTTTATTTCAAAAACTTACACAAGGCAATACTATTAAAATGATATTAATATCCCTCACAGGCCCCCCTGTCAGTGCCAGGCCCTTAGAATCGTCCTAACTCCCCCCCAGCGGCGCCCCTGCCCACGCTGCTCAGTCGCAAACGTCGCGAGTGGCGAAAACCAGGACATATCCGTGTCCCGACAGACTTTTGTCGGGACACACAACCCCAAATCGGGACTGTCCCGGTAAAACCGGGACATCTGGTCACCCTAACATAAAGCAGTGTTGAGGTACTGAAATGGCACCATCCAGCCACATTCTGATGGTCTTGTGGACTGATTTAGTTCATTTGAGCAGGGATTTATATGCAGGAACCATGAATCCTTGTGATATGGACTGAATAGCAGAGGTGGGAGTGGGAAACAAAATTGTAGGCATCACACATATTTGTGTAAACATTGTCCAGACAGTTTTCCCTTCTAGTAAACATGTTCATGTGCTGGAAAAATTTTTGGAAAACTGACTTTAAAATTGGCATGATTGACACAATCCAGCACTGTGGGTCTCATCTCATCTCATTATCTCTAGCCGCTTTATCCTTCTACAGGGTCGCAGGCAAGCTGGAGCCTATCCCAGCTGACTACGGGCAAAAGGCGGGGTACACCCTGGACAAGTCGCCAGGTCATCACAGGGCTGACACATAGACACAGAACCATTCACACTCTCATTCACACCTACGGTCAATTTAGAGTCACCAGTTAACCTAACCTGCATGTCTTTGGACTGTGGGGGAAACCGGAGCACCCGGAGGAAACCCACGCGGACACGGGGAGAACATGCAAACTCCGCACAGAAAGGCCCTCGCCGGCCCCGGGGCTCGAACCCAGGACCTTCTTGCTGTGAGGCGACAGCACTAACCACTACACCACCGTGCCGCCCCACTGTGGCAGGGCTCGAAATTAACTTTTTTTCTTTGTGTCCCCCAGTGGTCCCGAATTCTGTGTTGTATTGTCCCGAATGGAAGCAATAGTGTCCCCATTTTTTTCCTCTCTGAAATAACCAGTGGTTAATATTATCATATGAAGTTACTATTATATTTGTAACTATACGATTTTGAACCCTTTATATCATTTTTACAATAAGTCACAAAACACAAGTGACACATGTCCTATACATCATCTACTTCAAAATTACAGTTATTGCATTTTCAGTTTATTAAACTTTGATCTCACTGTATGAATAGATACCGGTGTATTTAAAAGGGGCCAACTAGCTCATTCAGAAAATGTTTCAACTCCCTACATCTGCAGTACACTTTAGCTGAAAATAACACCCCTTTTATGTTTGTTTCATCTACTTATACCTTGAATATCTGTTGGCATATATAAGGCCAACATCATTTTCACCATTACCGTTATCCATTTTTATGTAATATACCTGTTGCCCCATTCAGAGATGTTTTGAAAGCCATCAGCCATACCATCAATGGATGAAATGCACACCCATGTTGCAAGCAGTACAATAGAAGGTTTGACCCAAAAAACGAAATATTTTAATCCAGTCTACAGTGTAAAATAAAGGAAAAACGCCATCCAATCATATCGAGGTACCACCTCAAAATGATTGGATACTGACACGTCAATCAGACTGAAGCCCGCGACCAGCCCGTCCCTTCTGTGTGTGTGAGAGAGAGCGAGCAGAGTGTCACACAGAGCGCAGGATTCTCTCAGTGCGCTCCTTCCAAACAACGGGGATTTACACGAAAACGGAAGGAGATATTCACAAAATTCTTTCACAGTGAGCGCCACAAGGCTCTCCTGAACACACGGATGTAATTTTTTTTGTCTGTAGTGTAAAAAATGAGGTCACTAGAGCGAGTTAAAAATGAGTGACTTTTCTGCCACGTTTATAATGGGAGTCTATGAGGCTGCGCGGCTGTGCTCTCGTTACTTTCAGGCTTCTCATTCAAAAACAGTAAATCCTATCGCTCAGGTAGACACATTGTGTGAATCAGGACAAGTGTGGCTACTACTTTTGAGAAAATTATGTGTGTGGAGTGAAAATTGGGGCTGAAAACACAGTTTAAATGAGAAAGTTTGAGCTATTTTTCCAAGCTCTCTACACTCTAACTTAACGAGCTCCACTAGTGTGTAACGCAATAGACACCCATTATAAAGCCGGACTTTCTCAGGCTTTATAAGGGGGAGGAGGGGTGGAGACGCGGGGGGTGGGAGTGTTTCTTTTCAAAATATGGCTTGCGGGAACCGTTATTCCAAAATCTTGTACTGCACCTTTAATGTAGAACTTTTTTTCTAGATCTATTTTTTTTCCATTGTCCCGGGATTGTCCCAGATATGATAATTTTGTGTCCCGATGACATTTTTTATGGTCCCCGGGACATCGGGACACCGTTAGTTTCGAGCGCTGCACTGTGGGTCTTACTGGACAAATAGCATCTCTGTCTGCTCAGAAGGTGGTCAGTCCATTCAGCTGGATGGCCAAGTCTGTGATGATGTCCGGCAGCAAGGTCTCAGTGAAAATAAAAGACACAGCAGTATCTAATTTCCCAATGGCTAGCTCGGTGTAGCTTTATGTATTCCAGCTTGTTGTCCAGCAATCAAATGTTGGCAAGCAGAATGGAGAGCATCACTGGTCTGGTGGGATTAGTAGTCAGCCTTGAGCTAACATTGTCTTGCTTTCCTCCCTTCTGCTCCTGCTCATGGTGCTTGCATTTCAGCCGTGTCTGTTGCTCTGCCTGCTGGAGCAGGCCAAGGCTGCGGACTGTCTTTGTCGGGAGCTTGTGAAAGAATTTACCACATTTTTTTTTCTGAATTCTGAGCAAGGTTTGCCACTTGTGGATGTAATTCTGCATATTATTGACACTTTTTACTTTTTTGTTCAACTCATCAACAAAGATGAACAAAGACTAAGATTTAACACCGCGGTCTCAGGAGCTATGTAAAGGCTGCCTGTATGGGCATGACCATCTTGAAAAAAGCCTTTCCTCCCTCAGACTCTCATGCTTCTACATAGTTCATCCCTGGTGATGGGTCCCCAACTCTCAGATCTCACCATCTGTCACTGCATGCAACCTTGGTGTTACAGCCATTTTGATATTTTATGTTTTTGGAAAAGTTAATATTTTGGTTTTGAAAATTGAAATTGCTTTAAGTAGCGTCATGAAGAAATAAGGATATAAATTAAGATTTAATTTGTTTTCTTTACGTTGTAATGCCCATTGTCATAATGACATCATGGTATCATCATAGGTGAAAGGTCATATGGGCAGGGACTGAGAGTTTAGTGGGGCAATGGAAAATGCAGCCGGTTTTTCTCACACTGTTTTGACCATGCTCTGTTACTTTTCGATCATTTCACAATTCTTTCGTTACGTTTGGCATTACAGCCTAATTTACAACCAGTTTTCATTCAGAGTTTTCTTCCCAAATGGAAGCAATAAATTATTTTTGTTACCGTTTCATGGAGTATGCGTTCAATCCAGACCAGGCCTAGCGTTTTATTCCCCATGGATTTAACAATGGAAATCGTCGCTACATTAACGTCAAAACAGTATAAGGATTGATGGACGTGGACTTTTGGACTTGGAAAAGCTAACGTTACATTGATCTTCAGATTTGTATCAACTATCCGTGAGTACGACGGTCTTAAAGTAATGTCGGGCCGCCGAGCCTAAAAGCTTGACCTGTCAGCTGAGTGCGCAAATAAGGAAACAAAGCTTGAATTAAGTTGAACCTTTTCCGGATATAGTGGAGCTTTGAACTATAAGTGTACATTTTAAAAATGGAAGAAAAGGATGTAGACGATGGGGAAACGATGGCTGAGAAGGAAAAGAAATTGTTTAAGTTGATCGGAAGTCGCAGAGGAAAATTAGGTGTTCTTTCAAGAAAGCGTAATGAAATAGATGCTCTTATTGAAGCTGGTGATACCAAAGAAGAAGTAAAAGCACAAGTTGGGGATTTTTATGCATTATTTGGATGAATTTAATGTATTACAAGAGTCGGTCCAAGCTTTATTAACGCATGAAGAAAAGGCTTAGGACCAAAACGACTGGTTTGAGCCAAAAGTGTCGCGGTTTAAAGAGTTTCTGAATGGCATTGAATTCTGGTTAAAGGCTGACGAAGTTGAGGCGGGTGCAGCTGAAAAACATCCCGATGAATTGCATGGTGAACTTGATGAGTCTGTGGCGGTGTCTGTGTCACCTCATGACAGTGTTTCTCAGGCCGCAGCGGCAAAGCCACCTAGCAGGGTTTCCAGTCGGGGCAGCAAAGGCTCTGACGCACTTAGTGAAGCATGCGTGCAACGCGTTGTATTGATGGTACAAGCGCAATCTATGGACAAACAACTTGAACTCGAAATGGAGGAATTGCGAATAAAATCAGCAAAGAAAAGGCTTCAGTTGCAAGCAAAAATAGCCGAAGCTGCTATTCGAGTGCTTTCTGAAACCGAACTTTTGCCCACTGACCTCACTACGCCATCTGGTACTTCAACAGAATATATCGTGCCAACAACAAAAAAGAAAGCTCACACAAAGGAACACATATTGCCTTTTCACAGTAGCACAAGCAAACATAAACTTGACTTTACTCAAACTGGGCTTAAAACTGAACCTCACTGCTCATTCTCAAATGATAAACAAATGCCAGTCCAAAAGACTATAATAAAATCACCAGAATACAGCCCAAACTCAAATAATAGCACCTCTTTGCTGAATGTTCTGAAAAAACAAAACAAAATTACAGAATTACTTGCAAAGCAACATGTATTGTCTCAATTACCCCAAAGAGAAATACCCGTCTTTCATGGAGACCCACTTCAGTTCCGATCATTTTTAAAATCTTTTGAACAAACAATTGAAACAAAAACGGATAATATGCAACAAAGGTTTTATTACCTGGAACAGTATACCTCTGGAGAGCCAAGGAATCTTGTAAGAAGCTGCTTTCATTTACCACCACACAGAGGATACGAGGAGGCCAAAGAACAACTCGAATGGCATTTTGGAAACAAAATTAAAGTTGCATCTGCTTTTTTGGACAAGGCATTGAAGTGGCCTGCTGTTAAGTCAGAGGATGCATTAGGCCTCAGGTCATATGCAATTTTTTTGAAAAGCTGCCATAATACCATGGGAAAAATGGAGTACACTGTGGATCTTGAAACACCTTCCAACTTAAAAGTCATTGTTTCAAAGTTACCTTTCAAACTTAGAGAGAAATGTCGAGCTGTTGTCAGCAACATTTATGAGAAGCATAAACAAAGAGCCACATTCAGATATCTACTTGCCTTTATTGACAAACAAGCACGAATTATGCTGGATCCGATTTTTGGTGAAATACAGAACCCAGTGAATAAAGCACCAGAACTAAGACAAAACAAAGTTTACTCAAAAACAAATAAGAGGAGCAGTTTTGCTACAGCTGCATCAATGCCAGTGCCTGAGCAAACAAAGGTGCATTTATAAACAATCCTCAAATGTTACCAGTTCAAGTGCATTTACAAAGCCATGCATGTTCTGCAACAGAAACCAGCCCATGAACATGTGAAACACTTCAAAATAAACCAAACAATGATAAAGTGGAGTTTTTTAAGGATAAAGGACTATGCTTTGGATGCATGCAAAAGGGACATAAGCAAAAATTGTCAGAAACGTCTGTTGTGCAACACCTGTAAACAAAATCATCCAACAATTCTGCATATACAAACCAAGGGAAATCAAAGGGAGTCTCAGACTGAAACAAGGGCATCCACAAGTACCACAAGTTCCAATGCAGTCCTTTTGTTGGCAACTGGTAGCAATACTGGGGCCAGAAAGAAAGAATGTGCTCTGGCAATTGTACCTGTTAAAGTAAAGTTGGATAAAGGAACAAAATGCGTAGAATCATATGCTTTTTTGGATCCAGGGAGTTCGGCAACTTTTTGTACTGAAGAGCTGGCCAAACAGCTTGCAGCCCCTGGAAGGAAAATGGAGATCATCTTGAAAACAATGGGTCAAGAAAAAACCCTGTCCACATATAGAGTTTCTGGCTTGGAAGTAGCTGCATTGGACAGTGAAAACTTTCTCAAACTCCCCGATGTTTTTACTCAAAAGCAAATCCCTGTGACACATGATGACATCCCAAAACTAAAAGATATAAGAAAGTGGCCTTACCTTAAGGAGGTTGACGTCACTCCTATCAGCGCTGGCATTGGGCTGCTGATCGGTGTCAATATTCCAAGAGCGTTAGAGCCTTGGAAGATTATCAACAGCGTTGGCAGCGGACCTTATGCAGTGAAAACCCTTCTCGGCTGGGTTATCAATGGCCCGCTAGATGTAAGCATGAATGGTGCTTGCACTACAGTCAATAGAATATCCATTGTGAATTTGGAGAATCTATTAATAAAGCAATATAATGAAGATTTTATGGAACAACATTATGGAGAACAGACTGAATTGTCACAGGATGATAAGCAGTTTTTGGAGATTGCATCCGATTCAGCTGAACTTAAAAGTGGTCACTACCATCTGAAACTTCCATTCCATAACACCAGTGTGAACATGCCCAATAACAGGCAAACTGCCCATCAAAGGGCTCAGAACTTGGTAAAGAGATTCAAAAAGGACCAAGCATTCTTCAATGAGTACAAGGCCTTTATGAATGAGGTTATGGCAAAGGGATATGCTGAAGTTGTTCCTCAGAGTGAGCTGCAGCCCAAACCTGGCAAGCTGTGGTACCTGCCACACCATGGTGTCTACCACCCACACAAACACAAGCTGCGTGTGGTTTTTGACTGTGCAGCAGTTTATGGTGGAACCTCTCTGAACAAGGAACTTCTTCAAGGTCCTGACTTGATGAACACCCTTCTTGGTGTGCTACTCTGCTTCCATTTGGGCTTTGTTGCATTCATCACTGATATAGAAGGGATGTTTCATCAGGTTCACGTGGCGAAGGAACACCTAGACTTCTTGCGCTTCCTCTGGTGGCCTGATGGGGACATCTCCAAAGATCTCATCGAACACAGAATGCTGGTGCATATCTTTTGGTGCAGTTTCCTCACCCAGCTGTGCAACATTTGCCTTGCAAAAAACTGCAGATGACCACCAGCATGAATATTCAGAGGATGTCACAAACACCATCAGGCATAATTTCTATGTCGACGACTGTCTGAAGGCAGTTGGCAGCACAGAGCAGGCATTGTTGCTCTTTCACCAACTTAGTGAGTTGTGTGCAAAAGGAGGTTTCCATCTGAACAAGTGGATCAGCAATGATCGTACAGTCCTCGCTGCAATCCCTGAGAAGGACAGAGCTAAAGAAGTGCAAACCTTAGATCTGAGCAAGGAACAACTTCCAATGGAAAGAGCAATTGGTGCTCAATGGAATGTGGAAAAGGATCAGTTTACCTTTAGCATAGCCATCAAGTCACACCAGATAACCAGAAGGGGAATTCTCTCTGTCATCTGTTCAATCTACGACCCCTTAGGTTTCCTGGCTCCCATCACACTGGTGGCAAAACAGATCCTGCAAAGATTATGTAAGATGAAATTGAGTTGGGATGAGAGAATCCCTCAGGACATTGCACAGGCCTGGGAAAGTTGGCATAGCATGCTTCACCTTCTGGGCACTCTGGGAGTTCATAGAAGCTTTATTCCCTCAGGCTTTGGTCACATCACATCTGCATCACTTTTGTGATGCTAGTGAAGTGGGCTATGGCGCCGTGTCCTACCTTCGGCTCACAAATGGTGATGGTGATATCTGCGTGTCCTTCATTTTTGGCAAAGCCAGAGTGGCACCTCTCAAGTGCACAACCATCCCCAGAATGGAGCTGGCTGCAGAAGTCTTGGAGGCACGTCTGGACCATATGCTGAGAACAGAATTGCATTTGTCGTTGTCAGACTCAGTTTTTTGGTCGGACAGCATGACTGTTTTGCAATACATTGCCAACAGAACCAGAAGATTCAAGACCTACGTCGCCAATCGTGTCTCTCATCCACTCTCTGTCAAACATAGAACAATGGAGGTACATCTCTTCAAAGGAGAACCCAGCTGATGCAGTGTCACGTGGCTTATCAGTCAAGGCCTTCCTCCAGTGCCAAATATGGCTCAATGGACCACAGTTTCTTCAAGCTCACAGAGTGGCCAGAAGTGGTTGAAGATTTACATGATATTCCGGAGAACGACCCTGAAATAAAGCAGGAAGTTTTTATCCACGCCACAGACGTTCTGCCAATGGAGTCTTGCCCCACTACGAAGCTGCTCGATTACTTTTCAAGGTGGGCAGACCTAAAACGGGCAGTTGCTTGGATTTTAAAGTTCAAAGACGCACTAAAAAAAAAAGTATGATAAAAAGACAGGAACAAATGTCGGCAAACCTGATCCCAAAATAAAAAGGGAAAGAGCTTACCGGCTAACTGTAGATGATCTGGAAAAGGCTGAACAGGCCATAGTCAATTGTGTTCAAAGACAACACTTTTCTGAGGAAGTTTCACTTCTGAGTGATGGAAAGGCCATAAAGAAGACTAGCCCCTTATACAAGCTGGATCCTGTGTTGGTAAATGGCACACTAAGAGTTGGCGGTCGATTGAGCAAGTCTGCATTACCTGAAGAGGCAAAACATCCTGCCATCCTGCCTAAGAGTGGTCACATCTCCAAGCTCATTCTCCGCAGGGTTCATGAGAAGATTGGGCATGGCGGGAGGAGTCATATGCTCTCCACACTCTGCAGGCAGTTTTGGATTCCTCATGCCAATGCACTGGCAAGAAAGACCATCAGGGAATGCATGATGTGCCGCCGCTCATGTCAAAGGCCTGGACAACAGAAAATGGCTGATCTCCCATCTGATAGGCTTGTCATGGACCTTCCTCCATTTACACATGTCGGGATGGATTACTTTGGACCTATCAAAGTAAAGAAAGGAAGGAATACTGTAAAAAGATATGGAGTCATCTTTACATGTCTCACATCTCGTGCTGTCCATCTTGAGGTGGCCCATACACTCGATACAGATTCCTGCATCAATGCCATAAGAAGATTCATCTGTAGGAGGGGGCAAGTGAAGATCAAATCAGACAATGGCACAAATTTTATAAGTGCAAATCGTGAATTCAAGCAAGCAATGCAAAACCTGAATCAAAACAAAATCCATACCACACTCGCACAGGATGGGATCAAGTGGAGTTTTAATCCTCCTCATGGAGTACACCATGGAGGAGTATGGGAGTGTTTGGTGCAGCAAACTAAAAGGATCCTCTGTTCTGTCACAAAAAAAATAGTTGATGACGAGGCCCTCCATACAATATTCTGTGAGGTTGAGGCTATGTTGAATGATAGACCAATTACACCATCAAGTGATGATCCAAATGACCTTGAAGCACTAACACCAAATCACCTCTTACTGTTAAAAGGAAAACCCATGATCCCACCTGGCCTGTTTGATAAAAATGAAACATATGGACAAAGGCGCTGGAAACAAGTACAATATCTCAGTGACCTGTTTTGGAAAAGATGGATGAAAGAATATCTTCCACTGATCCAACAGCATCAGAAGTGGAACAGACCCCAAAGAAACTTCTCAGTTGGAGATCTAGTTCTTTTAGTTGATGAGAGTGCTCCAAGAAATTCATGGTCTCTAGGGCACATTACAGACACAATAAGAGATGCTAAAGGCTTCGTACATAAAGTACGTGTTAGAACACCGAGCAATGAATTTGAAAGGCCCATAACCAAGCTATGTCTCTTAAAGGTAATTGAGTTTTTGGAAACTTGGGTTTATTGATTTAATGTGCAATCTCATTTATATAAGTAATGAAATGAAGAATGTAAATGAAACTAATTTGAGGTTATGTGTTGGTATTGAATAATGGATGTATTGCATGATTTGCTGACATAAAAGTGATGAATAACAGATCCAAAGAATGTTTAAATCTGTATAAGTTTGGAAGAATGGACTTTTGCATTCCTTGGACCTTTTTGTCTGAAGAAACTTTTTCGCATTTTTTCGAAACATTTTTTCCTCTTTGGACTATGAACTTTAAAAAAAAAAAACTTGACATGCTTTAAAAATGGACTTTCTGTAGGCATTGAAATAGACTTTTGATGTGTGAATATGCAAATATGCTGTTGTTATGTGTCCTGATGATTATGTGCAGTGCTTGGACATTTTGTGTTGATTCTTGTTAATGGCTGTTCATGAACATATGATTTGTAATTTTGGTATCCAAAATTAGGGGCCGGAATGTTACAGCCATTTTGATATTTTATGTTTTTGGAAAAGTTAATATTTTGGTTTCGAAAATTGAAATTGCTTTAAGTAGCGTCATGAAGAAATAAGGATATAAATTAAGATTTAATTTGTTTTCTTTACGTTGTAATGCCCATTGTCATAACGACATCATGGTATCATCATAGGTGAAAGGTCATATGGGCAGGGACTGTGAGTTTAGTGGGGCGATGGAAAATGCAGCCGGTTTTTCTCACACTGTTTTGACCATGCTTTATGTTACTTTTAGATCATTTCACAATTCTTTCGTTAAGTTTGGCATTACAGCCTAATTTACAAGCAGTTTTCTTTCAGAGTTTTCTTCCCAAATGGATGAAATAAATTATTTTTGTTACCGTTTCATGGAGTATGCGTTCAATCCGGACCAGGCCTAGCGTTTTCATCCCCATGGATTTAACAATGGAAATCGTCGCTACACTTGGTGTACCCATGAACAATCAACTATCCTTTTCACTTCACATCATTAAACTGATTTGCTAATGCAGGTTTTTCCTTGAGAACATCAGGAGGAGCCAGCAATTTCTATCCACAGAGGCCACTCGTGCTCATTCAATCCTTTGTCATTTTGAGACTGGGCTACGGCAACTCGCTCCTGGCAGGTCCGCCTCTGAGCACCATTCAACCTCTGTGACTGATCCAGAATGCAGCTACATGACTTGTTTTCATCCTTCTCAAGTTCTCCCACAGTAATTCCTGGGCTAAACTTCCTCCACTGACTTCCTGTTGCCATTCACATCACATTTAAAACACTGATGTTTGCCTATGAAGCATAAAACAGACCAGTATGTAAAGCACTTATTGCACTCCAGACTGCACCACACTCCCTCTGATCCTCTAGCACTGCTCAACCAGATCTACCATCTTTCAGGGTACAAGGAAAACATGCATCAAGATATTTCTCTGTCCTGGCACCAAGGTGGTGAAATGAATTTCACTTGAAGTTGTACTTTATTTTAAAACATTAATGCATTGTCTGTTTTAATTTTTTAACCTTTATTTACCCAAGTTAGGATCATGAGATTTAAAATCTCTTTTGCAAGAGAGACCTGGTCAAGAAATCAGCTGAAATACCCATTACAGACAATGACTCACATAAAACATGTACAGTGGTGCTTGAAAGTTTGTGAACCCTGTAGAATTTTCTATATTTCTATAAATATAGAATAATTTGACCTAAATATGACCTAAAACATCATCAGATTTTCACACAAGTCCTAAAAGTAGATAAAGAGAACCCAATTAAACAAACAAGACAAAAATATTATACTTGGTCATTTATTTATTGAGGAAAATGATCCAATATTACATATCTGTGAGTGGCAAAAGTATGTGAATCTCTAGGATTAGCAGTTCATTTGAAGGTGAAATTAGAGTCAGGTGTTTTCAGTCAATGGGATGACAATCAGGTGTGAGTGGGCACCCTGTTTTATTTAAAGAACAGGGATCTATCAAAGTCTGATCTTCACAACAAATGTTTGTGGAAGTGTATCATGGCACGAAAAAAAGGAGATTTCTGAGAACCTCAGAAAAAGCGTTGTTGATACTCATCAGGCTGGAAAAAGTTACAAAACCATCTCTAAAGAGTTTGGACTCCACCAATCCACATTCAGACAGATTGTGTACAAATGGAGGAACTTCAAGACCATTGTTACCCTCCCCAAGAGTGGTCGACCAACAAAGATCACTCCAAGAGCAAGGTGTGTAATAGTCGGCAAGGTCACAAAGGACCCCAGGGTAACTTCTAAGCAACTGAAGGCCTCCCTCACATTGGCTAATGTGAATGTTCATGAGTCCACCATCAGGAGAACACTGAACAACAATGGTGTGTATGGCAGGGTTGCAAGGAGAAAGCCATTGCTCTCCAAAAAAAAAATTGCTGCTCATCTGCAGTTTGCTAAAGATCACGTGGACAAACCAGAAAGCTATTGGATAAATGTTTTGTGGATGAATGAGACCAAAATATAACTTTTTGGTTTAAATGAGAAGTGTTATGTTTGGAGAAAACACTGCATTCCAGCATAAGAACCTTATCCCATCTGTGAAACATGCTGGTGGTAGTATCATGATTTGGGCCTGTTTTGCTGCATCTGGGCCAGGACGGCTTGCCATCATTGTTGGAACAATGAATTCTGAATTATACCAGCTAATTCTAAAGGAAAATGTCAGGACATCTGTCCATGAAC